>NC_045432.1:2409257-2773877 GCF_902635505.1 Sarcophilus harrisii
CCTGTGTTCTAAAAATAAATGAAAGCAGGAGATGTAATGGGCTGAGGCTTGAGTTGATGCACTGAGGTTCCAAGTATGTGAGGCTAAAGAGTAATTAGGGTTATACTCTATTAATATACATGATTGGTTAAAGAATGGTCCCCACCACTTCCATGCAAGTCCTGATGTGTTGTGGTAGGAAATGATGATTTTGGTGGTGAGGCAGAGAGATGACAGGTGGAAGAGAAGCTGGGAGAGATTGGGGCCTGGGTTCCATACTCCTAGTTGCCAGGGTCGTGGCTGCTGATCTAGCTAGCTTTGACCAGCTGCACACACATATCACCGATTCTCTTCCACCCCTGATCCTCTTTCACCGAGGAACAGCATCACCGACTTAGATTTTCCCCAACCTGAATTCTGACTCCTGCTGATTTTAAAATACACGGTCTTCACAGTTTCTTACTGGATAGGCAATGATCAAATGAAGGCATCAGTATAGCATATAAGTGAGAAGCCTCAGCCAGAAAAGGCAGGCGCACTAGAAGCCCTCAGAGGTTGAGACAGATTCATTCCATCTTCCACCTTGTGGTGCCTGGAGGCCGAAATGCGCAAACCTGGGAGACATCTAGAGAGATCCAGGAGGGCAGAGGAAGGAGGCAGGAGCTCAAGCCCAAGGAACAAAGGAGAGATAGCTCAAAGAAAGCTAACTAGGCCCCAGGAAAGGCAACAAGAGACTTTGAAAGAGAGCAAATAAAGGATTTGGACTTAATCCCCGGTGGCATGTGTGGTGATTACTGAACTGAAACGAAGCCAAGCTCCCCAGAGACCCAAGAAAGTCCCTCAACAGAGAACATTACACTTTATAAAGAACACTACATTGTGGCGCCCAAATGTGGGACCAAGAATCTTCACCTGGGACCCAGAAATCAGGGTGAGTACAAAAATAAACAAGGAAACTTTGTTAAGGGTTAAAGTAATATTTCAGCTGAAATGGGACAAATGTTTAGAAACAGCCTTCTTTTCCAATTCAAGGAAAATGTGTAGAGAGCATTGTCAGACTTATGAAAGCCAAGGTTTGATTGTAACTTGGGGAGCAAAATCATTGAACTTTAGAAACAAAAGGTGCCATCTCCTTGGTTCTCTAAGGAAAAGAATTGAATCCAGACGAGTAAATTAAGTAGGGAGAGCAACTATGTCATATTATTATATACGGACCTGACTCACCTAAAGAAACACTTTATACATAGTACCATTGTACAACTGGCTTTAAGAAATTACATATATTAGAATAAGAAAAGAGAAAGGAGCAGAGGTGAGATCCAGATAAAACGCAAGTAAAAGGATGGAAGCAATTAGACAAGAAAGAGTTATACACCCTGAGTGTGTACTGCTGGTGAAGGAGAAATTAGTCCCTGACCTCCCTCCCTCAATTGGGCTCATGGGTGAGGAGAAGGAGGAGGGGGATTACTGGACACAATCAGCACCACCTATGAAGCAGCCTGTGACAAGATTTTAAGAAAATTATTAGGCTAAAAAGAGAACCACAGGCTATATCTGATTTAATACATGCATAATCACCCTGTGATTGAAGTTTTGACTCTTTCAGGTCAACAGAGAAGATACCCTGATTCCAAGCAAATGAAGGATTGAAAGGATAATTTTATGATTAATTACCTTATGTGAAGATGTTACTAGATAATTTGGCTTATGAAATCTTAACCCCTAGTAATTGGAAATCCATAGCAAGGACGTGTTTAGAACCTGGACAAAACTTGTTGTTGCTTTTGGAGTATAGTGAACAATGCAGGATACAAGCCCAAGACAATAAGCAAACTGGAGTTAACATACAAATCACTTTTGACCAACTAGCAGGTGAAAGTCAGTACATAGACAAAAAGTCCTTTGAAGAACACCTGAAAAAGGGCTGAGGAAAGTTATAGGGTAAAATTAGAGCTGAGATTTTGCATGGAAAACTGAACATACAAGAAAAAATGATGGGAAATAAATGTTAGAAGCATTAGGTCCCTGGCTAAATGTCCAGCCACTGCTGTAACTAAGCAAGTAGAGAAGGAGAAGATATGGTAAAGGGATGGTATGAGTTGAAAAGTCTAAGATAAGAAAAACCTTTACAAGGAAAGGAGGCCAGGTTGCTTAAGGATGTAAAAAAGGAAGGATACCTATTGCTTGTGTTTTATTATTTAAATTGTCTGCAAGATTTAAAATTTAAAAAGAATACATGAAAGAGAATTTAAGGAAAAAACGTGGAGAAAAATTTAATGGAAAGAAAAGAAAGCAAGAGAAAAATCTCAAACAGGAAAAAGTAGAAAAGTATTCCTAAATACTGTCTTCCCTTCCCTTCTGTAAGGAAGACATATTTCCTTTATCTTAGATATCACAGCCTGGAAACCCTTTTCATCCCGTATTCTAATAGAAGCTGGGTCATTCCACCAACAGCCAGTTGAAGGAATCCTACAAATGATTGCAAATACAAATTAACACATCCTCCCTCAAGGTAGCCTATTCTAACACACCTAGAAAAGTGAAGCTCATTGAATAATTGAGAGGCAGTGCATAGAACAAAAAAGCCATATCAGATTATTATAAACTAATGAATTCCAGGGGACTCATATTGCTGGCAAAGGACAAGTTTAAGAGGATCCTAACCCCTACAAGGAAAGGGTACTTTCTTGAACCTAGACTAAAGAACAAATATTCGCTCACCAAGAAACAGAAATAGCATCTAAAAAGAAGAATCAGCGATGGTGCCAATCACATTTTGAATCGTTATTTGTACTGCTGTTTTAGCTCCATTATAGTCATCATGATTGAAGCTAAGTCTATGCTCCATGCTCAAAAACGTTCAGAAATACAATTGCATCTGATCCATACATTCCCTCAAGTTATTGCTCCTTTAAGTTGAAATCATGTTCAATCTCTCACTGGAAAATTTCCAAGAAAAGCAAATATTGATCAGTGGTGCCCTGCTACATGGAAAGAGAAAAGTGATCTCTAGGGGCATAATGTACATTACATGTAGAGGAAGAATACTCCCACAAGGGGTCACTGCTCTAACTCTGTGACTGGATTTCACCAAATTAAACAAAACAAAACAAAACAAAAAACACTTGACAAGGATTTTGAGAAGTTTGCTAAGCTGTTTATCATTATGGGATGTTGGACACTTGGGGCATGAAAGGAAAAATTGAAAAATCTGAGCACTCACCAGAGCTGAGGAAAAGCCTGAAGTTGTCTGGTTCCCATGGACTTGCAATAGGACTACATCCACCAGTGTGACACATAGTCTTCACCTAATTAAATAAAATGATTAGAAGGAAAAATAAATAAGGAAGCATTGAAACGAAATGGTAATGTTGAATCAGCAGTAATACCTGCAATACCTGCAATAGGGAATTTCACATGGAAAAACTGTTGAATTGCAGTTCAGTGGCAGAACATGGAAAGGCCAAAGGGAAAACTGTAATGTTCCTGTTGGTTTTCTGGAGGTCTCTGGACCAGTCTTCCTTTCAGTAGAGTAATCACCATGAGAATAGCCAGGTGTTAAAATCCAAAGTCCAAATTCTTTATTGTCTCCTTGCCTGGGACCCAGCCTGCTTTCTTGAGAGTCTTTCAAATTAGCCTTGATGTCAGTGGGGGAAGTGTAGGAAGACAGGCCAGACACCAAGAGGCTGATGAAGATGGAAATGAATGTCTCTGAGTCCCAGGGCTTGTGCTTCAGCCTCCAGCCACCACAAAGGTGGACGATGGAATGAATGTGTCTCTGGGTTCCTTCTGAGTCTGTGTCTGGCCCTTCTGAGTCTGTCTCTGGCTCAGATCTGGCTAAGTTTATTGCAGCTATGCTCTATTGTGAGTATAAACAACCATGAGACTAGGAAACCATTATTTGTTGCATAAATCAAATCCATATCACTGATTCAGAGGAACTATTCATCACCATGCTAAACCAGATAAACACATTGTCTCATCAATTCATCAACTAGCACCTGTAAGAATACTTTGTTTTAAGTATAGCGCCCCACCATAACAGAAAACAACACAAATCATTTATGATCACAGCTGTTGGGAGAGGGACTCTCTCCTTGACACTGGTGGAAATATTGTGCATTGCCAATGGATTCTTCTCAAGACTAAGTGATCAAAGGAGCGGTTGAATCTCTTTCCATCTAGAAGTTTCTTGAAGGTGAAGGTGACTGCATTTATTCTAACTCAGAGGGTATGGAATACTTTAGATGCAGAAACAGGAACTCAGAGGAAGAGCTGCAAGAAGATCTTGGTTGCTTATCGTCACATGAAGTCTCCTGATGGGAATGCAGGGCTGGTTCAATATTAGGAAAACTATTAGCATAATGAACTAAATCAATAACCAAATTAACAAAAAAAAGATGATTATATCAATAGATGCAGAAAAAGCATTTGATAAAATCCAACACCCATTCCTATTAAAAACATAAGACAGTATAGGAACAAATGGACTTTTCCTTAAAATGATCACTAGCATTTATCGAAAATGAACAGCAAGCATCATTTATAATGGGAATAAATTAGAAGCATTGCCAATAAGATTAGAGGTGAAACAAGGTTGCCCACTATCAGCATTACTATTCAATATTATTTTAGAAATGTTAGCTTTGTCAATAACAGAAGAAAAAGAGATTAAATGAATTAGAGTAGGTAATGAAGAAACCAAATTATCACTATTTGAAGATGATATATGATGGTACACATGTAGAACCCTAGTAATAAACTAACTTGAAAAAACTATTAAAGTCAACCACAATCTCTACATAACGCTACATGATACAAAATAAATCCACATAAATCACCAGCATTTGTATACATCACCAACAACCCAATAGCAAGAGATAAAGAGAAATTCCATTTAAAATAACTGTTGATAGTATAAAATATTTGGGAGTCTACCTGACAAGGGAAAACCAGGAACTTTATGAGCACAACTACAAAACACTTTCCACACAAAGTCAGATCTAAACAATTGAAAAATATCAATACTTTTGGAAGCGGTTGCTGAGCGAACATGGGTCAAAATAAAAAATAATTCAAAATTAATCTACTGATGCAGTCCTAAACCAATCAGACTCCAAGAAACTAATTTATATCTAGAAAATGTTAATAAAATCTGTCTGAACAAAAGTTCAAGACTTAAATGGAAATTAATGAAAAATTTCCAAATGAAGGTGGTCTACCTGTACCTGAGATCTAAAACCATTATATAAAGCAGTGGCACAAAAACCATTTGGTACTGGCTAAGAAAGCAGCAGTTTACAGTGGAATAGTGTAATGGGCCGAAGCTTGAGCACATGCACTGATGTCCCGCTATGAGGTTAAATAGTACTGACCATACCTATTAATACATGCTTGAGAAGGAATGGCCTGCCCAAAGACGCCAGCTTTGGGATAAGAATCACTATTGACAAAATTGTTGGAAGAAAATGCAAACTATTGTGGCAGAAACTAGGTGCATTGAATTCCACACCTACCATAGACTGTATATGACCGGAATGAGCTCATGGTGGTGACACAGCATGATATTATAAACAAACTAGGAGAACAAGGGATAGCTACCTTCATATCTGTGGGAGAAGGAAGAAATTTCTGGACTAAAGAAGAACTGAAGATCATTATTGATCATGAAATAGATAATTAATTATATCAAGTTAAAAAGCCACCAACAAAACCAATGAAGCAAGAGATTAGAAAGGAAGCAATAAATTGGGAAAACATTTTTACATTCAAAGTGTCTGATAAAGGCCTCATTTCTAAAATATATGGGGAACTGAGCCAAATTTATAAGAATTCTAGCCTTTCTTCAATTGATAAATGGTCAAAGGATATGAACAGACAATTTTCAGATGATGAAACTGAAACTATACTAATTTCATGCGAAAAGTGCCATAAATCATTACCGATCAGAGAAATGTGAATTAATACAACCCCGAGATAGCCATCAAACCCAGTTTTATCGTCAAGATGACAGGAAAAAAGATAATGACAAATGTTAGAGGGGATGTGGCAAAACTGGGACACTAATACATTGTTGGTGGAACTGTAAACGAATACAACCATTCTGGAGAGAAGTTTGGAACTATGCTCAAAATGTGTTCAAACTGTGCATGCCCTTTGATCCAGCAGTGTTACTACTGGGATTATATCCCAAAGAGATCCTAAAGGAAGGAAAGGAACCAAAATGTAAATGTTTGTATAAGTCTTTGGGGTAGTGGTACTGAAATTGGAAACTGAATGGATGCCCATCAATTCAAGAAAATGTTGAGTAAATTGTGTGGTATATGAAATGTTGTAGAACATTATTGTTCTATAAGAAAGAGCAGAGATGGTTAAAATAAACTCTGTTAGTGTCATGAGCATTCTTATATCTCTAACAAACCAACAGTCAGAGTTACAAAGAGAAATCCCATTTAAAGTACCTATTGATAATATAAAATATTTTGTAACCCATCTGCCAAGCGAAAATCAGAAACTTTATGAACAAATTACAGACCACTTTTCACACACAAATTGTTCGATCTAACTAATTAGAAAATATTAAATGCTCTCGTGTTAGGGCGAGCAATTATAATAAAGATGATATTACCAAACTTAATCTATTTATTTAGCGCTATACCAACTGTAGACTCCCAAAAAACTTATATTTTTGTAATGACCGTGAAAATAACAAACAAAACTATATGGAAAAACAAAACGGTCAAGAATTTCAAGGAATTAATGGAAAAAAATCAAATGAAGGTGGCTTAGCTACCAGATCTAAAATTAGTATTATAGAAAGCAGCAGTTACCAAAACCATTTGGTATTACAAAGTGAATACATTAGTTGATCAGTGGAATAGGTTAGGTCTAAGGACAAAAACAGTCGTCAACCATAGCAACCTATTTTGATAAACCAAAAGACCCGAGCTTTGGGATAAGAACTTACTGTTTGATAAAATTATGTTGGGAAAATTGGAACCATGGTGAAGTCAGGCATTGATCCATACTTAACTCCGTACACCAAGATAAGGTCAAATGGGTTCATGACCTAGGCATAAAGAATGAAATTATTAATAAATTAGAGGAAACACAGGATAGTTTACCTCTCAGATTCCATGGAAGGGGAAGGACTCTTATGATCAAAGAAGAACCAGAGATCATTACTGATCACAAAATAGAAAAATTTCGACTATACCAAACTGAAAAAGTTTTGTACAAAACAAACCACGCAGAAAAGATTAGAAGGGAAGCAATAAACTGGGAAAAAATATATTTACAGCGAAAGGTTCTGATAAAGGCCTCTATTTCCAAAGTTTATATAGAGAATTAACTCTAATTTATAAAAATCAAGCACCTCCAATTGAAAAATGGTCAAGGATATGAACAGACACCGATGAAGAAACTATTGAAACTATTTCTAGCCAAGAAAGATGCCCAAGTCATTATTAATCAGAGAAATGCAAATTAAGACAACTCTAAGATAATATCACACACCCGTTTGAGATTGGCTAAGACAGGAAAAACAGTGATGATTAGTTGAGGGATGTGGAAAAACTGGGACATTGATGCATTGTTTTTGGAGTTGTGAACAGATCCAACCATTCCTGAGAGTAGTTTTGGAACTATGCTCAAAAAGTTAATAAAATGTGCATACCCTTTCTGATCCAGCAGTGATACTACTGGGCTTATATCCCAAAGAGATCATAAAGAAGGGAAAGGACCTGTATGTAATAAATGTTTCAGGGCAAGTCTGTTTCTAGTGGCTAGAAACTGAAACTGAATGATCACTCTAGTGGGAGAATGGCTGAATAAATTGTTGTATATGAATATTATGGAATATTATTGTTCCAAGAAATGACCAACAGGATGATTTCAGAAAGGCCTGAGACTATCAGGGTCATTAGAGGCTTGTTGATGCAATGAGGTCCCAAGTACATGAGGCTAGATAGTAATTGGGCTATACTTCTATTAATATACATGATTGGATTAAGAATGGTCCCTGCCCACCTCCTTGCAAGTCCTGATGTGTTGGGGAAGAGGAATGATTACCTTGGTGGTGGATGCAGAGAGGAAGAAGACAAGCTGGAAGAGATTGGGCCGAGTTCGAGACTCTGGGTGAGTTGTTGTTGTGTATGCTGGTCGACGGGCTTCGACCTAGCTGCACACATTGCTATCGCCGATTTCTCCACGTCCGGATCCTTCTTCACTGGAGAATAAAGACTGATTTCCCAACCCGAATTCCCGGTCTTGCATGATCTTAAAATATACGATCTTAACATTACATGAACTGATGCTGAGTGAAATGGAGCAGGCACTAGGAGATCATTATATATCAACAACAATATCATATATGATGACCAGTTCCATGGACCAGGGCCATCCTGCACGAGATCAACCAAATCATTTCCAATGGAGCAGTAATGAACTGAACTGAAGGCGCCCAGAGAAAGAACCTGGGAGATGACTAAAACCATTACATTGAATTTAATCCTTATATTTATGCCCAATTGTGTTTTTGATTTCCTTCCACTAAATAATGAAAATATTTCAGAGTCTGATTTCAGAAAAATAACGGTTTGAAGTCATGTATTCTTATTGTGTATGTACTTATATTTTAATATATTTAATATCTACTGGTCATCCTGCCATCTGGGAGGGGTGGGGTAAGTAGAAAATTGGAATGTAGGTTTGGCAATTGTTAATGCTGTAAAGTTACCCATACATATAACCTGTGGCAAATAAAGGCTATTAAATTAAAAAGAAGACCATCAGAATGATTTCAGTCAGACTGGAGAAACTTAAAAAGAACTGATGCTGAGGAAATGAGTGAAACAGGCGTGACTATAATATTAGCAACAAATATTATAATGACAATTCATGATGGCCTCTTCATATGAAATGATTCAAACCAGTACCAATTGTTCAGTGATGAAGAGAGCCATCTTCACCAGGAAAGACCAGTCGTGGGAGCGAGTGGACCACAACATAGCACTCTCACTCTTTTTGTTGTTGTTTGCTTTCATTTTATTTTCTTTATCATTTTCTTTTCTGCTTTGATTTGATTTTTTTTGTACAGCAAGATAATTGTATAAATATGTATGCATATATTCCATTTAACATATTTCAACTATGTTTAACACATATTGGACTACTTGCCATCCAGGGGAGGGTGGTGGGAGAAGTGGGGGGAAAAAACTGAAACAAGATTTTCCAAGGGCTAATTTGAATAATTATCTATGCATATGTTTTGAAAAATAAAAAAGCTTTAATAAAAAAACAAAATAAAATGTACCATGATACACTTTAAAAAAAATAAATAAAATATTGTCAAAAATAAAGAGAAAAGCCCCCCCACACAAAAAGACTCCTAATGACCATAGCATAAAATCAATTCATCAACATAAGTGAAGTGTCCCTTGACACAAGTGATATTAAAATGCCCATGGATGGGGAAGAGATACACCTTATATAGCAGAAATGGTGCTTCCAGCCCATTCTTGGAGGGGGGCAGCCATGCTGATTAATGGTACATGTAGGAATGGCTCTTCTTGATCCTGATCATCACAAACTCTAGGAACCAATAATTTTTAATATTTTGCTTTGGTTCCATACTGTCATTACCATGAAGCCAAGTCAATTCTAGCTGTTCAAAAACATCTAAAATAATACCATTCCATCTGATCCTTACCTTCTAAGGAAGGCGCAGTAATTTCGGTGAAAATCAGGTCCAATTGCCCACTTAACCTTTCAGAAAAAGCACATATGGATTAGTGGTGATTGGATTTCAAATAATTAAAAAACCGGATAGGCTTTTCAAAGATGCTAAGCTGTTCATCTTTATGGGGTGTTGGACACTTGGGGCATGAAAAGAAACAGAAAAATCTGAGCACTCACCAGAGCTGAGGAGAAGCCCAAGACTGCAGTTGCCTGGTCTCGCCAAGACTGGCATAGATCCAATTAGTGTGTGGACACATACCTTCCCTAATTAAAAATTAATGCTTAGCTGCGAAAGATAATTGTTTTACACTGAAAGGTTAAAGACTTAACTGCAATAGGGAATTTCAACCTGAAAACGCTGTTGGATTGCAGCCCAGTGGTAGAATGCAGAAAGACCAAAGAACAAACACCACAAAATCATTTATGATCATGACTTTTGGGAGAGATGCTTTCTCACTGGTACTGGTGGAAATATTGTGCCTTGCCAATGGATTCTTCTCAGGTCTTATGTTGAACAAAGGATTGGTTGAATCTCTTTCCATGTAAAAGATTCCCTAAGGTGAAGGTGGCCACATTTTAGATTACTCAGATGGAATAGAATACTTTAGGAGGCAGAAAATGAGGGGAAAAAGGGAGAAAAAAGAAGATCCGTCAAATAGATGTTGCTTCCTAATCTCTACATGAAGTCTCCAGATGACCTCAGTACAAGATCATTTCACTGACACAATGAGGTTTTGTATTAATTACCATGTAGACTCATGGGCCAGGAAGGAAGAACAGATTGTACCGCAGAGATAGGGTACAAGCCCATTCTGAAGGAGACAGCCATGCTGACCAAAGATACATGAAGGAATGGCTCCTGTTTATCCTGATGTTCACAGTTTAGGGGTAGGGTTAGGTCCCAGTTTTCCCAAGACCTTCAACATTTGTCATTTTCCTTGCCTATCTTAGCCAACTGATACAGGTGTAGTGGTATTTCGAGTTGTAAGAATTTTACTTCTATCAATAATGACTTGAAGTATCTTTCATGGCTAGAAATAGTTTCAATTTCATCGAAAATTGTCTGTTTGTATCCTTGACCATTTATCAATTGGAGAATAGCTTGATTTCTTATAAATTAGAGTCAATTTATATATGTTGAAATGTGAGGCCTTATTTAGAACTTTTAACTGTAAAATAAGCCCCCAGTTTGTTGCCCCCTTTCTAATCTTGTTTGCATTAGTTTTGTTTTGTTAAAAGCTTTTTAATTTGATGTAATCAGCTCTTCTTCTATTTCAGATCACTAATGATCTCTAGTTCTTCTGTCACAAATTTTCCTTTCTCCAAGTTCTAGAGAAAATTATCCTATGTTCCTCTAATTTATTTATATTCTCGGGAACAATGCTTTTCACACTACCGTCCCATCACCATGTCGAGTCTTTCGTGGTTCCATGGTTTCAAAGTTGTTTTTTTCCCATCTAGATAGGTCCATAGCCCCCTTTCTGACCATTTCCCACTTCTCTTCCAGCCCCTTTTCTCACTCTGCTGGTCATCATGTTTCAGTCTGGTCTAACCCCTCCCATGCCATGCTGCCCCAAGATGCTATGTTGAGCCAAGCTTCCCACCACTGAAAGCTGAGAGCCATACCCCCATCTTTTAGAGAGCTTAGAGGGAATTAGGTGGGCAGGGTGCTCCTGGCTCAGAAGAAGATAAAAGGGACTGGGATCTGCCCTGAGATCCCTGTCCCCTCAGGAGATGGAACCGGCTGGCTCTCAGGGACAAGCTTGATCCTCCACTGCCCTCAGATCTCTCAGCACCCGGCTCCAAACAGTAAGCCTGAGATTTGTTCTGTGGAGCTCTAGTCTGTGAGGCAACTGTCCTTTCAGTAATAAAATCAAGCCTAACTTCCTCTTGATCCCCCTGCCCTGAATAGAGCATTTGGTGTCAGAGTTTGGGAAACAGAAGCCTGACTCTCAATTTATGGCCCTGGCTGTCTTAAACTGAACCAGAAGTTTCAGAGGTCATGAATGCTTAGGATGGCTGAGACCAAAGCCACAGCTCCCTGGGTCAAGGATACTTTTATTTTCACCATGGCATTTGATCTTCTGTCTCAAATGACTGTAGCTTTCTTCAGAGCAGTGCACAAGATTTGAAATACATTTATATTGAAACATGTTTGTATTTTATATTCAGGTCCAAATTCTCTCCTTCCTTCAGCATCTTCTTTCACCTATCCCTCTGAAAAAGAACAAAATATATTACAAACACATATTCAAGCAAAATGAATTCTAGCCTTGGCCTTGACAAAGAAAACAACAACAAATGCTTCAATTTGTACTTGGCAACCACCTGTCTTCCTGAAGGTAGCTCATGTTCTTCATCACGAGTCCTGAACCTGCTGCATTGCTTTCCCCCCGATTTTGTGGCTTTTTTAAAAGCAGACCTTGCAGATAAACGGCACCCAGGGGAAAAAAAACAATTAACAAAATACAACTGTCCATTTGGAGTTGTCTCAAATAGCCATCTGGTTTTGGGGACACCTTCAGATGATGCACCCCTCTGATTTGGGTGTAGTGTTCAGAGCAGTTTCCAGCTAACTGGCTTCTCTGGTTCAGGTCACTTGCACAGGTCGTCCTTCTCTTGCTAGAAAATCTCCTGCAAAATTGAGCTTAGCAGAATCATAATTTTCTTTGTAAAATAACCAGGTCAAAATCATGAAAGTTAGCTTCACCCTTACATCTCTACTATTAGGAAATCAAATGTGAACCATTTGGACCAGAGAGTTTACATTTTTAGGTTACCAATTGATATAATTCTTGATAAAACTCAGATACAACAGAAAATTAGAACCCAATTTTGATGCTTGGCATTGTTCATTCATCCCTTAGGAGGATGAGAGTCTGCTATTTTTCTGTAAGAAGATGGGCTCTAATACAAAAATGAATTCATTATTATTGTTCTGTAAGAAATGACCCAGAAACATTGATGCATTGTTGGTGGAGTTGTGAACGAATCCAACGATTTTGGAGAGTAGTTTGGAACTATGCTCAAAAAAGTTGTCAACTGTGATCCAGCAGTAAGCTACTGGGATTATATCCAAAGAATCCCAAAGAAGGAAAGGATCTGTATGCACGAATGTTTGCAGCCCTTTTGTAGTGGCTAAAAACGGGAAACTGAATGATCCATCAGTTGGAGAATGGCTGAATAAATCAGACATATGAATATTATGGAATATTACTGCTCTGTAAGAAATGACCAACAGGATAATTTCAGAAAGACCTGAGAGACTTACATGAACTGGATGCTGAGGAAATGAGCAGAACCAGGATCATTATATGCCTTCAACAACAATGTATGATGATCAATTCTGATGGACGAGGTCTCTTCAACCATGAGATGAACCAAAATCAGTTCCAGTAGCAGAGCAGTAATGAATTGAACCAACAGACACCCAGAGAAAGAACTGTTGGAAATGAGTATGGAATCCATCATATTAGAATCTCCAAACCCTCTTTTTGTCCACCTGCATTTTTTATCTCCTTCAGGCTAATTGTACAATATTTCAAAGTCCAATTCCTTTTGTGCCATAAAATAATTGTTTGGACATGTATAATTATATTGTATTTAATCTGGCACTGAATCATTTAACATGTATTATTCAACCTACCATCTGGGAGGGGTGGGGAAGGAGGAAAAATTGAACAAAAGGTTTGGCACCGTCAGGTTTTGGCAAAATTACCCATGCAGGCAACCTCCCAGCCGCCAAGGTAGAAGAGATAAATGAATCTCCCTGCCTCAAGAGGGCCGGGCTTCCCCCAGAGTGCTCCTCTCCATCCCCAGTCAATGTTCTGGGAGGCCCCTCTTAAGCCCAAGAGCTCTCCATCTATATGGACGTCCCAAAGGCTAACCCTCCTGGAGGCAGGGATTAGGTTGCTCCAGAAAGTGTTCTTGTAGTCCTAAGAACTTCAAGGGAGGTGTGACCACAAGCATTGGTTGTTCATCAGTATTAGCAACCCATCGCCTCGCAATTTTCCAAGATATGAACTAACAAGCACAGTATTGTACTCCCATGAGTTGTAATACCTCAGGGACCCTTTTATTATCACCTCCCTTGAGTTTTCACCTTGTTTCAAGTTGAGTTGACACTAGGATTCCAGTATATATATATATATATATATATATATATATATATATAAAATAAAAACATGAATTCATGTAAAAGTTGCCAGATTAACTCCAATTATCATTGGTTCTGGGGTGTGAAATTAAATACATTGAATAATCAATTTCAAAACTGTGCATATCAAGTATGTTACTTAATAATAAAACACTTTCAACTCCTAGCCATGTCAAATGAATAACCCCTAGTAAAAATGGATCTCTTTCTAAGATGGACCACAAGTCAGTCTTCTCTTCAAATAATTAAGTAGGCTGTTATCATTTTCATTACCACAGAACACAGACAGTTATGATGTTAACTTCATTAAACTGCAGAATTATACTCTGGTTTCCCAAGTCTTTGCATCATTTGCCTAATTATTCCCTATGCCCTTAAGAAAAATTAAAGTACATTCTCTTACACAAGAATATCTAACCAGTAACGTGTGAGTTGACAAACCAAGTACTTAAATCTCACTGTTTAAAATACAAAGAACAAAAAATTCCTAATCAAATACATCTAAATCTTATATTATGATCTCACTATGGTAACTTGGATGTAGTCTGGGAATAACATAAAAAAAATCTATTTAGTTGCATTTGTACTGAATAACACCTCTCTAAATTCATGTCAATTCCAGGCAAAAGTTAGACAGCCAAGCTTAAAGTCATCCAGGTGGGATATTTTTCCATTCAACAGGAAGTGGAGAAATTGAGTCAGGAGAATCCTTGCACAGTTCAAAATATGAACCTCCACCTTCCAAGAGAACTACAACCACAGTATGCAATGTCAACCCCCTATTACAATCTAGAAACATTGACTCTACTGAAAAGCATACTGGAGTCCTCTCAGAATAATTTCAGTTACAGTCTCATGAGGTCTTAAACAGCAAGTTCCAGTAAGGAGAGCTTCGGGTGGATTTGGTTTTCAAGGATCACATTTTCTGGATAATAAGTATTGACTATAATCTCACATAGGTAACAGTGAGACAGGAAAAATCACAATTTATCTTGATATTATCTAGTACTCATGGTAAGCAGATGCTTTTCATCCCAGTTCCAATATGATAAAAATGATTTTGCTTCAGGCTTTGTAGTAATACCAGAACAAAGACTGGACAGTATGTGCAAATGTGACAATCCCAAATTATATTTAGAGAATGGGTTATAAAAAAGTTGTCTATAGTAAAACAAGTTCTGTTATTAACCTGTACAAATGGACAGAGACAGAGACTCCTGCTCTGAGAAACCCTTTAAACAATGGGAACATCTTTCAGTTGATTCTGGGGCCAGCTGGCATGTACTTCTGCACTGCTTTACACACAACTTCTAATCCCAGATTGTCACAGGACAAACAATTCCCTTTACCTTATGCAGATGGACAGTGGAAGCATCCTTGAATTCTGGGGGCAAAACTTCCTTTTGTCATATAGTCTGGAAAATTTCAGTCAGCTTTTGTCTGAGCCAGGGACCCCCTACCTTGCAAACTTCAGCTTGAGCATGATGTTTTTAGCCAGAGGCCAAAGCCAGAACTAAAGTGGCAGGAGTGTTGGTGCAGGATTTTTTGTCCCCAGGTGACTGGGCACCCAGTGCCGCCTCGGAAGCAGAGATGTTACAAAGTGGATCGA
This sequence comes from Sarcophilus harrisii, assembly GCF_902635505.1. Classification (NCBI taxonomy): domain Eukaryota; kingdom Metazoa; phylum Chordata; class Mammalia; order Dasyuromorphia; family Dasyuridae; genus Sarcophilus; species Sarcophilus harrisii. The sequence continues at coordinate 2,424,740 of NC_045432.1, forward strand.
TTCTCTGCCTCTTGTGCTCATCCTGGCCTAGCAGTCAATGGCCAGAAATCCCAGGTCCTCCATCAGGAAGCGTCACACCACCCATAGGGGAAACCACCAGGTACAGCAAGTAGAGAAGTTCTGAATGCTGTGGATAAGCTCACCTTTGGCAGTCTCGTTACATGTAACTGTCGGACTTGTGAGCTCACTTCAACAAGGGCAAGATAAGATCCTAGGGTTTAAGATAGGGCAAGCTGCCCAGCCCATAAGAATTAGACCACAATTCTTCATCCTTTGCGAATTTCCCTTCTAGGAAATTCTAGAAGGTCTGCAGAGCCCTTGTAAAGGACCCTGTAGTTATATGCCTCTGAAACCTGGACAGTATCCCAGCACCACACCAGGAAACCGAATCGTCCATTTCAATTGTCTTGGGAAGATCCTGAAGATCACCAGGCAGGAAAAGGTACTGGACACGGAGGACCTTCCCCAAACTAAACTGCCAAGCGTTCCAGCTCTACTGCAGCGAACGCAACTCTGCTGGGCCAGCGATAGTGTTTGGAGTGCTCGATGTACACCTGCCAAATATTTTATACATTTTATGGAGAACTCACAAAGGGCAAGTGCTCACAAGGTGGTCAGAAAAAGTGATAAAAGGATACTCTCAAGGTCTCTCTTAAGAATGTTAGAATCCAACCATTCTGGAGAGAAATTTGGAACTATGCCCAAAGGGCTATCAAACTGTGCATACTCTTAGACCCAGCAGTGTTTCTACTGGGTCTCTATATCAAGGAAATGAAAAAGGAAGGCAAAGGACTCACACATGCAAAAATGTTTGTAGCAGCTTTTTGGGTGGTAGGAAAGAATTGGAAAAGGAGTGGATGCCCATCCACTGGGGAATGACTAAACAAGTTGTGGTATATGAACACAATGGAATATTATTGTTGTATGAGAAGTGATGTGCAAGCTGATTTTACAAAGCCCTAGAAAGATTTACATGAACTGATGCTGAGCAAAACAAGCAGAACCAGCAATACATTATACACAATAAGAGCAAGAATGTGCATTGGTCAACTATGAAAGACTTGGTTCTTCCTGTGTTCTAAAAATAAATGAAAGCAGGAGATGTAATGGGCTGAGGCTTGAGTTGATGCACTGAGGTTCCAAGTATGTGAGGCTAAAGAGTAATTAGGGTTATACTCTATTAATATACATGATTGGTTAAAGAATGGTCCCCACCACTTCCATGCAAGTCCTGATGTGTTGTGGTAGGAAATGATGATTTTGGTGGTGAGGCAGAGAGATGACAGGTGGAAGAGAAGCTGGGAGAGATTGGGGCCTGGGTTCCATACTCCTAGTTGCCAGGGTCGTGGCTGCTGATCTAGCTAGCTTTGACCAGCTGCACACACATATCACCGATTCTCTTCCACCCCTGATCCTCTTTCACCGAGGAACAGCATCACCGACTTAGATTTTCCCCAACCTGAATTCTGACTCCTGCTGATTTTAAAATACACGGTCTTCACAGTTTCTTACTGGATAGGCAATGATCAAATGAAGGCATCAGTATAGCATATAAGTGAGAAGCCTCAGCCAGAAAAGGCAGGCGCACTAGAAGCCCTCAGAGGTTGAGACAGATTCATTCCATCTTCCACCTTGTGGTGCCTGGAGGCCGAAATGCGCAAACCTGGGAGACATCTAGAGAGATCCAGGAGGGCAGAGGAAGGAGGCAGGAGCTCAAGCCCAAGGAACAAAGGAGAGATAGCTCAAAGAAAGCTAACTAGGCCCCAGGAAAGGCAACAAGAGACTTTGAAAGAGAGCAAATAAAGGATTTGGACTTAATCCCCGGTGGCATGTGTGGTGATTACTGAACTGAAACGAAGCCAAGCTCCCCAGAGACCCAAGAAAGTCCCTCAACAGAGAACATTACACTTTAAAGAACACTACATTGTGGCGCCCAAATGTGGGACCAAGAATCTTCACCTGGGACCCAGAAATCAGGGTGAGTACAAAAATAAACAAGGAAACTTTGTTAAGGGTTAAAGTAATATTTCAGCTGAAATGGGACAAATGTTTAGAAACAGCCTTCTTTTCCAACTAAGGAAATGTAGAGAAAGCATTGTCAGACTTATGAAAGTTAAGGTTTGATTGTAACTTGGGGAGCAAAATCATTGAACTTTAGAAACAAAAGGTGCCATCTCCTTGGTTCTCTAAGGAAAAGAATTGAATCCAGACGAGTAAATTAAGTAGGGAGAGCAACTATGTCATATTATTATATACGGACCTGACTCACCTAAAGAAACACTTTATACATAGTACCATTGTACAACTGGCTTTAAGAAATTACATATATTAGAATAAGAAAAGAGAAAGGAGCAGAGGTGAGATCCAGATAAAACGCAAGTAAAAGGATGGAAGCAATTAGACAAGAAAGAGTTATACACCCTGAGTGTGTACTGCTGGTGAAGGAGAAATTAGTCCCTGACCTCCCTCCCTCAATTGGGCTCATGGGTGAGGAGAAGGAGGAGGGGGATTACTGGACACAATCAGCACCACCTATGAAGCAGCCTGTGACAAGATTTTAAGAAAATTATTAGGCTAAAAAGAGAACCACAGGCTATATCTGATTTAATACATGCATAATCACCCTGTGATTGAAGTTTTGACTCTTTCAGGTCAACAGAGAAGATACCCTGATTCCAAGCAAATGAAGGATTGAAAGGATAATTTTATGATTAATTACCTTATGTGAAGATGTTAGATAATTTGGCTTATGAAATCTTAACCTCTAATTATGGAAACCATAGCAAGGACGTGTTTTAGAACCCAATAAAACTTGTTGTTGCTTTTGGAGTATAGTGAACAATGCAGGATACAAGCCCAAGACAATAAGCAAACTGGAGTTAATATAAAATCACTTTTGGACCAACTAGCAGGTGAAAGTCAGTACACAGACAAAAAGTCCTTTGAAGAACATCCCAAAAAGGGCTGAGGAAAGTTATAGGACAAAATTAGAGCTGAGATTTTGCATGGAAAACTGAACATACAAGAAAAAATGATGGGAAATAAATATTAGAAGCATTAGGTCCCTGGCTAAATGTCCAGCCACTGCTGTAACTAATCAAGTAGAGAAGGAGAAGATATGAAGGATGGTATGAGTTGAAAAGTCTAGGATAAGAAAAACCTTTAGAAGGAAAGGAGGCCAGGTTTAAGGATGTAAAAAAAGGAAGGATACTCTATTGCTTGTGTTTTATTATTTAAATTGTCTGCAAGATTTAAAATTTAAAAAGAATACATGAAAGAGAATTTAAGGAAAAAACGTGGAGAAAAATTTAATGGAAAGAAAAGAAAGCAAGAGAAAAATCTCAAACAGGAAAAAGTAGAAAAGTATTCCTAAATACTGTCTTCCCTTCCCTTCTGTAAGGAAGACATATTTCCTTTATCTTAGATATCACAGCCTGGAAACCCTTTTCATCCCGTATTCTAATAGAAGCTGGGTCATTCCAACAACAGCCAGTTGAAGGAATCCTACAAATGATTGCAAATACAAATTAACACATCCTCCCTCAAGGTGGCCTATTCTAACACACCTAGAAAAGTGAAGCTCATTGAATAATTGAGAGGCAGTGCATAGAACAAAAAAGCCATATCAGATTATTATAAACTAATGAATTCTAGGGAACTCATATTGCTGGCAAAGGACAAGTTTAAGAGTATCCTAACCCCTACAAGGAAAGGGTACTTTCTTGAACCTAGACTAAAGAACAAATATTCGCTCACCAAGAAACAGAAATAGCATCTAAAAAGAAGAATCAGCGATGGTGCCAATCACATTTTGAATCGTTATTTGTACTGCTGTTTTCAGTTCCATTATAGTCATCATGATTGGTTGTCATGTTCATGCTCAACAACGTTCAGAAATACAATTGCATCTGATCCATACATTCCCTCAAGTTATTGCTCCTTTAAGTTGAAATCATGTTCAATCTCTCACTGGAAAATTTCCAAGAAAAGCAAATATTGATCAGTGGTGCCCTGCTACATGGAAAGAGAAAAGTGATCTCTAGGGGCATAATCTACATTACATGTAGAGGAAGAATACTCCCACAAGGGGTCACTGCTCTAACTCTGTGACTGGATTTCACCAAATTAAACAAAACAAAACAAAACAAAAAACACTTGACAAGGATTTTGAGAAGTTTGCTAAGCTGTTTATCATTATGGGATGTTGGACACTCGGGGCATGAAAGGAAAAATTGAAAAATCTGAGCACTCACCAGAGCTGAGGAAAAGCCTGAAGTTGTCTGGTTCCCATGGACTTGCAATAGGACTCAACCACTAGTGCAAGACACATAGTCTTCACCTAATTCAACAAAATGTTTAGAAGGAAAAATAAATAAGGAAGCATTGAAACGAAATGGTAATGTTGAATCAGCAGTAATACCCAATACCTGCACAATTTCACATGGAAAAACTGTTGAATTGCAGTTCAGTGGCAGAACATGGAAAGGCCAAAGGGAAAACTGTAATGTTCCTGTTGGTTTTCTGGAGGTCTCTGGACCGGTCTTCCTTTCAGTAGAGTAATCACCATGAGAATAGCCAGGTGTTAAAATCCAAAGTCCAAATTCTTTATTGTCTCCTTGCCTGGGACCCAGCCTGCTTTCTTGAGAGTCTTTCAAATCAGCCTTGATGTCAGTGGGGGAAGTGTAGGAAGACAGGCCAGACACCAAGAGGCTGATGAAGATGGAAATGAATGTCTCTGAGTCCCAGGTGAAGGCTTGTGCTTCAGCCTCCAGCCACCACAAAGGTGGACGATGGAATGAATGTGTCTCTGGGTCCCTTCCGAGTCTGTGTCTGGCCCTTCTGAGTCTGTCTCTGGCTCAGATCTGGCTAAGTTTATTGCAGCTATGCTCTATTGTGAGTATAAACAACCATGAGACTAGGAAACCATTATTTGTTGCATAAATCAAATCCATATCACTGATTCAGAGGAACTATTCATCACCATGCTAAACCAGATAAACACATTGTCTCATCAATTCATCAACTAGCACCTGTAAGAACTTTGTTTTAAGTATAGCGCCCCACCATAACAGAAAACAACACAAATCATTTATGATCACAGCTGTTGGGAGAGGGACTCTCTCCTTGACACTGGTGGAAATATTGTGCATTGCCAATGGATTCTTCTCAAGACTAAGTGATCAAAGGAGCGGTTGAATCTCTTTCCATCTAGAAGTTTCTTGAAGGTGAAGGTGACTGCATTTATTCTAACTCAGAGGGTATGGAATACTTTAGATGCAGAAACAGGAACTCAGAGGAGGAGCTGCAAGAAGATCTTGGTTGCTTATCGTCACATGAAGTCTCCTGATGGGAATGCAGGGCTGGTTCAATATTAGGAAAACTATTAGCATAATTAATTAAATCAATAACCAAATTAACAAAAAAAAGATGATTATATCAATAGATGCAGAAAAAGCATATGATAAAATCCAACACCCATTCCTATTAAAAACATAAGACAGTATAGGAACAAATGGACTTTTCCTTAAAATGATCACTAGCATTTATCGAAAATGAACAGCAAGCATCATTTATAATGGGAATAAATCAGAAGCATTGCCAATAAGATTAGAGGTGAAACAAGGTTGCCCACTATCAGCATTACTATTCAATATTATTTTAGAAATGTTAGCTTTGTCAATAACAGAAGAAAAAAGAGATTAAATGAATTAGAGTAGGTAATGAAGAAACCAAATTATCACTATTTGAAGATGACATATGATGGTACACATGTAGAACCCTTGTAATAAACTAACTTGAAAAAACTATTAAAGTCAACCACAATCTCTACATAACGCTACATGATAAAAATAAACCACATAAATCACCAGCATTTGTATACATCACCAACAACCCAATAGCAAGAGATAAAGAGAAATTCCATTTAAAATAACTGTTGATAGTATAAAATATTTGGGAGTCTACCTGACAAGGGAAAACCAGGAACTATATGAGCACAACTACAACACTTTCCACACAAAGTCAGATCTAAACAATTGAAAAATATCAATACTTTTGGAAGCGGTTGCTGAGCGAACATGGGTCAAAATAAAAAATAATTCAAAATTAATCTACTGATGCAGTCCTAAACCAATCAGACTCCAAGAAACTAATTTATATCTAGAAAATGTTAATAAAATCTGTCTGAACAAAAGTTCAAGACTTAAATGGAAATTAATGAAAAATTTCCAAATGAAGGTGGTCTACCTGTACCTGAGATCTAAAACCATTATATAAAGCAGTGGCACAAAAACCATTTGGTACTGGCTAAGAAAGCAGCAGTTTACAGTGGAATAGTGTAATGGGCCGAAGCTTGAGCACATGCACTGATGTCCCGCTATGAGGTTAAATAGTACTGACCATACCTATTAATACATGCTTGAGAAGGAATGGCCTGCCCAAAGACGCCAGCTTTGGGATAAGAATCACTATTGACAAAATTGTTGGAAGAAAATGCAAACTATTGTGGCAGAAACTAGGTGCATTGAATTCCACACCTACCATAGACTGTATATGACCGGAATGAGCTCATGGTGGTGACACAGCATGATATTATAAACAAACTAGGAGAACAAGGGATAGCTACCTTCATATCTGTGGGAGAAGGAAGAAATTTCTGGACTAAAGAAGAACTGAAGATCATTATTGATCATGAAATAGATAATTAATTATATCAAGTTAAAAAGCCACCAACAAAACCAATGAAGCAAGAGATTAGAAAGGAAGCAATAAACTGGGAAAACATTTTTACATTCAAAGGGTCTGATAAAGGCCTCATTTCTAAAATATATGGAGAACTGACCCAAATTTATAAGAATTCCAGCCTTTCTTCAATTGATAAATGGTCAAAGGATATGAACAGACAATTTTCAGATGATGAAACTGAAACCATACTAATTTCATGCGAAAAGTGCCATAAATCATTACCGATCAGAGAAATGTGAATTAATACAACCCCGAGATAGCCATCAAACCCAGTTTTATCGTCAAGATGACAGGAAAAGATAATGACAAATGTTGGAGGGGATATGGCAAAACTGGGACACTAATACATTGTTGGTGGAACTGTAAACAAATATAACCATTCTGGAAAGAAGTTTGGAACTATGCTCAAAATGTGTTCAAACTGTGCATGCCCTTTGATCCAGCAGTGTTACTACTGGGATTATATCCCAAAGAGATCCTAAAGGAAGGAAAGGAACCAAAATGAAAATGTTTGTATAAGTCTTTGGGGTAGTGGTACTGAAATTGGAAACTGAATGATGCCCATCAATTCAAGAAAATGTTGGTAAATTGTGTGGTATATGAAATGTTGTAGAACATTATTGTTCTATAAGAAAGAGCAGAGATGGTTAAAATAAACTCTGTTAGTGTCATCAGCATTCTTATATATCTCTAACAAAATCCAACAGTCAGAGTTACAAAGAGAAATCCCATTTAAAGTACCTATGGATAATATAAAATATTTTGGATTCTATCTGCCAAGCGAAAATCAGAAACTTTATGAACAAATTACAGACCACTTTTCACACAAAAATTGTTCGATCTAACTAATTAGAAAATATTAAATGCTCTCGTGTTAGGGCGAGCAATTATAATAAAGATGATATTACCAAACTTAATCTATTTATTTAGCGCTATACCAACTGTAGACTCCCAAAAAACTTATATTTTTGTAATGACCGTGAAAATAACAAACAAAACTATATGGAAAAACAAAACGGTCAAGAATTTCAAGGAATTAATGGAAAAAAATCAAATGAAGGTGGCTTAGCTACCAGATCTAAAATTAGTATTATAGAAAGCAGCAGTTACCAAAACCATTTGGTATTACAAAGTGAATACATTAGTTGATCAGTGGAATAGGTTAGGTCTAAGGACAAAAACAGTCGTCAACCATAGCAACCTATTTTGATAAACCAAAAGACCCGAGCTTTGGGATAAGAACTTACTGTTTGATAAAATTATGTTGGGAAAATTGGAACCATGGTGAAGTCAGGCATTGATCCATACTTAACTCCGTACACCAAGATAAGGTCAAATGGGTTCATGACCTAGGCATAAAGAATGAAATTATTAATAAATTAGAGGAAACACAGGATAGTTTACCTCTCAGATTCCATGGAAGGGGAAGGACTCTTATGATCAAAGAAGAACCAGAGATCATTACTGATCACAAAATAGAAAAATTTCGACTATACCAAACTGAAAAAGTTTTGTACAAAACAAACCACGCAGAAAAGATTAGAAGGGAAGCAATAAACTGGGAAAAAATATATTTACAGCGAAAGGTTCTGATAAAGGCCTCTATTTCCAAAGTTTATATAGAGAATTAACTCTAATTTATAAAAATCAAGCACCTCCAATTGAAAAATGGTCAAGGATATGAACAGACACCGATGAAGAAACTATTGAAACTATTTCTAGCCAAGAAAGATGCCCAAGTCATTATTAATCAGAGAAATGCAAATTAAGACAACTCTAAGATAATATCACACACCCGTTTGAGATTGGCTAAGACAGGAAAAACAGTGATGATTAGTTGAGGGATGTGGAAAAACTGGGACATTGATGCATTGTTTTTGGAGTTGTGAACAGATCCAACCATTCCTGAGAGTAGTTTTGGAACTATGCTCAAAAAGTTAATAAACTGTGCATACCCTTTCTGATCCAGCAGTGATACTACTGGGCTTATATCCCAAAGAGATCATAAAGAAGGGAAAGGACCTGTATGTAATAAATGTTTCAGGGCAAGTCTGTTTCTAGTGGCTAGAAACTGAAACTGAATGATCACTCTAGTGGGAGAATGGCTGAATAAATTGTTGTATATGAATATTATGGAATATTATTGTTCCAAGAAATGACCAACAGGATGATTTCAGAAAGGCCTGAGACTATCAGGGTCATTAGAGGCTTGTTGATGCAATGAGGTCCCAAGTACATGAGGCTAGATAGTAATTGGGCTATACTTCTATTAATATACATGATTGGATTAAGAATGGTCCCTGCCCACCTCCTTGCAAGTCCTGATGTGTTGGGGAAGAGGAATGATTACCTTGGTGGTGGATGCAGAGAGGAAGAAGACAAGCTGGAAGAGATTGGGCCGAGTTCGAGACTCTGGGTGAGTTGTTGTTGTGTATGCTGGTCGACGGGCTTCGACCTAGCTGCACACATTGCTATCGCCGATTTCTCCACGTCCGGATCCTTCTTCACTGGAGAATAAAGACTGATTTCCCAACCCGAATTCCCGGTCTTGCATGATCTTAAAATATACGATCTTAACATTACATGAACTGATGCTGAGTGAAATGGAGCAGGCACTAGGAGATCATTATATATCAACAACAATATCATATATGATGACCAGTTCCATGGACCAGGGCCATCCTGCACGAGATCAACCAAATCATTTCCAATGGAGCAGTAATGAACTGAACTGAAGGCGCCCAGAGAAAGAACCTGGGAGATGACTAAAACCATTACATTGAATTTAATCCTTATATTTATGCCCAATTGTGTTTTTGATTTCCTTCCACTAAATAATGAAAATATTTCAGAGTCTGATTTCAGAAAAATAACGGTTTGAAGTCATGTATTCTTATTGTGTATGTACTTATATTTTAATATATTTAATATCTACTGGTCATCCTGCCATCTGGGAGGGGTGGGGTAAGTAGAAAATTGGAATGTAGGTTTGGCAATTGTTAATGCTGTAAAGTTACCCATACATATAACCTGTGGCAAATAAAGGCTATTAAATTAAAAAGAAGACCATCAGAATGATTTCAGTCAGACTGGAGAAACTTAAAAAGAACTGATGCTGAGGAAATGAGTGAAACAGGCGTGACTATAATATTAGCAACAAATATTATAATGACAATTCATGATGGCCTCTTCATATGAAATGATTCAAACCAGTACCAATTGTTCAGTGATGAAGAGAGCCATCTTCACCAGGAAAGACCAGTCGTGGGAGCGAGTGGACCACAACATAGCATTCCCACTCTTTTTGTTGTTGTTTGCTTTCATTTTATTTTCTTTATCATTTCCTTCTCTGCTTTGATTTGATTTTTTTTGTACAGCAAGATAATTGTATAAATATGTATGCATATATGCCATTTAACATATTTCAACTATGTTTAAGAGATATTGGACTACTTGCCATCCAGGGGAGGGTGGTGGGAGAAGTGGGGGAAAAAACTGAAACAAGATTTTCCAAGGGCTAATTTGAATAATTATCTATGCATATGTTTTGAAAAATAAAAAATCTTTAATAAAAAAACAAAATAAAATGTACCATGATACACTTAAAAAAAATAAAATATTGTCAAAAAATAAAGAGGAAAAAACCCACACACACAAAAAAAGACTCCTAATGACCATAGCATAAAAACAATTCATCAACATAAGTGAGATGTCCTTGACACAAGTGATATTCAAATGCCCATGGATGGGGAAGAGATACACCTTATATGGCAGAAATGCTTCAAGCCCATTCTTGGGCGGGGGGAGCCATGCTGATTAATGGTACATGTAGGAATGGCCTTCTGAATCCCCATCATCACAAACTTGTGAACCAATAATTTTTAATATTTTGCTTTGGTTCCATACTGTCATTACCATGAAGCCAAGTCAATTCTAGCTGTTCAAAAACATCTAAAATAATACTATTCCATCTGATCCTTACCTTCTAAGGAAGGCGCAGTAATTTCGGTGAAAATCATGTCCAATTGCCCACTTAACCTTTCAGAAAAAGCACATATGGATTAGTGGTGATTCGATTTCAAATAATTAAAAAACCGGGGCTTTTCAGAAAGATGCTAAGCTGTTCATCTTTATGGGGTGTTGGACACTTGGGGCATGAAAAGAAACAGCAAAATCTGAGCACTCACCAGAGCGGAAGAGAATCCCATGACTGCAGTTGCCTGGTCTCGCCAAGACTGGCATAGATCCAATTAGTGTGTGGACACATACCTTCCCTAATTAAAAATTAATGCTTAGCTGCCAAAGATAATTGTTTTACACTGAAAGGTTAAAGACTTAACTGCAATAGGGAATTTCAACCTGAAAACGCTGTTGGATTGCAGCCCAGTGGTAGAATGCAGAAAGACCAAAGAAGAAACACCACAAAATCATTTATGATCATGACTTTTGGGAGAGATGCTTTCTCACTGGTACTGGTGGAAATATTGTGCCTTGCCAATGGATTCTTCTCAGGTCTTATGTTGAACAAAGGATTGGTTGAATCTCTTTTCATGTAAAAGATTCCCTAAGGTGAATGTGGCCACGTTTTAGATTATTCAGATGGAATAGAATACTTTAGATGCAGAAACAAGAGGGGAAAAAGGAGGGAAAAAAGAAGATCCGTCAAATAGATGTTGCTTCCTAATCTCTACATGAAGTCTCCAGATGACCTCAGTACAAGATCATTTCACTGACACAATGAGGTTTTGTATTAATTACCATGTAGACTCATGGGCCAGGAAGGAAGAACAGATTGTACCGCAGAGATAGGGTACAAGCCCATTCTGAAGGAGACAGCCATGCTGACCAAAGATACATGAAGGAATGGCTCCTGTTTATCCTGATGTTCACAGTTTAGGGGTAGGGTTAGGTCCCAGTTTTCCCAAGACCTTCAACATTTGTCATTTTCCTTGCCTATCTTAGCCAACTGATACAGGTGTAGTGGTATTTCGAGTTGTAAGAATTTTACTTCTATCAATAATGACTTGAAGTATCTTTCATGGCTAGAAATAGTTTCAATTTCATCGAAAATTGTCTGTTTGTATCCTTGACCATTTATCAATTGGAGAATAGCTTGATTTCTTATAAATTAGAGTCAATTTATATATGTTGAAATGTGAGGCCTTATTTAGAACTTTTAACTGTAAAATAAGCCCCCAGTTTGTTGCCCCCTTTCTAATCTTGTTTGCATTAGTTTTGTTTTGTTAAAAGCTTTTTAATTTGATGTAATCAGCTCTTCTTCTATTTCAGATCACTAATGATCTCTAGTTCTTCTGTCACAAATTTTCCTTTCTCCAAGTTCTAGAGTAAACTATCCTATGTTCCTCTAATTTATTTATATTCTCGGGAACAATGCTTTTCACACTACCGTCCCCATCACCATCTCTAGTCTTTCGTGGTTCCATGGTTTCAAAGTTGTTTTTTTCCCATCTAGATAGGTCCATAGCCCCCTTTCTGACCATTTCCCACTTCTCTTCCAGCCCCCTTTCTCACTCTGCTGGTCATCATGTTTCACTCTGGTCTAACCCCTCCCATGCCATGCTGCCCTAAGATGTGCTGTTAAGCCAAGCTTCCTCCACCACAGAAAGCTGAGAGCCATACCCCCATCTTTTAGAGAGCTTAGAGGGAATTAGGTGGGCAGGGTGCTCTTGGCTCAGAAGAAGATAAAAGGGACTGGGATCTGCCCTGAGATCCCTGTCCCCTCAGGAGATGGAACCGGCTGGCTCTCAGGGACAAGCTTGATCCTCCACTGCCCTCAGATCTCTCAGCACCCGGCTCCAAACAGTAAGCCTGAGATTTGTTCTGTGGAGCTCTAGTCTGTGAGGCAACTGTCCTTTCAGTAATAAAATCAAGCCTAACTTCCTCTTGATCCCCCTGCCCTGAATAGAGCATTTGGTGTCAGAGTTTGGGAAACAGAAGCCTGACTCAATTTATGGCCCTGGCTGTCTTAAACTGAACCAGAAGTTTCAGAGGTCATGAATGCTTAGGATGGCTGAGACCAAAGTCATAGCCCCTAGTCAAGGATACTTTTATTTTCACCATGGCATTTGATCTTCTGTCTCAAATGACTGTAGCTTTCTTCAGAGCAGTGCACAAGATTTGAAATAGATTTATATTGAAGCATGTTTGTATTTTATATTCAGGTCCAAATTCTCTCCTTCCTTCAGCATCTTCTTTCACCTATCCCTCTAAAAAAGAACAAAATATATTACAAACACATATTCAAGCAAAATGAATTCTAGCCTTGGCCTTGACAAAGAAAACAACAACAAATGCTTCAATTTGTACTTGGCAACCACCTGTCTTCCTGAAGGTAGCTCATGTTCTTCATCACGAGTCCTGAACCTGCTGCATTGCTTTCCCCCCGATTTTGTGGCTTTTTTAAAAGCAGACCTTGCAGATAAACGGCACCCAGGGGAAAAAAAACAATTAACAAAATACAACTGTCCATTTGGAGTTGTCTCAAATAGCCATCTGGTTTTGGGGACACCTTCAGATGATGCACCCCTCTGATTTGGGTGTAGTGTTCAGAGCAGTTTCCAGCTAACTGGCTTCTCTGGTTCAGGTCACTTGCACAGGTCGTCCTTCTCTTGCTAGAAAATCTCCTGCAAAATTGAGCTTAGCAGAATCATAATTTTCTTTTTAAAATAACCAGGTCAAAATCATGAAAGTTAGCTTCACCCTTACATCTCTACTATTAGGAAATCAAATGTGAACCATTTGGACCAGAGAGTTTACATTTTTAGGTTACCAATTGATATAATTCTTGATAAAACTCAGATACAACAGAAAATTAGAACCCAATTTTGATGCTTGGCATTGTTCATTCATCCCTTAGGAGGATGAGAGTCTGCTATTTTTCTGTAAGAAGATGGGCTCTAATACAAAAATGAATTCATTATTATTGTTCTGTAAGAAATGACCCAGAAACATTGATGCATTGTTGGTGGAGTTGTGAACGAATCCAACGATTTTGGAGAGTAGTTTGGAACTATGCTCAAAAAAGTTGTCAACTGTGATCCAGCAGTAAGCTACTGGGATTATATCCAAAGAATCCCAAAGAAGGAAAGGATCTGTATGCACGAATGTTTGCAGCCCTTTTGTAGTGGCTAAAAACGGGAAACTGAATGATCCATCAGTTGGAGAATGGCTGAATAAATCAGACATATGAATATTATGGAATATTACTGCTCTGTAAGAAATGACCAACAGGATAATTTCAGAAAGACCTGAGAGACTTACATGAACTGGATGCTGAGGAAATGAGCAGAACCAGGATCATTATATGCCTTCAACAACAATGTATGATGATCAATTCTGATGGACGAGGTCTCTTCAACCATGAGATGAACCAAATCAGTTCCAATAGAGCAGTAATGAATTGAACCAGCTACACCCAGAGAAAGAACTGTTGGAAATGAGTATGAACCACTACATAGAATTCCCAAACCCTCTCTTTTTGTCCACCTGCATTTTTTATCTCCTTCACAGGCTAATTGTACAATATTTCAAAGTCCAATTCTTTTTGTACAGCAAAATAATTGTTTGGACATGTATAATTATATTGTATTTAATCTGGCACTGAATCATTTAACATGTATTATTCAACCTACCATCTGGGAGGGGTGGGGAAGGAGGAAAAATTGAACAAAAGGTTTGGCACCGTCAGGTTTTGGCAAAATTACCCATGCAGGCAACCTCCCAGCCGCCAAGGTAGAAGAGATAAATGAATCTCCCTGCCTCAAGAGGGCCGGGCTTCCCCCAGAGTGCTCCTCTCCATCCCCAGTCAATGTTCTGGGAGGCCCCTCTTAAGCCCAAGAGCTCTCCATCTATATGGACGTCCCAAAGGCTAACCCTCCTGGAGGCAGGGATTAGGTTGCTCCAGAAAGTGTTCTTGTAGTCCTAAGAACTTCAAGGGAGGTGTGACCACAAGCATTGGTTGTTCATCAGTATTAGCAACCCATCGCCTCGCAATTTTCCAAGATATGAACTAACAAGCACAGTATTGTACTCCCATGAGTTGTAATACCTCAGGGACCCTTTTATTATCACCACCCTTGAGTTTTCACCTTGTTTCAAGTTGAGTTGACACTAGGATTCCAATATATATATATATATATATATATATATATATATATATAAAATAAAAAAATGAATTCATGTAAAAGTTGCCAGATTAACTCCAACTATCATTGGTTCTGGGGTGTGACATTAAATACATTGAATAATCAATTTCAAAACTGTGCATATCAAGTATGTTACTTAATAATAAAACACTTTCAACTCCTAGCCATGTCAAATGAATAACCCCTAGTAAAAATGGATCTCTTTCTAAGATGGACCACAAGTCAGTCTTCTCTTCAAATAACTAAGTAGGCTGTTATCATTTTCATTACCACAGAACACAGACAGTTATGATGTTAACTTCATTAAATAGCAGAATTATATTCTGGTTTCCCAAGTCTTTGCATCATTTGCCTAATTATTCCCTATGCCCTTAAGAAAAATTAAAGTACATTCTCTTACACAAGAATATCTAACCAGTAACGTGTGAGTTGACAAACCAAGTACTTAAATCTCACTGTTTAAAATACAAAGAACAAAAAATTCCTAATCAAATACATCTAAATCTTATATTATGGTCTCACTATGGTAACTTGGGTGTAGTCTGGGAATAACATAAAAAAAATCTATTTAGTTGCATTTGTACTGAATAACACCTCTCTAAATTCATGTCAATTCCAGGCAAAAGTTAGACAGCCAAGCTTAAAGTCATCCAGGTGGGATATTTTTCCATTCAACAGGAAGTGGAGAAATTGAGTCAGGAGAATCCTTGCACAGTTCAGGCCAAGAGTCCCCCCAATCTTTCCCAAGAGAACTACAACCACAGTATGCAATGTCAACCCCCTAAGGTTGCTGGCAATCTAGAACATTGACTTAACAGCATACTGGAGTCCTCTCAGAATAATTTCAGTTACAGTCTCATGAGGTCTTAAACAGCAAGTTCCAGTAAGGAGAGCTTCGGGTGGATTTGGTTTTCAAGGATCACATTTTCTGGATAACAAGTATTGACTATAATTTCTCATAGGGAACAGTGAGACAGGGAAAAATCACAATTTATCTTGATATTATCTAGTACTCATGGTAAGCAGATGCTTTTCATCCCAGTTCCAATATGATAAAAATGATTTTGCTTCAGGCTTTGTAGTAATACCAGAACAAAGACTGGACAGTATGTGCAAATGTGACAATCCCAAATTATATTTAGAGAATGGGTTATACAAAAAAGTTGTCTATAGTAAAACAAGTTCTGTTATTAACCTGTACAAATGGACAGAGACAGAGACTCCTGCTCTGAGAAACCCTTTAAACAATGGGAACATCTTTCAGTTGATTCTTAAATAGTTGGCATGCATTTCTGCACATGCTTTACACGCAACTTCTAATCCCAGATTGTCACAGGACAAACAATTCCCTTTACCTTATGCAGATGGACAGTGGAAGCATCCTTGAATTCTGGGGGCAAAACTTCCTTTTGTCATATAGTCTGGAAAATTTCAGTCAGCTTTTGTCTGAGCCAGGGACCCCCTACCTTGCAAACTTCAGCTTGAGCATGATGTTTTTAGCCAGAGGCCAAAGCCAGAACTAAAGTGGCAGGAGTGGTGGTGCAGGATTTTTTGTCCCCAGGTGACTGGGCACCCAGTGCCGCCTCGGAAGCAGAGATGTTACAAAGTGGATCAATTCTCTGCCTCTTGTGCTCATTCTGGCCTAGCAGTCAATGGCCAGAAATCCCAGGTCTTCCATCACGAAGCGTCACACCACCCATAGGGGAAACCACCAGGTACAGCAAGTAGAGAAGTTCTGAATGCTGTGGATAAGCTCACCTTTGGCAGTCTCGTTACATGTAACTGTCGGACTTGTGAGCTCACTTCAACAAGGGCAAGATAAGATCCTAGGGTTTAAGATAGGGCAAGCTGCCCAGCCCATAAGAATTAGACCACAATTCTTCATCCTTTGCGAATTTCCCTTCTAGGAAATTCTAGAAGGTCTGCAGAGCCCTTGTAAAGGACCCTGTAGTTGTATGCCTCTGAAACCTGACAGCATCCCAGCACCACACCAGGAAACCGGAATCGCCCATTTCAATTGTCTTGGGAAGATCCTGAAGATCACCAGGCAGAAAGGTACTGGACACGGAGGCCTCCCAAACCAGAACTGCCAAGCGGTTCCAGCTCTACTGCAGCGCAATGCAACCTGGGCCAGCGATAGTGTTTGGAGTGCTCGATGTACACCTGCCAAATATTTTATACATTTTATGGAGAACTCACAAAGGGCAAGTGCTCACAAGGTGGTCAGAAAAAGTGATAAAAGGATACTCTCAAGGTCTCTCTTAAGAATGTTAGAATCCAACCATTCTGGAGAGCAATTTGGAACTATGCCCAAAGGGCTATCAAACTGTGCATACTCTTAGACCCAGCAGTGTTTCTACTGGGTCTCTATATCAAGGAAATGAAAAAGGAAGACAAAGGACTCACACATGCAAAAATGTTTGTAGCAGCTTTTTGGGTGGTAGGAAAGAATTGGAAAAGGAGTGGATGCCCATCCACTGGGGAATGACTAAACAAGTTGTGGTATATGAACACAATGGAATATTATTGTTGTATGAGAAATGATGTGCAAGCTGATTTTACAAAGCCCTAGAAAGATTTACATGAACTGATGCTGAGCAAAACAAGCAGAACCAGCAATACATGATACACAATAAGAGCAAGAATGTGCATTGGTCGTTCATGAAAGTTCATCGATCACCCACTGAAAGGGATCCTAAAATCAAAACACCAAAAATTATGGCCAAATGAAAGCCTCAAACAAGGGAAAAAATACTCCAAGTGGCTAGAAAAAACCCAATTCAAATATGAGGGCCAATAAGGATCACCAAATTTGCCATCAACATTAAAAGATCGAAGGGTGGAATGTATTCCGAAAGGCTAAGAACTCGATGCAAAAAAAAAACCCAGCCAGAATGAGCATCTTCAATGAAAAGTAATTTCCCTATTTTTGGTGAAAAAAACAGAACAACAAGAAGTTTGATCCAAATATAGAACTCAATAAAAACCTAAAGATAAAAAGAAATCTTGGAACTATATTTCTCTGTAGAGTTATAAAAAATGCTATACCTTGTTCCAGAAATCAGAGTGGAAGGACATTGTATCAGAAAAGGGTAAAGTAATACTATATCTCACAAAGAGGCCAAAAGGAAACCTATTATATCCGAGAGAAGAATGGAGGGATGAACAATGATATTTTACTATAGAATTGATTTAAAAAAAATTTTAACATATTCAATGTAATTTGAAACTTCTCCATCTCATTGAAAAGTAGAAGGAAAGTGAAAAGGAAGAATAAGCCTAAAGCAAGAGAATATGGAAACCGTGAGGAAAGGGTAAGATAGGGGAGGAACTCTAAGGTGGGGAGGGAACTCAAAGGGAGGGCTGTGAAACAAGTGGTGCTCACAAGTTTAGTACTGAAGGGGGAAGGGAAAGAAGGGAGAAAGCATCTCAGGGTTAACAGATGGCAAAGTGCTAAGAATTGTAATTTAACCATAAATGTGAACAGTAAACTTTCCCTCATAAAGAGGAAGCCATAGAGGAATGGATTAAGCCAGAATCCTACAGTAATATTTGAGGAAACACCCTGAAGCAGGGAGATACATGCAGAATAAAGGTAAAGGATGGAGCAAAATCTACTATGCTTCAGGTGAATTCAAAAGCAAGGTAGCCATCTTATCTCAGATCAAGAAAAACAAAAATTGATCTAATTAAAGAGATAAGGAAGGGCACTATATTTCATAAAGGTACATTTAAATAATGAACAATATCAATATATAACATATATGCCAAGGTGATGTAGCATCTAAATTCTTAAAAGAAATAAAGGCTGCAAGAAGAAATAGATAAAAAACTAATAGTGGGAGATCTCAACCTTGCCTCTCAAATTAGAATAAATCAAACCACAAATAAATAAGAAAAAGTCAAAAGGTAAATAGAATATAGAAAAGTTAGAATATGAATCTTGGAAAAACGAAATGGAGACAGAAGGGATACACTTTCTTTTCAGCTGCTTGGAACCTATACAAAAATAGACCATATATTAGGACATAAAAACCTCAAACTCAAATAAGTAAGGAGAATAGTAATGCATCCTTTTCAGATCCGATGCAATAAAAAATTACCTCAACAAAAAGCCAGGAAAAAGTAGACCAAAATAATTGGAAACTAAATAATCCATACTAAAAAGAATGATTGGGTGAAACAGCAAATTAGACCTTTTAATACTTACCCAAGAAAATGACAATAATGAGACATCATAACCAAAATGTGTGGGATGCAGAAAGCGATAAGGGAAATTTCATGTTTAAGAGCCTACTTGCAGAAAATAAAGAAAGAAGGTCAATGAATTGGCGCAACTAAAATCCTAGAAAAGGAACAAATTAAAAACCCCGTGAACACTAAACTTGAAATTCTAAAAATAAAAGGAGAGATCAATAAAATTGAAAGTAAAAAAATATTGAATTAATTAATAAAACTAAGAGTTGGTTCTATGTAAAAACCAACAAAATAGATAAACCCTTAGTAAATCTGATTTAAAAAAGGAAAGAGGAAAATCAAATTGTTAGTCTTAAAAATGAAAAAGAACTGGCCACTAATGAAGAGGAAATTAGAGCAATTATTAGGAATTACTTTGCCCAACTTTATGGCAATAAATTCGACAACTTAACTGAAATGGAAGAATACCTTCAAAAATATAGCTTGCCCAGATTAACAGAGGAAGAAGTAAATATCCTAAACAGTCCCATCTTAGAAAAGAAATAAAACAAACTATTAACCAACTCCCTAAGAAAAAATTCCCAGGACCAGATGGATTTACATGTGAATTCTACCAAACATTTAAAGAACAATTAACCCCAATGCTATATAAACTATTTGAAAAAATAGGGATTGAAGGAGTCCTATGAAACTCCTTTTATGACACGACATGGTACTGATACCTAAACCAGGTAGTCTGAAAACCGAGAAAGAAAATTATGGTCCAATCTTTCTAATGAATATCGATGCTAAAATCTTAAATAAAATATTAGCAAAAAGATTACAGAAAATCATTCCTAGGATAATACACTATGACCAAGTGGGATTTATACCAGGAATGCAGGGCTGGTTCAATATTAGGAAAACTATTAGCATAATTGACTATATCAATAAGCAAACTAACAAAACCATATGATCATCTCAATAGATGCAGAAAAAGCATTTGATAAAATCCAACATCCATTCCTAATAAAAACACTTGACAGTATAGGAATAAATTGACTTTTTCTTAAAATAATCAGGAGCATATATTTAAAACCATCAGTAAGCAGCATATGCAATAGGGAAAAACTGGAATCTTTCCCAGTAACATCTGGAGTGAAGCAAGGTTGCCCACTGTCACCATTACTATTCAATGTTGTATTAGAAACGCTAGCTTGGCAATAAGAGTCTAGAAAGAGATTAAAGGAATCAGAATAGGCAGTGAGGAAACCAAACTATCACTCTTTGCAGATGATATGATGGTATACTTAGAGAACCCTAGAGATTCTACGAAAAAGCTAGAAATAATCCATAACTTTGTAAAGTTGCAGGTTATAAAATAAATCCCCATAAATCCTCAGCATTTTTATACATCACCAACAAAATCCAACAGCAGGAGATACAAAGAGAAATTCCATTCAGAATAACTGTCGACGGCATAAAATATTTGGGAATCTATCTACCAAAGGAAAGTCAGGAATTATATGAGCAAAATTACAAAAAATTTTCCACACAAATGACGTCAGACTTAAACAATTGGAAAAATATTAAGTGCTCCTGGATAGGTCGAGCGAATATAATAAAAGATGCCAATACTCCCTAAACTAATCTACTTATTTAGTGCTATACCAATCAGACTTCCAAAGAAAATATTTTAATGATCTAGAAAAATAACAACAAATTCATATGGAATAATAAAAGGTCAAGAATCTCAAAATTAATGAAAAAAATCAAATGAAGGGGGCCTAGCTGTACCTGATCTAAAACTATATTATAAAGCAGCAGTCAAAAACCATTTGGTATTGGCCAAAGAAATAGATTAGTTGATCAGTGGAACAGGTTAGGTTCACAAGACAGAATAGTCAACTATAGCAATTTTGTGTTTGACAAACCAAAGATCTAACTTTTGGGATAAGAATTCATTTTTGACAAAAACTGCTGGGATAACTGGAAATTAGTATGGCAGAAATTAGGCACGGACCCACACTTAACACCGTATCCAAGATAGTAAATGGGTCCATGATTTAGACATAAAGAACAAAATTATAAACAAATTGGAGGAACAAAGGATAGTTTATCTCTCAGCCTTGTGGAGGAGGAAGAAATTTGTGACTAAAGACTAACTAGAGACCATTATCTATCACTAAATAGAACATTTTGATTACATCAAATTAAAAAGCTTCTGTACAAACAAAACTAATGTAAACAAGATAAGAAGGGAAGCAACAAACTGGGAAAACATCTTTACAGTTAAAGGTTCTGGTAAATGCCTCATTTCCAAAATATATAGAGAACTGACTCTAATTTATAAGAAACCAAGCCATTCTCCAATTGATAAATGGTCAAAGGATATGGACAGACAATTTTCAGATGATGAAATTGAAATTATTACCACTCATATGAAAGAGTGTTCCAAATCATTATTAATCAGAGAAATGCAAATTAAGACAACTCTGAGATACCACTACACACCTGTCAGATTGGCTAAGATGACATGAAAAAATAATGAGGATTGTTGGAGGGGAATTGGGAAAACTGGGACATTGATGCATTGTTCGTGGAGCTGTGAACAAACCCAATGATTCTGGAGAGCAATCAGGAATTATGCACAAAAAGTTATCAAACTGTGCATACCCTTTGATCCAACAGTGTTGCTACTGGGCTTATACCCCAAGGAGATACTAAAGAAGGAAAGGGACCAGTATGTGCCAAAATGTTTTGTGGCAGCCCTCTTTGTAGTGGCTAGAAGCTGGAAACTGGTGGATGCCCATCAATTGGAGAATGGTTGGGTAAATTGTGGTGTATGAATGTTATGGAATATTATTGTTCTGTAAGAAATGACCAGCAGGATGAATACAGAGAGGCTTGGAGAAACTTACATGAACTGATGCTGAGTGAAATGAGCAGAACCAGCAGATCATTATACACTTCAACAACGATACTCTATGAGGATGGATTCTGATAGAAGTAGATTTCTTCAACAAAGAGACCTAATTCCGTTTCAATTGATCAATGATGGACAGAAGCAGCTACACCCAAAGAAAAAACACTGGGAAATGAATGTAAACTGTTTGCAGTTTTGTATTTCTTCCCAGGTTATTTTTACCTTCTGAATCCAATTCTCCCTGTGCAACAAGAGAACTGTTTATACCAGGACATATTCAACATATATAGGACTGCTTGCCATGTAGGGGAGGAGGTGGAGGGTGGGAGGGAAAAATCAGAACAGAACTGAGTGCAAGGGATAATGTTGTAAAAATAATTACCCTGGCATGGATTCTGTCAATAAAAAGTTACTATAAAAAAAAGCAAATAAAAAGCTTCAATAAAAAAAGAAGAGGGCCAAGAAGCAGAAAAAAAAAACAATTCAATTGGACAAATAAAAAAAAAAGTTAAAAAAAACTAAATGAAGAAAATAACACAGTAAAATTCAGAATCGAACAAATAAAAATGAATGACTTAATAAGACAACAAGAATCAGTCAAGCAACACCAAAAAAATGAAATGGGAAAAAAATGTAAAATACCTAATTGGAAAGCAACCAACCTGGAAAATGGATCTAGGAGAGACAATCTAAAGATTATTGGACTCCCTGAAATACATGATGAAAAAAAGAGCCTAGACACTATCTTTCAGGAAATCATTAAAGAGAACTGTGCGGATATCATAGAAACAGAAGGTAAAATGACCATTGAAAGAATTCACAGAACACCTCTTGAAAGAGGCCCCAAAATTAACATCCCAAGGAATATCATGGCTAAATTTGAGAATTATCAGACCAAGCAAAAAAATATTACCGGCAGCCAGAAAGAAACAATTAAAATACTGAGGAGCCACAATAAGGATTACTCAGGACCTAGCTAGCAGCTTCCACTTTAAAGGACCAAAGAGCCTGGAATCTGATATTCTGAAAGGCAAAGGATCTTGGAATCCAGCCAAGAATAAATTACCCTTCTAAACTGAGCATTTTCTTTCAGGGAAGATGGACATTCAATGAAACTGATGAATTCCATGTATTTTTGATGAAAAGATAAGAGCTAAAGAAAAAATTAGACTTCAAAATATAGAACTCAAAAGAAGCATAAAAAGGTAAAAAGAAAAAAAGTCTTGAAAACTGTATTTCTGTTATGGGTATACATTGAAGTACATGTATAATCTGATTTTACTGTTATAATATAAAAAAAACTCGAGATGGAAAAGGGATTGTAACAGAAAAAAAGGGGAAAGTGGAGGTAAATTGAGGGAAATTACATCTCAGAAAGAGTCAAAGAAAACATTATAATTGAGGGAAAAAAGGGAGGGTGACGAATATTGTTTGACTCTTACTCTCATCAGATTTGACCCAAAGAAAGAATATTAGATATATTTGTTTTCACCGAGAAATACTTCTTATTTTATAGAAAAGTGGGAGGGGAAAGGGGAGAAGGGAAGGGGTAGGCTAAATAGAAGGGGAAGGAGAAATATTAGGGGAAAGGTATAAAAAAGGGAGAGGGACTAAAGAGGTAGGACTGCTTGAGGCAAGTAGTGCTCATAAATAAAATACTGGGGAGGAGGGAAAAGGGAAAAGGAAAGAGAACAGTATACTTTGGGATTAATAAGATGTCAGGAAATACAGAATTCGTAGTTTTAACTGTGAAATATGAATGGGGTGAACTCCCCTATAAAATGTAAGCAGATAGCAGACTGGATTAAAAGCCACAATCCTACAATATGTTGTTTACATTTAAAGCAGGGTGATACATACAGTATAAATGTGAAAGGCTGGAGCAGAATCTATTATGCTTCAAGTGAAGTAAAAAAAAAAATCAGGAGTAGCCATCCTGATCTCAGGTCAAGCAAAAGCAAAAATTGATCTAATTAAAAGAAATAAGGAAGGAAACTGTATCTTACTAAAGGGTACTATAAATAACGAAGTAATATCAATATTAAATATATATGCACCGAGTGGTGTAGCATCTAAATTCCTAAAGGAAAAGTTAAGAGAGTTGCAAGAAGAAACAGACAAAAAACTATAATAGTCGGAAATCTCAACCTTGCTCTCTCAGAACTAGATAAATGAAACCACATAATAAATAAGAAAGAAGTTAAAGAGGTAAGTAGAATGTTAGAAAAACTAGATATGATAGATCTTTGGAGAAAATTGAATGGAGACAGAAAGGAATACACTTTCTTCTTGTCAGTTCATGGCACCTATACAAAAATTCACCATATATTAGGACATAAAGGTCTCAAAATCAAGTGCAGAAATACAGAAATAATAAATGTACTTTTTTTCAGAACATGATACAATAAAAATTACATTCAATAAAGGGCCAGGGAAAATAGAGCAAAAAGAAATTGGAAACTACATAATCTCATCCTAAAGAATGAATAGGTAAAACAGCAAATCATAGACAAAATCAATAATTTCATCCAAGGGAATGACAATAATGAGAAAACATACAAAAATTGGTGGTATGCAGCCAAAGTGGTAATAAGAGGAAATTTTATATCTCTAGACTCTTACTTGCAAAAAATAGAGAAAGAGAAAATCAATAAATTGGGCTTGCAACTAAAAAGCTAGAAAAAGAAAAAAAAACCCCCAATCAAATACCAAACTTGAAATACTAAAAATAAAAGGAGAGATCAATAAAATTGAAACTAAAAAAAACTGTTGAATTAATAAATAAAAGTAAGATTTGGTTTTAGGAAAAACCAACAAAATAGAAAAACCTTTAGTTACTTTGATTAGAAAAAGGAAAGAGGGAAATCAAATTGTTATTCTCAAAAATAAAAAGGTAGAACTATCCACAAACCGAGTGGAAACTAGAGCAATTATGAGGAGTTACTTTGCCCAACTTTGACAACCTAAGTGAAATGGAGGAATACCTACAAAAATATAGATTTCCTAGATTAACAGAAGGAAATAAATTACTGAAATAGTACCATTTTAGAAAAAGAAATAGAACAAGCTATTAATCAACTCCCTAATAAAAAAATCCCCAGGATCAGATGGATTTACATGTGAATTCTACCAAACATTTAAAGAACAATTAACTCCAGTGCTATATAAACTATTTGAAAAAACAGAGAATGAAGGAGCAAATTCCTTTTATGACAGAGACATGGTACTGATACCTAAACCAGTTTGAGACAAAAACAGAGAAAGAAAATTATTGACCAATCTCCCTAATGAATATTGATGCAAAAATCTTAAACAAAATATTAGCAAAGAGATTGCAGAAAATCATACTCAGGATAATATACCACAACTAAGGAGTATTTATACCAGGAATGCAGGGCTGGGTCAATATTAGGAAAATTATCAGCATAATTAACTATCAATAACCAAATAAACAAAAACCATATGATTATCTCAACAGATACAGAAAAAGCCATTCCTATTAAAAACACTAGAGAGTATAGGAATAAGACTTTTCCTTAAAATAGTCAGTAGCCTCTGTTTAAAATCATCAGCAAGCATTATAGGTAATGGGAATAAACTAGAACCATTCCCAGTAAGATCAGAGGTGAAACAAGGTTACCAACTACCACCATTGCTATTCAATATTGTATTAGAAAAGCTAGCCTTGGCAATAAGAGAAGAAAAAGAAAGTAAAGAAATTAGAGTAGGTAATGATGAAACCAAATTAGCATGTTTTGCAGATGATTTGATGGTATACTTAGAGAAACCCTGAGAATCAACTAAAATGCTATTATAAATAATTCAGAACTTTAGGAAAGTTGCAAGATACAAAATAAATCCACATAAATCATCAGCTTTCTTATACACTACTAACAAAATTCTATACTAACAAAAAGAGATACAAAAAGAAATTCCATTTAAAATAACTGTCGATAATATAAAATATTTGGGAATTTATCTGCCAAGAGAAAGTCAGGAGCTATATAAGCAAAAGTAAAAAACACTTTCCACACAAATAAAGTCAGATCTAAGCAATTGGAAGAGTATCAAGTGCTTGTGGATAAGTAAAGCAAATATAATAAAGACAACAATACTCCCTAAACTAATCTGTTTATTTAGTGCTATACCAATTAAACTCCCAAGAAACTATTTTACTGAAATAGAAATAAAATAACAACAAAATTCATCTGGAAGAACAAAAGGTCAAGAAATTTAAAAGAATTAATGAAAAGAAAAGCAAATGAAGGTGGCCTTATCTGGTAAAGTGAGTATATTATATACTATATATATATATATATATATATATATATATATATATCTATATTATAAAGCAGCAGTCATCAAAATCATTTGGTACTGGATAAGAAATAGACTAGGTGATCAGTGGAATCGGTTAGGTACACAGAACAAAATAGCCAATGATTATAATAACCTAGTATTCGACAAACTGAAAGGCCCCACTTTTTGGGATAAGAATTCACTGTTTGACAAAAACTGTTGGGAAAATTGGGAACTACTATTTCAGAAAGTAGGCATAGCCCCACACCTAACACTGTATACCAAGATATTTCAACATATTTAACATGTATTGGACTACCTGCCAGATAGGGAAGGGAGTGAGGGGAAGAAGGGGGAAATTTGCAACAAAAGGTTATGCAAGGGTTAATGTTGGAAAAATTACCCATGCATATGCTTTGTAAATACCAAGCTTTAATAAAAAAGATAAAAATAAATAAAAAGGAGACAATATTAAAAAAAATGAAAAAGAAAAAAGGTAAGATGTGTAAAGTCAGAGAGTTTCGCCTAAATGTTCATAGGGAATATTTATTCGACCTGTGGCAGAGCATTCCAAGTTCATCTTGATTTGACCAGCAACAGCCAGACACACTAATTTGACTCTAACATAGTGATGTCATACACACACACACACATACACACACACACACACACATTTAATGCTTCTTGATTGAATAACTGAGTCATAGTTTTCTTCATCCTCAACTAGCATGAATTTTAGCTTCTTCATCATCCTGTCCACTTTATCCGAATAATCTTCAGATTATTCCAGTGAGGTACTTTACAATTTTTTCCTTTTTTCATTCTTTTTAGTTGCTTTGACTGATTCTTGATTTTTCATAGAGTCATTAGCTTCCATTTACCCAGTTCTAGTTTTTCATGTATGATTTTCTTCAGTTAACTTTTGCATCTCTTTTTTTCATTTTATTTCTGCTTTTCAAAGTGTGGTTTTCTTTGCTGGATATTGTTTTTGTATTTAGACAATTCTGTTTTTTAAGGAATTTATTTCTTCAGTGGATTCTTTTTTTTTACATTTAACCAATTGTATTTTTTAAGGAATTGTTTTCCTTTTCCAAGCTGTTGACTCCTCTTGCATACCTCTTGTTTTCTTTAATTTTTTTTCAGCCTTTTTCTTTTTATGGGCATTTACAGAACCATCTTTGGCTTGAGGCTAATTCATATTGCCCTTTGAGATTTCCCAAGTGGGCATTTTGTCCTCATCTGAGTTGGTGTTTTGGTCTTTCCTGTTACTATAGTAGCTTTTTATACTTATGGTTCTTTTCTGTTGCTCATTTTCTTTCTTGCTTGCTTGCTATTTTGTGACTATTAAGGCCAAGCTCTGCTTCTGGGGCACAAAGGGCACTGTCTCAAGCTTCATGTGAAGCTCTGAGCTTTGGCTTTAAGCACAGAGGTCCCTTGTGTTTGGTGTCTTTCTCAAAGCAAGGTGGTGGCCTATCTGCCTTCTCCAGGAAACAGCCTGGTTTCCCAGAATTTTTCTTCTGAGCTGGGACTGGAAGCTACCCTACTACTCTGCTTTTCTATGAGCCAAGAACAACGTTTGCCGATCTGCTATGTTTAAAATCCTCTCACTGGCTTTCCTGGGCACTGTCTGAGCTGGGCTAAACACCCCTTTCACCCCAGGAAGACTGACTTTTCTTGAAATTCTTACAATCTATCTTGAGCTGAAGTGTGGTTTCAATCTGTTAGACTATTCAGATTTTTGGTTTCATGTGGTTTTCAAGCGAAATTGGGAAAGTTCAAGAAACTTCCTGGCTTCACTCTGTCATCTTGGCTCCACTCCCAGAACTCCAAGATTACTATTGTCTTTCTTATTGTATAGCCCCTCTTAGCTGACTCCCTGATCAGACACAGTCAATACCAGATATAGCTGCTACTACACCCAGGGTACTAACATTAGGTGAAGAACCTCCCTCCCTTGTTTCCCCTTAACAACCAGCCAGTAGATTTCCTTTCTTAGTAAAGGCACTTCACTATTGCATTTCACTATTTCTGGTTATTCCTCTACATCCTTCAGTATATGTAATATTCATCTCTAAAATGTAATGTTCTCTGGGATCAAGTTTCTTGGGGGGCTTCTGGAGGCAACCTTTGTTTCAGTTCAGTAATCCCCCCAAATGCAGCCAGGAGTTAAAGTCCAAATCCTTTATTGTTTCCTTCAAAGTCTTATCTCCTTCACTTGGGGCTTGCTAGTTTTCTGGAGGTCTTCCGGATCTTGGTTTCAGTGTTCTCCACAGGACAACCTGCCACCCTTCTCTTCTTCCTTATTTCTTCCTGACTTGCCTTCTCTTGGCTTTTTGAATCTCCTCAACTTCCAGGTTTGTTTGAGGCCTCCAACCACAACAAAGGTGGAAGATGGAATGAATCTGTCTCCCTCCAAAGCTTCTAGTGCCTTGCCCTTTCTGGCCCTGAGGCTCCTCCATATGTTTCCACACCAAGGTATACCCGTCATTATATCACAAGGAAACCATTATTTTTTGTAGGATTAAACCAATGCTAAACTAGATTTAACCACTGTCTGTTCAATTCCACTTACTTAGCACCTTGTTTCAAGTTCTGGTCCATAACGAGTATAGATTGGTTAAAGTCTAAATGAGACATACCATCTGCCAGACTGAAAACTCTATCAGTCAGCCATTATTAAGTACCTACTATGTGTCAGGTACTCCTTACTTCTTTTACAAATGTTCTCATTTGATCCTCACAACAACCTTGGGAGTGGAGGATGTTATTCTCCCAATTTCACAGCTGGAATACACAGGTAAAGTCATTTGTTTAGCATCACATAGCTGGGCGGTCAATGAGGCCACATCTAAACACAGGGGTTTCTTCCTGTCTGCAAGCCCAGCATTCCAGAGGGAGATGGAAGTCTTCTGTCACTGGTCTGTTACTATGTCTTCTGGTAAGTCAGTTAATGTTTCCTTTATGAATTGTTATGTTAAGTTCATTCTGTATGATTCCTATCAGATAAATATTTATCAGTATTTTCTTATCATTTGTATTGTTCGAATATCTGCTTTTGTTTTGTCCGATGATATGATTGCATTATCGATTGTTTTGTCATCATTTCATGTATAGTATATTTTGAGTATCCCCCCCATCTTCTTAGTTTTGTTAAGTGTGTATATTTGTATTTCAATTGTACTTGTAAATGATATCTTGAAAAATGTGCTTTCTTCTCTAATCTGTCACTATTTCTCTTTTTAGTGATTTCCATTTTCCTTGATTTGTCTCTAATTTTAACTGAAAGTTCACAGAGTAGACTTTAGGTTTAGACATTAGGATCCCCTATTCTATAAGCTCCATCTTTAGACACAAAAGCTCCTTGAGGTCAGCAACTATTCTTTTGTATCTTCAGAAATAAGCCTAGTGGATAGGGAATAGATGGTGCTTAACATTTGGTTTTTGATTTGGAGTTTATTAAGTTACAATTTTTCTACTCGGTACTATGTTCCCTCAGTTATTCTGGTGTATTATGTTTCTATGGACTTGTTTCCAATGACTCTTTTCTTTTCACCCCTGATTACCTTCTCCTGTTATCCCTTTCTCTTTGTAGTTTTGCTTCTTAGTTCCTTTTTGTTTTTTGGTTATTTACTTTCCCCTCCATTTCCCCTTCTCAGTCGAGATTCCCCCTCCAACTAACAAAACAAGGCCTCCTTCCTTCCCTTTTGAAATTCCTCCTTTCTCATCACCCATTCTCCTCAAGGCTCTTTATTTCTTCAGATCTCAAGAGTTAACTTGTCCTCTTCATAAATCCTGAATTTGACCCACACATATCACTCACACCTCTTCATCCCCTTTTCATTCACCATCCTATTTACAATTCCACTGATTTACTGGCATTACTGTGTGAAGACCGTGTATTTTTAAATCAGCAGGAGTCAGGAATTCAGGTTAGGGGAAAATCGTCAGTCTTTATTCTCAGTGAAGAAGGATCGGAGGTGGAAGAGAATCAGCGATAGCAATGTGTGCAGCGGGTCAAGCTGGCTAGATCACCAGCCACAGGGAACAGCAGCCAAGAATAGAATCCAGGCCCACTCCCCAGCTTTTCTTCCTGTTTCTTCTCCTCCTGCCTCCACCCACCAAAATCGTTTTCCTGTCAACACATCAGGACTTGCACAGAGGTGGGCAGGGACCATTCTTTATCCAATCATGTATATTAATAGAGTATAGTCCAATTACTATTTAGCCTCATGTACTTGGGACCTCAGTGCATCAACTCAAACCTCAGCCCATTACATTACTGAAATACTGATAGGGACAGTATGAACCAGTATCTCTCCATTGCTTGTAGAACTTGGTATTACTCAGTTGTGCCTTGGAAACTCCATGTGTCTTGGAAATTGCACTCTTGGTGTTACTTCTTTTCTGAAAGGTAATTTATAGTATTTAATTTTCTTTTTAAATTTTTATTTAAAATTAAATACAAAATAAGAAAAAGAAACAAAATAGAAAAAGAAAGACAGAAAAGGAAATTTAAAAAAAAATGTCATGTGTCCAGCAGGACATCAGGGAAGATTCAAATTATGCAATAATATATTTTCCTTACAAAAAGCATATATAATAAGAAAAGATTATATTCATGACTTCCTATCTTTTGTTCACTTTCTTGTAGGTTTTTTTTGTTGCTGTTGTTTTCTGCTATGAACATTTTACTTTATTCTTTTTCCCCTTTCATCCCTCCCACCTCCCCAAAGGAGATTACAGTTAAGCACAGATACATTTATACATATATAAGTATACCCATAAATACATGTATGTATGTATGTGTATATATATATATATATATATATATTCACAATCATGCACCCAATACATATAGCTATATACATACATACACATACCTACCTGCATACATATGAACACACATATATACATATGCATTTACACATATGTAGACATTCATCTAAAATATCAATATGGCTAACACATAATGGAGTTTTCTCTCTTGATTGAATTTTTAAATTTGACTTTGAAGTTTATGATTACTTTTTTTAGTTCTACTTTTTAAAATCTCTAATAAATTCTATTTCTGATTCTTGTTATAGAATTTGACTATACCTCTTATTTCCTAATTTGCCTAAGTCTTCTACTCTTTAATTTTACTCTTTAACTTGCTTTGCTATTATTACTTAACCTCTCCCTCCCAACATGGGAACCCTATTTTATCTTTTCCCCGCAGCCTTTTATCTTATTACAATTTGTCTGCACACCTTGTCCCAGTGGGTTTGGTTGAGACAAAGTCCTGAACATCTGCAATTTCACTGAACATACATTTTTTGTTCAATATTATAATTTGTCTGGATATAATACTTGTGGCCCAGGTCTAGATCTTTTCATTGCTGATATATATTTGCAGTCTTTTATGGTAGCTGCTAATAAATCCTGTACAATTCTATTTATAGCTCTATCATATTAGAAGGGGATTTTTTGTTTGTTTGTTTTCTCTATTTCTTGTGAAAAGTTCTCTTTGATCTGGGTTTTTTTAATTTGGTAATAATATTCCTATGTGTTTTCCACATAGGATATTTTTAAGGCAGTACGGTGAAATTTTTTTCTATTTCTACTTTTCCTCTTCTTTTATCACTCCAGGATGATTTCCTTTAATTATTTCTTGCATTATTGTGTCAAAGTTCTTCTGGTCACAGCTTTCAGGTAGTTCAATTATTCCCATATTTTCTATTCTTCATCTGTCTTCCAAATTGTTTTTTTTTTTATTTAATGTTTTACATTCTGTTCCATTTTTTTTTTTGTTATTTATGTGTGGGATACAAAAGACCCCTAACCAAAATAACTACTCAGAGATCACTCAAATTAGAAAGCAGAAAGATTATTTATTACAGAGCTTCTCATGACAGGTGGGCAGTCCAGCTATGAAATAAAGGGAAGTGAAAGTATTCACAGCAGGAGGGCCAAAGAATCAGTGAATATACACAGTTTTTTTTAGATTTTGTTACAAGAGATGACATCACAAGTTAGAGACCATTGAAAGTGTGGGCCTCAGTTGATTTGATGAAAAATTGAAGGAATGCTTTGTTTCTAAAATTCTTTTTTGGAAATAAATAGGCCTTTCAGGCTTGATAAAAGTGACAGTGTTTTGAAAATTACACTAAATATTGATAAATGTCAAACATTGATAATTTCACCAGCTTAGGTTAAGTAAATATGTCGTAATTAAACAAGATTTAAGTTATAGCCTAAATATTGTATTTTAGGTCATAGGAAACAAAGAAAAATGAAAATAAAGAAAAGAATTCAAATTAATGTAAGTTCTTCATCTCCCATTCCACACATTTATATTTTGATTTATTATTTCTCCATGTCTTATAGCTTCACTGATTCCTTTGCCAATTTAATTTTCAAAAATTGTTTTTTTTTAAGATTCTAATTCCTTTTCTGTTGGTTGTTTAGTTTTCATTCTTGGAGTTTTATTTTTTTTAAATTTTCCCTCAATCTCTCTCATTTGACTTTTGCATTCTTTTTGAGTTCTCCTAAAATGCTTTCTAGGTAGCTAGCCATTTCACATTAATCTTTGGGGTAGAACAGGCTTTTTTTTTCCTTCATTGTTCTCTGCTGAAGATGAACCCCAGTCTTCCCCATTTCCATGGTATGTTTCTTTGTTTTTGATTCTTTGTTCGTTGAATGTTTGTTTTTTTTAACTGAGCACTGTTAGTATAATACGCAAATTGGATAGGGGATGCTGCCTTAGCTTCCTTCTTGAATAACCCCAAACTAAAATCCAACCTCCTTTAAGTCCCAGCTTGAGTAATCCTGCCCCCCTGCCTTCCCAGGTGTGATTTTTCACCGGGATGGACAGCTGGGCCGGTGGTCCTAATCAGCTGGTTTCCTGGACTGATCCGTTCTTTTCAAGGTTTAGGGAGGTGGAAGGTTTTGTGGGTTTGCTGAGGTCCAAAAACCTCTGGGTCTGGGGTGTTTCTGCTGTATGGAAATTTTAAAAGAACATTTGGTTAAAACCCATCCTTTGGCCTTTCTTTAGGCTTGGTTGTCCTAGGATGTTCCATTTTATATGTTTGTGGGTTTTGTTTTTCAATCTTGTTCCTTTAATTAAATTTGTTCTGTTTTTGGGGAAATCTAGAGAGCTTGTTTTTGATACTTCATATCTTTCCCAGAATTCCTCAGAGTTTCATTTTTCTTAAAGTCTGGGAGTTTCTATAATTCCTCTGTTGTGGTATTAATTTTTTCTCATTCTGTTCCTCTGGGAGGAAGATTTATTTCTTATATTGAATTAATTTTCTTGAAATGTTATTGGTTTTCTTTTCTTTTTTAGATTGTCATTCACTTAAAAGATTTGTTCCTATCCACATTCTATTTTTTATCTCTTTTCCCATAGAAAAATCAAAAAAATGCTGACATTTTCCCATGTGCTCAAACGATGTTGGAGACCTTGCTCGGCTGCCATTGGGCCATTCAAGGAAATTTTTGAAGTGGCCTTGACAATAGGGCCAGGAAGGCCTAAATTAAAAAGTTTAAGTCCCTGCCTCTGGAGGATCTACCAGCCTGATCTCGGGAGGGGTGCAAGGAGGAGAGACACCCGGAAGATGGCAAAAGAGGGAATTTCCATTTCCAGTCCTCTCAGCCCTTAAATATCAGTATGATTACATCATTCAGGCCCCAAGTATGTGGAACTAGAGAACCTTCATCTATTAATCACACAGTTAATCCCCTGCTGTGAATCTTTGTTCCTAATTGTTCTCAGAGTCCCCCATATCTGCGGTCCTGTAGAAAAAGGG
The DNA here is from genome assembly GCF_902635505.1 of Sarcophilus harrisii. Lineage (NCBI taxonomy): Eukaryota > Metazoa > Chordata > Mammalia > Dasyuromorphia > Dasyuridae > Sarcophilus > Sarcophilus harrisii. The sequence continues at coordinate 2,458,837 of NC_045432.1, forward strand.
GCGCCAGATAATTCTTAGCTGTGTGTCTTAGCTGGGCAAAGCACTTCTCTGCCTTTCTCAGTTTCCTCATCTGTAGAACGGAGTCCCAGCAGCAGCCATTTTCCAGGGCTATTTTGAGGATCAAGTGATTGAAAAGCACCTGCTGTGCCGACACTGCTGCACACTGTTGGTGGTTATTGTTAGGATTGTTATTGTCTACCTGACAAGACGAGCCTCTCTGTCTTTCTCAGGCCCAGGCAGGGACATTGGTGGCTGCTTTCTGCAGGGCCCAGCTTCAGCAGCATCATGAAATGCACACCCTTTGACCCAGCAGTGTTCCTGCTGAGTTTATCTGCCAAAGAGATCTCAGAGGAGGGAAAGGGTCCCACTTTTGCCCAAATGTTGGTGGCAGCCCTTTTAGTAGTGGCTAGAAACTGGAAACTGAATGGATGCCCAGCAGTCGGAGAATGGCTGAATAAATTGTGGTAGATGAATGTTATGGAATATTATTGTTCTATAAGAAACAAGCAGCAGGAAGATCTCACAAAGGCCTGGAGAGACTTACATGAACTGATGCTGAGTGAAATGAGCAGAACCAGGAGATCATTGTACATGGCAACAGCAAGACTACATGATGATCAATTCTGATGGACAAGGTGATTCAGGCCAGTTTTAATGGTCTTGTGATGAAGAGAGCCATCTACACCATAGCATTTCCTCTCTTTTTGTTGTTTGCTTGCATTTTGTTTTCTTTTTCATTTTTTCCTTTATGATCTGATTTTTCTTGTGCAGCATGATAATTGTATGTATATATATTGTGTATTGTGTATTTTGCGTATACATATACACATACACACATGCAGATATATATGTGTGTGTGTGTGTGTGTGTGTGTAGGATTTAATTATTTATTTAATTATTATAATTTTAGCTTAACATATATTAGAGAGGGGAAGGGAGGAAAAAGTTTGGAACACAAGGTTTTGCAAGGGTCAATGTTGAACACTTATCCATGCATATGTTTTGCAAATAAAAATGTGTAATAAAAATAATAGTTTTTTTTAAAAAGTATTGCACACATATCATCTCTATCTGAGTGTTTGCAGCCGTGGGAATCTGGAGAGAGGGAGAAATCTTTGGAACACAAGGTTTCACAAAGGTGAATGGTGAAATATATCTTGGCATATATTTGAAGAATAAAATAGTATTAAAATAATAATTAAACGCACATCCTGCTTTTCTCTGCAGTCTGTTGCAGGCAACTGTTAAATCCCCCCCTGCACCTTCCCTTTCCTGTTTCAGGGTCTCAAGCTGCTTCAGCTTTGGGGTTAGGGGACGGCTTCTTTATCGTTAACGGCGCCATTACTCCCATGGAAGGAAAAGAGAAAGGGGAGCGAACAGTCCCTCCTCCCCCCAGCAGGAAGCCTCCTCCTCCAGGGTAATATAAGGGCTGAGGGGATTCTCTGCCCGATAAGAATTGCCTGGAACTTTCCGACCAATTGGCCTGGTTGCCTGGGCCAACGGTCTTTGAAGTCTGCGGCATCATCTTGGCCGTCATAAAGCAACCATTGCGTGGTAACGGTAAGTGGACAAGAACAACCTGTGGCTGGGGGTCAGAGCTCCGGGAGCTGGGGAGGAGGGGCTGGACCGGGCTTTCTTGCCCATTGTTTCCTTTCATCATTTCTGGCCTTCTGTTCTTGAGACCATCATGCTACTCGTGTCCATGCTCCCAATTGTCCATGTTGTCTGCTAACAGTGAAAACTCTCTCCTTCCAACCCAGTCGTCCTCCTAATCGGGCCTGCCCCCCCTCCAGCCCTGCCGCTCCAGGTGCTAAGAGTTGGTCCCCCAGCTGACCATGGTTCCGGGCCCAAGTGATCCTTCCCCTCTGCTGCCCCGCCCCCTTTCCTTGCCCCACAATTTCCCCTACCCCTTTCCTCACTCATTCCCCTTTCCACCCTCTTCCCTCATCCCTGCCTCCTCTCATTCTTTCCTTGCCCTATCCCCTTCCCTTGCCCCTTCCCCCACAATCTTGGCCTTGACCTCGATGATTCTCTATGGCCTTGACCTCCCCTGGGGGGGTGGAGAAATAACTCCTCTTACACTGAGCAGCCTTTCTCCCTGGGAAAAGTGCCCCCACTTCCACCACACCAATCCCTCATTCTGATGCTGCATTTTCTCTTCAATTTCTCCTCCCCAATTCCTACCCTTCTTTCTCCTGCTTCCTCTCCTTTTATTCCTTGTCTTCCTCCCTCTTCTGGTCCGAGACTCTGAGGAGGACGCTGGGCCAAAAATGGGAAAACTAGTCGGGCACCTTTAGGTAACTTCCCCCTTTTTTTGTAGAAGAATGAACTTTTGACATTTTAAGGGACAAAGAGACAGCCAGGGGCTGAGATTGGGACCTTTAGTTTTAAATACGGATTTATTTGGATTTGGAATGTATGGGCTGTGTGACCCCTAAGCAAGAAACCCTTTGTCCCCTATCTCCAAATTACTTGGAAAGGATTTTGATCCACCTCCCAAGGTTGTTGGAGGATACAACATGGTAAAGTGTTAACAGAGGGCCTGGCATAAGGTCTTGAATGTTAACTTATTTTTTTTTCCTTTAATCAGGGGCATTTGTTTAATGGATGTTTCTTGGGGCATTTTAAATGTCATCATTGAATAATAATGGAGCTGTCACGGGAATAAATTAACTGAATTAAGATCAACTCAAGGGTTTTCTTTCACATATTAAGCCAACATTTTTATCAATTGTTGTGTTTCAAAATTTCTTACATTAGAATTGGTCAATTTGGGCACATTGGTAAAAATTTTCATAAGCTCTGTTTTGGAAAAGCAATTAAGATGTTGTTTGATTAAAAATGGATGTAACAATTATGCTTCATTCTAAAAGTACTTAATTTGGAACTTAACTTGCATTATGTTATGAATAAAGGAAAATTTTCCTTCAGTTGTTTTTCCTCTTGTTACAAAACTTTTTGATTTTAGCCAAGATGTTTGGAATCTGTTATAATGTGAAGGCCTAAAAATTTTACATGCGTGTTTTTAAAAGAAAATTGATCATTGTTTAAAGGTGGGAAAGAATTTTGGAGTAACGTGCTTGTAAAATATTTTAAACTTTAAAGACTCTCGGAAAATAATCATAAACTCGTTTTAAAAAGTATTTTATTTTTCAAATACATGGAAAGATAGAACATTTTTGCGGGAAACCTTGTGTTTCTAATTTTTTCTCTCTCTTTTCCTTCTTAAGGACACCAAAAGAAACCAATATAAAGTTAAACATGTGTGATTTTTTCCATTGTTCCACATTCCTCATGATGCCAAAAATAGTTCAAAGTGAAAAAAAAAACAGAAGGAAAAACAACAAAAAACAACAAAAATTGAAAATACTATTTTGGTTATCATTGTATCATATCCTCTCTGGGTACCACTGAGTTATATTAGGTTGCCCTCCCAACCCGTTCGGGTCTCTTTGACTGTAGGGAGGGTTATCTTAGACTCCCCCCCCACTGGTGTCTGTATATTCTCTCTGTATTCATCCTGCTGGTCATTTCTTACAGAAAAATAATATACCATAACATTCATATACCACAATTTATTCAGCCATTCTCCAATTGATGGGCATCCATTCATTTTCCAGTTTCTAGCCACTACAAAAGGGCTGCCCAAACATTCCGTGCACCTTCAGGTCCCTTTCCTTCTTTAAAATCTCTTTGGGTTCCCAGTAGAAACACTGCTGGATCAAAGGGTATACGGTTTGTCTTTGGATAGTTTAAAGGCTGGATGTATTCCAAATTCCACCAAAAATGTATCCAGTGTCCCTGTTTTATCCTCAACATTTCTGCATTATCTTTCCCTGTCATTCTAGCCAATCAGCGGGTGTGTGGTATTCAAGGTTGAATTTGCATTTCTCTGATCAAAGTTTTGGAACCTTTCATATGAATTGGAAATAATTTCAATTTCATCCCTCCAGAAAATTTCCTGTTTTCATATCCTTTGAAATTTTATTTGAAGAATTTTGATTTCTTATAATTTAAAGTCAGTTCTCTATATATTTTGGAAATGAGGCCTTTATCAAGAACCTTTGATTGTAAAAATGTTTTCCCTGGTTTATTACTTCCCCTAATCTTGTTTGCAATTGGTTTTGTTTTAAAATTTTTTAATTTGATATAATCAAGATTTTTCTATTTTGTGATTAATAAGTCTCTAGTTCTTCTTTAATAAATTTTCCCCTCTTCCACAGCTCTGAGAAGGAAACTTATCCTACTTTTCCAATTTTTTTAATCTCATTTTTATGGCAGATCATAGACCCATTTTGTTTATTTGGTTGTCTTGTTAAGGGTGTGGGGTCAATCCTGGTTTCTTGCCATACTAATTTCCTTTTAACAATTTTTGTCAAATTGGCATTCATCCCCAAAACTGGGGTCTTTTGGGTTTTTGTCTTACCTAGATAATTAAGTTATTGGCTGTTTTGTCCCTTGGACCCTAACCTATTCCATTGATCCAACTAGTTTTTTCTTAATAATTACCAGATGGTTTTAGTAACTGCTGTACCAATATAAGTTTGGATCTGGTTTAAGCTAAGGTCACCTTCATTTGGTTTTTTTCATTAATTCCCTTGAAATTCTTGAACTTGTTTTTCTATGAACTTTGTTGTTATTTTTTCATCATCAAAACGGTTTTTGGGAAGTCTGATTGGTTAGCGTAAAATAAATAGTTGTTTGGGTGTTTGTCATCTTTTTTTTCACTTTCAAAGAGAATTAAATTTTTTTCCGGTTGGTTAGATCAGACTTAATTTTTTTGGAAAGTATTTTGTAATTTTGCTCATAAGGTTTCTGATTTTCCCTTGGAAGATGGATTCCTAAATTTTATAAATTTATTTAAATGGAATTTCTCTTTGTAATTGACTGTTTGGATTTTTTGGTGATATATAAAGAATGTTGATGAACTTATGTGGGTTTTTTTATAACCAACAAATTTGCTAAAGGTTTGGAATATTTCTAATAACTTTTAGTAGGAATCTCTGGGTTCTCTAAATATACCATCATATCATCAAAAAGAGTGATAATTTGGTTTCCTCATTTTTCATTCCTTCAATCTTTTCTCAGCTCTTATTACTATAGCTAATTTCCTAATTTAAATAAATATTAACGGTGATGGTGGGCAATTGTTTCCTCCAGATCTTTTAGAATGGTTTGCAGTTTGTCCCCATTAAATATGATGTTACTGCTGGTTTTTAAAATAACTACTGATTATTTTGGGTTAGTTTCCTGTATTCCTAACTCTTAGTGTTTTAATAGGAATGGATGTTGGTTTTATCAAATGCTTTTCCATCATTGAGATGATCATTGGTTTTTGTTAGTTTGGATTTAATTAATTGGAATTATATGGTTTTTCCTAATAATTGAACCAAATTTCATTTCTGGATAAATCCTCTTGAATTCAGGTGTATTATCCTTGGGGATGATTTTCTGTAGTCTTTTTGCTAATATTTATTTAAGATTTTTACATCAATATTCATTAGGAGTTGGTTTTTTCTTTCTCTTTTCAATTTGTTTTAGGTATCAGTACCCTTTATGTCATAAAAAATTTGGAGGGCTCCTTTCATTTCCCTATTTTTTCAAATGGTTTATAAAACATTGGGATAATTGTTCTTTGGAATGTTTTGGTAATTCAATAAATCCTCTGGTCCTGTGGTTTTTTTGGGGAGTTGATTAATAAACCCATTTATTTCTTTTTCTGGTGGGATTATTTAAACAGTTCTTCCTCCTTGATAATCTGGGAAGCCTATATTTTTCCATTGTCATCCATTTTCATTAAGGTTATCAAATTTATTCATAAAGTTGGACAAAGCCCCATTATTTTCTTTAATTTCCTCTTCGGTTGGAAAGGTTCTTTTGTTTTTTTAAGACTACTAATTTGATTTTCCTCTTCCCTTTTTCTAATCAGTTTACCAAAAGGAATCAATTTTTTGGTTTTCATAAAAACCAACTCTTAATTCTTTTGAAACTTCAAAGTTTTTTTTACTTTCAATATTAAATTTCTCCCTTTTAATTTTAGGAATTTCAAGTTTAGTAATTGATGGGGGTTTTTAATTTGATTTTTTCTTTTTTAACCAAGCCCAATTCATTGACCTTCTCTTTCTCTATTTTATTCATTGAATCCTCTAAGGATATAAAATTTTCATATTCCATTTGGCTTGCATCCCAAATTTTGGTTTCTCACCATTGTCATTATCTTGGTGAATTAATTGTTATAATTTGCTGTTTTCCCAATCATTCTTTAAAGATGAGATGATTTCTTTCCAATTATTTTTGGTCTTTTCCTAACATTTGTTGAATTGAGTTTTTTTTCATTGTGATCTGAAAAGAAATCATTTACTATTTCTTGCCTTCCCATTTAATTTTGGGGTCTTTGTTTAAATATGGTCAATTTTTGTAGGTTCCATGTTTTCAAAGAAAAGTATACTCCTTTCCCTTCACCATTCAGTTTTCCGAGATCTATCTTCCTAATTTTTCCTAATATTCTTTTACCTCTTTAATTTTTTTCTTGTTTTGTGATTTGGTTTATTATTGAAATTTGAAATTAGGATCTTCAATTATTGTATTCCTGTCTTTTCTTCTCCAAACCTCTTAACCTCCTTTTGGGAAGTTAGATTATACCATTAATTGCATATATTTTTAATATGATTTGCTTCATTGTCTATAATTCCTTTTGAAGATATAGTTTCCTTCCTTATCTCTTTTAATTAGATTAATTTTTGGCCCGGATTCTGAGGATAAGGATGGCACCCTAACTTTTGACTTCATTGAAGCAAATAAATTCTGCTCAAACCTTTTATTTACTCTGTATGTATCTCCCTGTTTTGTTTTTCCATAAAACAACAATATTGTAGGTTTTCTGACTTGATCAGTCTGCTATCCACCTCCTCCAAATGGGAGAGTTCATCCCATTCACATTTGGATTAAAATGATTAATTTTATTTCCCCAATCCTAATATCCCAGATTTTTTTCTTGTTTATTTTTTCCAATTATTAAACTTATTTCCACTTGCGTCAAGGCTTTCCCCCCTAGTTCCCTAATCCTCCTTTGAATTCCTTCCCCTTTCTTGTACCCTTTTCACTCTTTCCCTTTTCCTTTTCCTTTCCCACTTTTAATTGGGTGGAAGATTTCTATAAAAAAATATTCAGTTATTTCTTCCTTGGGAATCGTTGGATAAGTTTCACCAATGTTCCTCCCTCAAATTCCTCGGATATGGTGGGTTTCCTTTTCCCCTCGACCATGAAGTTTCCCTCTTTTTATCTCCCTTTTTCCCTTTTAAGATATTATCCCTTTCCATTTCTCTTTCCCTTTTTTAATTATATCAATTAAAATCAAATTATACATTGTGGTTTTTTGTTATACAAAGAAATAAGTTCTCAAGGTTCCTTTACCTTTTCTACTTCTCTTGAATTTTATTTATTTTGTTTAAATCTAGTTTTTTAAACAGATGGAATTCCTCTTTTCATTAAATATCCATCTTCTTCCATGGAAAAAAAAATCTTCAGCTGGTGGGTTTATTCTTGGTTTTTTACTTTTCCTTTTGGAATATCAAATTGGGCCCTTGATCCTTTAATGTTGAAGGCAGCCGGTCTTTTGAAACCCTTATTGGGCACCTTGGTATTTTGAACTGTTTTTCCTGGCTGCTTGGAAATTTTTTGTTTAGTCCCAAAATCCTGAAGTTTGGCCACAATATTTCGGAGTCTTTTTTTGGGGTCTTTTTCAGAAGGTGTTTTGGTTCTTTTCCACCTTTTTCCTTCCGGTTCTATTACTTCTGGGTGTTCTCTTTTTTGAAAAACTTCTTTTTCATCCATAATTTTTAGTCGATGATCCTCAGGTTTTCTCTCCTAGATCTTTTTCCAGGTCTGTTGTTTTTCAAATAAATTTTGTTTTTTCCCAATCTTTCCATTTTTTGGTTTTGTTGACTGGTTTTGATGTCTCAATAATGGAGTCATTTCTTTTGTTCAATTCTGATTTTTAGTAAATTATTTTTCTCCATCAGCTTTTTCTTCTTTTTAAATTCAAATTGAATTTTTTAAATAGGTTGTTTTGCTCTTGGAATTTTTTCATTTTACTAATTTTTTTTTAGTGGGTTATTTTTTAATTCACAAATTCTGTTTCCCTACTTGAATTTTTCCTTTTCAATTCACATTTCAGGAAGTTGTTTTTTTCCACTTTGTAAATTTTTCTTTTTAGTAGGATATATCTTTTCTGTACTCTTTGAAACTTCTTTTTCCTTTCCCCATTTTTCTTTTAGTTCCTCTTTAAGGTTTTTATTAGTCTTTCTTTAAGAGAGCCCTTTTTGTTTGGGGACCAACAATTGTCTGGAGACTTTCTATTAGTCTCTTTAGGGGTTGAAAAGCTGTTCTCTTTCTGAGTAGAAAACTATCTTGTCCTTTTGATTTTCTTTTCATTTGTTAAAGCCTGTAGGGTCTGCCTTCCAGGGCCAAGGAGGTTCCAGCTTCCTCTGCAGAGTAGAGGGATTAAGGACAACTGCCCAGTTGGCTGGCAAGAAATTAATGGAGTGCTCTGGAAGAGTTCCCCACCAAAGTAACTCAGGCCTGGGGCGAGCTGGGAAAGTTCCAAACCCCCCCGCCCCGTGGATAACGACTGCCCCTGGGGGCTGAACACTGAGCAGTGAGGTTTCACTATCCAAGCCAAATCCCTCCCTGGGGCTGTGGGTATTAACAGTTGAAGGCAATGAATGGGTTTGCAGGAGGAAGTTCTCTGCCGGAAGCACTGTCCTGTTAGGGAAGTTCTTTGCCCCAAATGACCCCCACTGTGCTGATTGGAAGGCTGAGGCTGTGCCCCCTGCCGTCCAGGTTTGTAATGCCCCCTCAAAGGCCCCCCGAACCAGGTTGCGGCTGCAGGGCTTTTCAGTTCCTGGAGTCACTTCTGGGTTTGAGTAGCACCCCCAGATCTTGTTGGGTTCTGGCATTTTTTTTTGTCCCTCTGTTCCAGGCTTTAATTTCTCTGAGTTTCCTTTTGTAATCCAAGGCAGAGCAGTTAGTCTATAGCAGAGTGGTCTCTATAACTTCTCTAGCCACAGAGATCACCCCGGCCCCAGGTCTGCTCAGGACCCTAGTCTCTAGCTGCTTACTAGTCTGTTACTGGCCCCTCAGGACAAATCTTTCCTGGCAATCTTCCAGATTGACTTCAGCTGGTAAATTGCAGTGCTTCTGATCTTCATGAATTTAAGCAGTGAAGAGCTATTTTTGAGGCTGATTTAAATAGTTATAAGGGGAATGAGAGGAGCTTAGAAAGTCGTGTGTGCCTTCTCCGCCATCTTGGCTCTGCCCCCTCCTTACATTCTTTCTTATGTCTTTTTTCAATGTCTTGACCAGAGTTGTTACATTTTGCACAGTTGGTCATTGTAATAGCTTGCTGTGATTACTCCACATTCTGGTTCTGCTCAGTTCACTTTCCATCAGCTCATGTAAGACTTTTCGTGCTTCTCTGAAACCATCCTGCTCGTCATTTCTAATAACACAATGAGTTGGTTCTAATCAAATGATTTGCCCTTTTTCTGATCTTTTGCTTTCTTAGGTTCCTTACTCCCTTATCACCTCTGTCCTTTACTGGCTAGTAGAGGCATTCACATTAAACAAAATTCCATGAACTGACTCTTCAAAGATGTAGGAATTGACCTTAATAGTTGTGGAAAATATGAGGATCAAAGGGAAGTGTGAGCTCTCTGAAACCACGCTGCTGAGGGGCCACCTCTTCCAAAGACCTGGCATGAAGGACCACATAAGGAATGAATGCCCAGCTCCGTCATTTGATTCTAGATGCTGCATCTAGGGGTGTTGTATTAATTGCTAAGTGATGTGCTATGGTCTGTCTTGGTAGATGTTCTCCTGGGTTAAGTGGTATCCTATTCTAAGGGATGACCAGGTAATCCCTCACCCAGCTTAGATAGAGTCCATGCTGGCACATGTTCAGCCATATTCAGAGTTCATCTGTTCTCTCAGAGGGAGAGAGAGGTTTTCATCATAGGTGCTTAAAAAGTGTTTTTTATCATTGTTTTGATGAGAGTAGCTACATTTTTGCTTGGCTGGTCATTGTCCAATATTTGTGCATCATTTTCTCTTGGATCTGATCACTTCTCTTTGCATTTGGTCATATATAACTTCTCAAGTTTTTGTGACACCATCTTCATTTCTAGTAGCACATTGAATCACAGTTCTCACCCAATTAGTTGCTGTTTTTCTGATCTCTTGTTCTCTTTGGTTCCTTCATCCCTCATCACCTCCGTTCTTTACTGGTGGTAGAGGTATTGACATTAAGCAAAATTCCATGAACTAACTCTTCAAAGATGTCGGAATTTAACTTAGTAGTTGTGGGAAGTATGATGATGAAAGGGAATTTTGAGCAATCTGAAACCGCTGCTGAGGGGCCAGTTCTTCCAGGGACCTGAAGGGAAGGACAGTAGAGGACTCAGACAGTGGGGAAACTCTGGGTGAGATATAATACCCTTCAGCCCAGAGCAAACCTGCTGACAATGTCTGGTTCAGCTCTCATCTCCCCTTGGGAGCGTCTCAGCCATCCTGAGAAGTTGGGTTGCTGTCAACCTGGGTTCTACTTGAAGCAGAGATACTTGCAGCAAAGAGGCATCTACATAATGATGGCAAGGTGCTTAAACTTAGCACATGCATAGTGTGCTGTAATGATGCAATTGTAATAGGGTATTTAAGGTTGAGAGAACTTGCAATAAACAGACTCTATGTTTAACCATTCATGTGGGTCCTGCCCCTTCACTCCTCTCCCAAGATCAAGGACTTGAGTTGGTTCCCAGATCCTCCAGAGAGCTATTCTTGACACTTCAAAGGACTATATAAGGAATCCACACCCAGTTCCCTCAGTGCATCCACATCTCAAGCCTCAGTGCACCAAAAAGATAGGAATCAGAGTAAGGTGATCTCTGCAGATTAAAGTCATTGGCAAGAAGGAGGTGAGGTGCTCCAACATGGTAGAATAGCATCAGAAAAAAAGGTGTAAAGGTGAGCCTTTTGACTTCCTTCTCCCAGTCGGAATTGGCATTTCTTTCCTAATTCAGCACTTTATGCCCATACTTGCTGGAAAATAGCATTTACTGTCAAAGACTGGGCTCAAATATCAACTCTATGTATGCCAGTCTTGTCAGGTCTGCATCTCCTGCTCTGCACTTGTCCAGTTACAGGATTGCAGGAGAAAATCTTTAACGTTACTTTTATGGCATAAAAGAGGAAGAAATTTTGTCAGCAGACCCTGTAGGTAAAGTGGAACAAAAGAATGGAGGCAGAAAGTCAAATAACAGCACAATAGTCCTCTTCTAATTCAGTTCCAGTGTCTTGGGGCTCTATGGTAGGGTTTTAGTCTTGAGAGTGAAACATTAGGTGCCCATCTGAGGTGGGTCAATTCCTAGGGAAAGGCAGATAGGATCTGGCCATTTAATTTCTTATCTTAGTGGTGATTTCTATGGGGGAAGAATAGACATGGTTTCCTAAGTGCTCATAAGTGATAAAGAGAACAAACATAGCAAAAAGTACTTTGAATTGGAAGATCTTTATGTGCTCCATTGGGGAGAGATCCTAGTTCAGCCTCCAGGAGGAGAAGGGACTACCGTGATACAGCTAAGATTCCTTCTTTATTTCCATCAGTCTTGCTCCTACTCAGTCTTGCTCTATTCTCTTCTATGTGTGAAACTCCATCATCTTCTGCTTCACAGATGACATCTCAAATTTTGTAGGATATCTTGGTTTATTTGGACATGTCCAAAGAATGAGAAAAGAGGAATGAGGAGTGTCCACTTCAAGAAAGCAGGATGCTAGGGACCCACTGAAAACCTCCAACATATCTGTCTGAAGTAGGCAATAAAATCAATAGGCAATGTGTTTGAGAAAACTGATGCTTCCTTTAGTTTCCCATCATATTTGGATACAGATGTTGGGATATAAATTTAGAGGTGTAGGGGCAATATAGATGGGAATAGGGAATTGGGGATGGAAACACTAAATGTGGGGGAGGCATTTTGAATCCCTGGATTCTGGATGCAGAGTTTTGGGGTGTTGGCTCTCTCCTGTGGAATATAATCTTGTGTGGTGTTAGCTGTCACCCCATTCCAGATTAAATCATGAGTTGGCAGAATCATCCATGATGTGGAGCTTCAGGGACTATTTCCCCAAAGCTCTTCATGGTCCCTGTGGATCGAGGACCATTAGTAGCAGAAATGCCCTGAGGTCAATCCTGAGGGAGATCAAGATTTTCTTCTTCATTTCTTATGGCATCTCAGTCTTCAACAATTGAAGGGCTGTCCTGGGGCTGAAAATCAGGATTGTTCTCATTCGTCCATGGATGATGGATATAGGGTTTGAAAAGGGATGATCTCTAGTGAATATCAGAGCATGTTCTCCTAATTGAAGTGAGTAGAGAAAGAGATGAGAATCTTCTTGTGGACCTTGGAGAGAGTTCCCTTCAGTTGTGTTGTTTGTTACATGGGTAGAAGTGTTCGGGGTCCGTGAGATGGCACATGGTAGCTCCTGGGTGACATGCTCAATTGGCTGTGCTCCCCACTTGGACAGTGAAGGTTCCGTTCCCACTGATGTGCATCATGTACAACCTCACCCTCCCAAGAAGGAGCCCATCTGACATGGGATTCCAAGTGTATGTTCCTGTGAACATGATGGGGCAAAATATTCAAGTCTGTCCCTAAAGCTCTCTGCCCATGTCCCCCTGTCCTTGTCCTGGCTCCCAAGTGGGGCTGCAGATGGACCCCAGAGGCACATGTGTCATTGCTCATTGGGTAGAGCAATGAACCGTTCTGGTGCTTGTGCAGTGAGAATGGGTTCTGAGACTTGTGTCCCCTGAAGTGCCCAGGCTGAGCAGAGTGTGGCTGCTGCCTCCCTTTGTCTAGCACTTACTTGAGGCTTCCTAGGATGTGGTCACAGCAGCAGGGGCTTCATGCCCAGTGTCTCCATGCCAGGCTCTAGAGTAGGGGGGGGGCTTTTCCCAAAGCCTCGTGGAATGGGCAAGGGATGGAAGCACCTGTCTTGTCTGGGGGGGGGGGCTCCTGGCCGGTCAGTCCAAGTCCTCCAGAGCCAGCCTCATTTCCTGACACTAGATCCACTTTCTCTGGACACCCTCCTTGTATGAAAGCCTGGACATGCTCCTGCATGTGACTGAGTCTCTTCCTGTCTGGCTTCAAAGCCTGGATATCAGGGTGCTCCCACACATCCAAAAGGACTTTCATGGACTCTGGGCTCCAGGGGTCCCATTGGGGAGCCTAAGATGAGGTCTCTTCCATCTTCCAGTAGCTGTGGGAGATATAAAGAAGTGTTCAGAGTTCTGCACAGCTCAGGCTATCCCCAACATCCAAAAGGATTTTTATGGACTCTGGGCTCCAAGCATCTCGCTGGGGAGCCTAAGACTGAGGCCTCTTCCATCTTCCTGTGGCTGCAGGAGATATGAGGAAGTGGTCAGAACACTGCACAGCTCGGGCAGACAATGTCTTTTGGTTGGGTCTAGATGCCATCCTTTGCTCCTGGGCCAGGATGGCGGCTCAAGGAAGCAGACCAGGTATGCTGAGTCCAGTCTTGAGTCCTCTCCTAATGAACTTTGGGCTTTCTGGTTTAAGGTCTGACATGTATTGAGCAATGATATTATGGTTGGACTTTCAAGGGTTCAATTACATGTCTCCTACTCCCACAGTCTGAGAGGTTGCCACTGCTGGCACTTGAATGACATGGACTGAAACTGGAAACTTTTAGACCCTGACACTTTCCTCTGCCCTCACCTTGCAGCTGGACATCCTTCCCAGGTCCCAAGGGACTTGACCGGAGCTCCAGAGCCAGTAAGGTTCAGAGGCAAGCCTTGAAGCCATACACCCTTTGTGTGGAGAATGAACTGCTTCTCTCACAAAGTTCTGCTCAGTTTAGAAATGAAGATTTTCTGAGAGCAGAATGTCTTCCTTCAGTGACTGGGCTCCCAAAAATCAGGGCTGGCACTTGAAGTCAGTTCTTGCCCACTGAGTGCTCTCTACTCTGTTTATGCCAGTGGATGGGCAGTTTGCTGCTCTCTAGTGACAGGGTTGGTACCTCCTTTATTCCCTGGCTATCTATTACTGCTCTAAGGAGGGAGGCCTCAATGAGAAGGGGAGATTGGGGTAAAAGATCTACTTCAAGACTTAATAGAAGGAGACATTGTACCTGGAGATCCTGCAGAATCTCCTATTTCTTCTTTCTTGCCCCTCATGAACAGAACAATTTATTTTTTCATGCACACTGGCCATTTTTAGTGGTTCTGGAGGGGAGAGAGAAGGCTGAAGTCTCTCTGACACACATTTTCCCTGACACCAAGCTTTAATTTCCCTCCTTCCCATCACCTGAGACTGCTCCCTGATCTGTCCCAGGCTCAAGCAGGAAGTACATTCTTTTTCCAGATCACAACCCCTCAGATTTGTGAAGATGGCTGTGTCCCTCCAGCTCTCTCCCAAGGGAACAATGCCCTGCTCCTTCTGCCACCAGAGCAAGGGCCTGAAATGCAGCCCCAATGGCTGCCCTGCTTCGGACACACCCAGCTTAGCAAAGCCACCAGCGACCATATTACTTCTGTAATGTGGTGGGCTCTGACCTGGCCCTTGGATTAGAAAGGAACCCAGAGGAAGAGCTGGAAAGGGCCTTAGGGGCCCTGTTGGGCCCACCTACCAGCCTCATATTTACAGAGGAGGGAAAACTGATGCTAACAGAAGACAAATGACATCCCTAAGAACCTCGAGGTTGTGAGCATCAGGAGGACCAGCTCCTTGGCCCCACATCCAGAGACTGCTCCACAGCCTCCCTTGTAGTCAAGAAGTTGGAATATGTACTTCATGACCAAGTGAGAGGCTTAAAATGTCAGTGACATCCCCAGGTTGTACTAATAGAATGTGCAGACAGGATGCACTCCTGTGATCTCTGCTTGTTGGCCCCAGGTCACAGAAAGACCAAAGAGCGTTTCTGGAAAGAATATTGGCTATTCACCCATTCTTCAGATGGGAAACCAGAGGCTGAAGAGGAGAAATGTCTCAGGACCCCTGAGTCTACCAAGAACTACCTGCTGACTCTTCTTCTTTCAGTTCAGCAGCCCCAGGCAGGCAGGTCCTTCAACAAACACTGCTGCTGCTCTTACATCCATGGGCTCAAGTGTAGGTCAGAATTTCAGTGGATATTAAAATGCCTTTCTCCTTTTCTTCCTCCTGATCTCCAACCCAAGGTCCTCCAGGAACTGGACTGCTGTCCAACCATCCTCAACCCGCTAACCCCTATGAGACACAAGCTGGGGTCATTGAAGCCCAAGGAATTTCATACCTGGCTTCCCCTTACCTTTGTCCTTGCAGAAAAGGGCTAGAGCCGGTCCTGCCGAAGCCGCCTCCAACCAGGAGTTTCCCAGACTGGGTTCCTTTGTAGGCTCTGGAAGCGATTTGAGAGGGGAGTTATCACCTGATCTCAGCAATCCTATTGGCTGCCTGCTTGGCACCTTAGCTAGGTAAGGGTTAGCAGTGATGCCCACAGACTCCTTATTAGTCCTTGGACCTCTCTCCTTTCTCTGTGAGGATAAATCAGGACAAGTATTTAAGGATCGATAGAGTTTGAAAAACCAGATCAGAGCATTGGGAGCACGCTCCTTGGTATCTAGTTGTCCATGAATCACTCATTTTCATTTATTCTAGCATCAGTTAATACCCTGCTAGTCTTTGTCCCAGGCTCTCCTTATGTGCTCCAGTCCAAGGGATCCCTGCCCTCAAAGGGATTCCTCTGGACAGACACCTACCTTCATGCAAGCAGGACTTGAGACTCTCAGGATGCAGCCTGTTGGGAACCAGAGGTCACTGATTGCAGGTTGTTCAAGTTCAGAGAATGTCAGGTCTGAATGGACCTGAGCAAGTGGAGCAGAACTGTCCCAGATGGAAGGAGCCACTGGGAAGGAGCCCAGTCAGGACTGGAAGCCACAAGGAGTATCGGAGATAGAAGGGCTATGAGCCAGTCTTGGCCAAGGCTCTGCTCTTTCAACTTATAACTCTATTGACTGGGTTCCAGAAAAATACAAGGATTTCTATACGCCATTCCCCCTAGACTTCAATGAACATGATTGACAACTGGAAGGGACCTTTCTGATCCTGGGAAATAGGTAGCAAATTAAATAAAAAGTATGATGAAACATGATATTGTTTTGTGGTTTTCTAAGCTCCAGGGATCTTTCTGTACATTGTGTGGCCCCATTTCTGTGCCCCACTGGTTTCCCAGTCCCTCATTGGGCAAAGAACATATTCTCAGGGTTTCCCTTTCCTTTTGGAGTAAACCCCTACACATTTGTCACATTCAGACTTACACGCATTCACAATAACACACTCACACTCCCATTTAACCCTGTTGGAAGCTCAAGTGATTTTCCTGATCTGACGTGATTTTTAGAGTCAGAATTGGGCTAATTTGTATGATAATCATTTTGCAATATTATTTGTAACAACATATAAAACTTAATGGGTTTTTTCTGAAAAAAAAATTCTGCTCATTTCCAGTAGCACATTGAGTCAATGTTGTCCTAATATCATTAGTTGCTCCTCTTCTGATCTTCTGCTCCCTTTGAATCTTCTCTTTCATTATCTCCATTCTTTCATCACTAGGATTAGGAATTTACATTAAAAATTGCAATAATTAACTCTTCAAAATGTAGGACTTTACAACTGTGTGGTTCTGGGAGATCCAAGGACCAGACGGAATTGTGATTGGAACCTCTCAAGCCACACCACTTAGGAGACCACCTTTTCCAGCAATCTGAAGTGAAGGACCAGAGAGGGCTTATAAAGAAGGAATGCCATGGAGCAGGTAGGTGGTACAGTGGACAGAATACCAGCCCTGTAGTCAGGAAGACCTGAGTTCAAATCTAGCCTCAGACACTTAATATTTCCTAGCTGTGTGACCCTGGGCAAGTCACTTAACTCCAATTGCCATAGCCAAAAAAAAACAACAAAAAAAGAAGGAATGTCCAGCTCCATTGGTATACACATTCCTTTAAGAGAATCAGAGAAAGGAGATCTCGGCAAGTTGGAGTCAAGGAGAAGAAGTCAATGAGGTGGCCTAATCTGCCTGATCCTGGCTTTTATCTCCCTTGTTCTTATCAGAACATGGCATTCACATCAAAGACCTTGGAGCTTCTGGATGCAGTGCTCAGCTGTCTCTCTCTTCCCAACTTCAGCAATGGAGGTTCCATTCCAAATGATTGCCTCAATTTAAACCTCACCCAGCCAAGAAGGAGTTCAAGTTGCCATGGATTTCCTATAATATCAAAATGAGAAGAGGTAGAAATATTCAAGAAAGTCTCTCCCTATATTCCCCTTTCCTTCTCCTGGCTCCCAAATGGAACTTCAGATGGAGGCCCAGGGGAAGAGCCATGGGACAGACTTTGTCCATTCTGGTGCACTCCAGCAAGAACAGGACCTCTGACCCTTTGGGGCCTGAGCTGCCCTGCCCAAGCTCCTTTTGTCTAGTAATTACCTGAGGATTCATGGACTGTGGGCTCAGTATCAAGGCCTCCATGTCAGAGGTGTGAAGGACAGGACTTTTTCCAGATTCTCAACAAGTGAGCACAGGATGGAGTCACCCTGCCTTTTCTAGTTGACCTTGATTGGCCAGGACAAATCTTCCAAAGCCAGCATCTTTTACTGACACTGCCCCCACCTTTGCAGCATACTCTCCTTCTTTAAAGACCTTGCTGTCCCTTAAATGATTGAGTCTTCCTGGCTGCCCTCAAGCCCTGGATAAAGGGCAGAACCACACATCCAGCGGGACTTGGATGGATTCTGGGCTCCATGCATTCACATGGCAAGCAGAAGCCTGAGGTCTTGCCTTCTTCCAGTGGTCAGAGTAGACATGAAGTCCAGGCAGACAGCAAAGGGGCCTAGATTACATCCTCTGTAATCCTGGGGAAGATTGGGGGCTCAAGGAAGCTTGACATGCTGGGTCCAACCTTGAACCCTGCTCTCCTTCTTGCCCTTTGGACTCAGTGCCTTTTTGCTTTGAGATGTAACAGCAAGGGAGTGATATTGGGCTTTGACTTTCAAGGGGTCATTACATACTTCTCCAACACCCCACTTATCTCAGAGGGCACCAGTGCCAGCACATTAAGGACAGGGAATGAAAGTGGGATCTCCCTGACACAGGCCTTCCTCTGCCCTTGCCTTACAGCACAGCACCATTCCTACAAAGGAAGGTCTCAGTGGCCTTAAGCTCTGGGACTGCATAGGGCTCCAGAGAGAGTAGGTTTCAGAGGTACAACTTGAACCTACATCTTCCTGGCCTGAAAAATGGCTTGATGCTCTCCAGTGAGGTTCTACCAGCTAAGAAATGAATGAGGGTCAAGAAACACAGATTGTACAAAGGGAAAATTCTTTAACAGAATCTACTCTCTTGCTTCTCAGGTAGTAAAAACTTCATTTTTTCAGGCACACTAGCCAAAACAGAATGGTGCATGAGAATTCACCCGTGGCCAGGACATAGAGGGGCCTGGGTGAAGTGGGTTGGGGTCCCTTTAAGAAACTATATTTTCAATTGATCTGTGATTTTTTTCAGATTCTCAGATCCTCCTGATTGAGGTATATCCTCCCCAGACAAAGTTGCCTTCCCAGGGCTTTTGATTCACAAATCCTGGTTAGCAGCATCCCTAACCCTAAATTCCAATAAGAGATCTAGGCCTGTCCCGGCCCTCACTGAATATGAGCCAACTTGGGCTCTCCTAAGTTCCACTGGTTCTGATCTGCTCCAGTTATCCCAGGCCCCATTCTGACTTGCTTGGGTTGCCCAGCCCCCACTGGTTCTGATCTCCTCCAGTTTCCCAACTCCCACCAAGACAACCAATATAATGAGTTTCCATCAACTAAGGTCTTTGCAGATGGACCTTGGTGGCTCCCTTTGCTACCAGGACCTTCTGTCCACTGAGAACTACATTCTCAGTGCAAAACTCCATTTTCCATAGATCTGCCTGCTGGAATAACATTCTTTTCCAGTGTTATCCTCTCTTTATCCTCACCTATTTCCCTAAACAGACTTTATGCCTCTGTCAGGATTTCTAACCTTACTTCCAATTCCTATAATAAACCTCTTTTATCCGTCAAGGTTTTCGGGTCTGTAAATTCCTTTACAGAAAACCTCTGCACTTCCAGAAGACAGTCCCCAAAACCCCCTACCCTTGCACCGAATCCCAACGGGTTGCAGGAGAGTCAAACCTCTCTATCTGGTTCCCTGAACTCCAAACCTGCCACTAGAACTTATCATTTAACTCCCTGACCACCAGAAACCCTAATTTCATTTTGGTTCCCTAAACTAAACCTCATCATGGGGAGGCAACTGGGTGTCTCTGATGAAAAGATAGAAGACACTTTGAGTCCTTTGTTGCAATTGCTGACTTAGCCACTTTTGCTGCTATAGATGGTCGAAATCATTTTCCCCACACAAACTATATGGGTCTGAAGTGATACCCCAGATTTGACATGATTTTTATAGTGGGAATTAGGCTCCCTTGCCATCATAATGAAGGCAAAACTTATCTGATGGGGATGGGTCTCTTATATTCGAAAGTGACTATTGTGGATAAAATTCTGAGAGAAAAGTTTCTGAGTATTAAAAATGAATTGATTAATTAGGTTTGCCAATAATCCTCAAACTGGTGGTCAGTAGTCTCAATGGCCAAAAGAAAAAAAACAACACAGTATTTCATGTCACCTTAAATCTAAATCCTTTCTGACAGAGATCATCACTCTGCAGAAATCAGTGGCAACCTTGACTGATGCATATTTCAGGAGTCTTGTGCCATAGATACTCAGTCCTTCCCCTTTATTCATCATTATGGTGGGAGGCCTGGTCATAAGACTGAGCAGCCTCCCAGAATCTGAGCAGAAAACCCACTCTGCATAAAGGTGAGTCTCTCCCCCTTTTCCAAATGGAATGGGCATTTCATCATAATTATTTTTTTCCCAAAAGATAAATTTTATTATGCTGTGGACATTAGGGTAAGTTCCCAAAGGGAGTTTGAGCCATCAACATTAGAAAAGCCCCATTACAAGGGGGGAGACAGCTATAACAAACACACCATAAGGCGTTCTTAGAGAATTTACTGTCATAAAGTGGACTGAATCCCTAAAGAAGTGAGCTAATGTTCTCATGCCACTGACCGGTGGGGCATTTCCTAATGAACCTGCACAGAAGTGGGGATACAAGTAGATTGTTTTGGGGGAAAAAAAACATTGGATTTTGATATCCTGATTTGGCATCTGTTTGTATACAGTAAAAGCAATGCAAGGAATTGCTCAAGGAATTCAATCAAGGCCTACTGCTTTACTGCAGTCCACTTAAGACTACAAAAGGCTATTGCCTCAGGGAGTAGCTTTCATGGTAAAATTCAGGTTCTGTCTTATCAATGCCCTTCCCTGTGGACTGTGAAGTTAGTGAGGACCTGGAGTCTTATTCACCTCATCATTTCCCCCCTCAAACAAATGGGACCCCAAATCCTTTGGAGTTATGGGATGTATGTTCTAAAACTTCTTCCTGAAGAGATTGGGGGTAAAACTTCCCTTGTCTTATAGCTTCCACTTGAAGAGGTTAAACTCGACATCCCTGAAGCTGGCCAATTCAACATCCAGTGGGTGCTGAGTCTCAGCATCAGAAATCAGGTATTCATGTTTTGACAATCATTTGAAGGTTTATCAGATGATGCCCAGAGGAATTAAACCTAATGAGAAGGGGAGTAGGGATGGTAGCATCATAGGTAGTAAAGGTGTGTTCAGGTAGCCAAAGGTCCATGTGCTAAAGTCTTTAATTGGGGTTATACATTGGGTGGAGAGGATGATGAGCTGAGGAGGTCTCATTCCAGGTGGTATGAAAACATGTACAAAAGGTTGACTCTATTCCAATTACGCTCAAGTGATTAAAATTCTCCAAATTACACTGATATATTTAGTGACAGGCAGAAGATTGGTCAAATAGTCACTTATCTGATTGTTCAAGATGACTACCCATTTCCAAATTGAAAACAGAAAGATCTTATATCTTTGCATTAGAAATACCCATATATTTTTGGGGTCCAATCCCAAATACCAACAACTAGTGGAGTATGTGGAGAAAATCCTGAAAGCCCAATACATTTGGGGGGGTTTCAATTCTTCTGCACTCTGGTATCACATCATTTGTTAGTCTCTATGGGGAAATTATATATATATATATATATATGGAATATATATTTGGGGAATATATATATATATATATTATATATATATGGGGAAATTATTATATATATATATCCCCTCTATGGGGAAATTATATATAAATATAAATATAAATATTTAACCATTATTTTCTTGTCATTTTCTTTACTGCTAGTGGATTTCATCCCAGTCTTTAAGTCAAGTCCCAAGAGGGCTGTCTGTGGTATTCTTTTCTCAAATATGATCGTTCTCTGGGAGCAGGTTTCTTGAAGAGGTTTTCTGGAGGCAGTCTTAGTTTCAGTTCCAAGTAATAATCACCTCAAATGTAGCCAGGTGTTACACGTTTGAATCCTTTATTGTCTCCTTCAAAACAACCCGGTTAGTTTTCTTGGAGGATTATCTCCCTCCTTGGTTCCTTAGAGGATTATCTCCCTCCTTGGTTCCAAGAGCTCTTGCAGCTTGTCTGCCAGCTTCAACCTTCAGCTCTCTCTGAATCTTGGTTCTACTCTTCCAAATCCCCAGTTCTGCCTGACTGCAGTCTCTAGCTTGTCAATCTCCTCAATTGACTTCTCACTTCTCAGTCTCTTCAAGTCTCTTACTTCTGACTCCAGGAGCTCCTTATATATGATCTCTTAAAGGTGTGAACCCAAAGGTTGACTTCTCCTCTGAAAGAGTGGGATTGTGGACTTCTGACTTGTGAATCTTCCAAACGTGTGAACTCTAACGTGTGAGCTAATGTGTGAACTCTCAAAAGTGTAAACTTAATTTTTTCTATCAATTCTAGTGACTTAACACCTTGTTTCAAGTTCTGGCTCATAACAGCTGTCAACTGGTATTCCCTGGCTAAATTCCTGACACAAATTCTTGGACTGCTTCTGTCTCATTTTACAACCTGGTCCCAATCCAGGTGTCAGTGGAGGTCTCCATCACCCTCACATCTGCAGTAACCTAAGAGCTTCCTCAGGAAAGTCCTTCATCACTGGGGTTGACAGCAGTCCCTACCAAAAACAAATTTAGGTGGGCTAATCCCTTGGGTCTCCCCCCACCCAGCCAATGGACCCAGACTCCAGAGAGCCTTACCTCAAATTTAGACGTGTATTTCCTTTCAGACTGCACTTTGCTGGCCATCAGGACTCTACTTCCATCACTCTTCAGTTCTCCTTTCGATTGAGTACCTTTGCCTTGGGTCGTTGTCTAAGAGGGGAGGGAAGCTGTACACTCAGAGTCAAAGAACATGGAGAAAACTGCCCCGTTCGGGGTGCACAGCCGTCTCCCCCAAAGACCCTGATCTAAGATGAGCCTCCAACTGTGTGGGATGTGAGAGACCCCTACCCAAAATGATTACTCAGAGAAACTTTAAAGTAGAAAGCAGAAAAGATTGTTTATTATAGAGTTTCTCATGACAGGTGGGCAGTCCAGTTATGAGATAAAGGGAAGTAAAAGTATTCACAGCAGGAGGGCCAAAGAATCAGTGAATATACACAGCTTTTATAGATTTTGTTACAAGAGATTACATCACAGTCAGAGAGCATTGAGAAGGATAGGGCCTCCTAATTGGATGTTGCTGCCAAAAAATTTGTAATAGAATAAATGTTTCAGTTTCCTTGAAATCACTTGATTTCTAGAAAACCGTAAATCAGGCCTTCAGGCTTCAGAGAATTAAGTTGACAGTGTATAAACTAATAGACTAAATATTGATAAATATCAAACATTGATAAATGTCACCAGCTTAGATTAATAAATATGTCTGTAACTAACCAAGGTTTAAGTAAATATAGGCCTGCACATATTGTATTTGTGCAGATCATAGGGAAACACAGAAATAATGAAAATAAAGAAAAAGTATTCACACATTACCATAAGTTCTTCTTCTCTCCATTCCACACATTTATATTTTGTTTTGTTATTTCTTGGCATCTTATAGCTTCAGTGAATTCCCCTTTGCCCAATTCTAATTTTCAAATAATTATTTTCTTTTTTAAGATTCTGTATCTCTTTTTCTAGTTGATTAGCTTTTTTTTCATAATCTTGGAAGTTTTTTTTTAGTTTTTCCTCAATCTCTCTCATTTGATTTTTGCATTCTTTTTGAGTTCTCCTAAAATACTTTCTGGGTAGCTAGCCATTTCACATTAATCTTTGAGGTAGAAGAGGCTTTTTTACTTCATTGTTTTCCCCTGAAGATGAACCCCAGTCTTCCCCATTCCCATGGTATGTTTCTTTGTTTTGGTTCTTTGTTATTTGCCTGTTTGTTTTGTTAACTGAGAGCTATTAGTGTAAGTATCCCTAAATCCTGGGATAGAGGGATGCTACCTCTAGCTTCCTTCTCTGAACTGGAACTCCAAACTAAAAGATCCAACCTCCTTCAAGTGCCCCCAGCTTGCAGTAATCCTGCCCCACTGCTTCTGCCTTCACCAGGTGTGCTGATTCCTTCTCACCCAGGGCATCAGCACAGCTGGGCCTGGTGGTCCTAATCAGCTGAGGTTCCCTCCTGGACTCAGATCCTTGATTCTTTTCAAGGTTTAGGAGGTGGAAGGTTTTGTGGGTCTTACTGAGGCTCCAGCCAAACCCTGCTGGCCCCAGCACTCTGGCTGGCTGTTTCTGCTAAGCTAGCCTGGAGGAATTTACACTGAACATTTGGTTAAAACTCCATCCTGTGGCCTTTCTTTAGGTCTTAGGTTGCCCCAGGATGTCTCACATGTGCAAAAATGTCTGTGGCAAGTCTTCTTTGTTTGTTCACCAGTCTATGTTCACCCTTAGGCATAAATTTGTTCTGTTTGTGGAGAAAATCCAGAGAGCTTGAAATTTTCTGACCTACTCTGCTATCTCCCCAGAATCCTCCCTCAGAGTTTCATTTTCTTGGAACGTCTGGGCAGTTTTCTTGTATAACTTCCTCTGTTGTGGTATTGTGAGGGATGGAGAAGACCCTTGCCCAAA
This sequence comes from Sarcophilus harrisii, assembly GCF_902635505.1. NCBI lineage: Eukaryota > Metazoa > Chordata > Mammalia > Dasyuromorphia > Dasyuridae > Sarcophilus > Sarcophilus harrisii. The sequence goes on from NC_045432.1 coordinate 2,483,001, forward strand.
ATGACTACTCAGAGATCACTCAGTAGAAGGCAGAAAAGTTGTTTATTGAAAACCTCCAGAGGATGAGCTGTCCCATCGCGAGATGAGAAAGAGAAAGCCCGCGGTAGGAGGGCTAAAGAAGTAGTAAAGATACACAGCTTTTATACAAGAAATTACATTACAAGTAAGAGAGTATTGAGAAGGGGAGGGGGAGGCACCTAATTGGTTGTTGCTATTTAGGGAGATTGGAATGGAAGGTTTCTATTTCCCCAAAATCTCCTGATTTCTAGGAAACAGAAAATCAGGCCTTCAGGCTTAATCAAGCAGACAGTGGTCCAGCTAATAGACTAAATATCGATAAATGTCAAATAACAATAAATGTCATCAGCTCAGGTTAAGTAAATATGTTTCTACCTGGCCAAGGCTCAAGTAGGTTTGAGTCTGCACATATTATTCAGGTCAGAGGGGAAACACAGAAATAATAAAATACAGAAAAAGAATTCATACATTCCTATAAGTTCTTCACCTTATTTATTCCCCACAGTATTAAGGTTTCTGTTCCCATTCTGTTCCTCTGTGAGGAAGATTTATTTCTTGGATAGTGAACTAATTTTCTTGAAATGTTATTGGGTTTTGCTTCTCTTTTTTTAGATTGTCATTCACTTCCAAACAGATTTCAGTTCCGCCATACTGCACACATTCTATTATACATTGTACTCTCATACTGTTTCCCATATGAAAATCAAAACAATGCTGACGTTTCTCCCTATGTGCTCAAACTGATGTTGAAGAGACCTCCTGCTCGGCTGCCATTAGGCCATTCACAGGAAAGTGCTCTTTGAAGCTGGCCATTGTCAACTAGGGCCAGGAAGGCCTAAATTCAAAAGTTGTAATGTCCGACTCGCTCTCTGGAGGATCTGGGGACCAGCCTTGATCTCAGTGGAGGGGTGCAGGAGGCAGGAGAGACACCAGGAAGATGGTCAAAGAGGGAATGTCTCTATTTCTAGTCCTCTCAGCCCTTAAACACCTCAGTATGATTACATCATTACAGGACCCTAAGTACATGTGAACTAGAGAACCTTCATCTCATTAATCACACTGGGTTAATACCCTGCTGTAAGAATCTTTGCTTCAAGTTTACTGTTCTCAGAGTCCCCCCATATCTGCGGTCCTCTAGAAAAAGGGGCCCCAGATAATTCTTAGCTATGTGTCTTAGCTGAGCAAAGCACTTCTCTGCCTTTCTCAGTTTCCTCATCTGTAGAACGGAGTCCCAGCAGCAGCCATTTTCCAGGGCTGTTGTGAGGATCAAGTGATTAAAAAGCACCTGCTGTGCCGACATTGCTGCACACTGCTGGTGGTTATTGTTAGGATTGTTATTGTCTACCTGACAAGATGAGCCTCTCTGTCGTTCTCAGGCCCAAGCAGGGACATTGGTGGCTGCTTTCTGCAGGGCCCAGCTTCAGCAGCATCATGAAATGCACACCCTTTGACCCAGCAGTGTTCCTGCTCAGTTTATATGCCAAAGAGATCCCAGAGGAGGGAAAGGGTCCCACTTTTGCCCAAATGTTGGTGGCAGCCCTTTTAGTAGTGGCTAGAAACTGGAAACTGAATGGATGCCCAGCAGTCAGAGAATGGCTGAATAAATTGTGGTAGATGAATGTTATGGAATATTATTGTTCTGTAAGAAACAAGTACCAGGAAGATCTCACAAAGGCCTGGAGAGACTTACATGAACTGATGCTGAGTGAAATGAGCAGAACCAGGAGTTCATTGCACACTGTAACAGCAAGACGATACAATGATCAATTCTGATGGACAAGGAGATTCAAGCCAGGTTTATGGTCTTGTGATGAAGAGAGCCATCTACACCCACAACATAGCATTTCCTCTGTTTTTGTTGTTGTGTTCTTGCATTTTGTTTTATTTTCATTTTTTCCTTCATGATCTGACTTTTCTTGTGCACTATGATAATTGTATGTGTATATATTGTGTATTGTGTATTTTGTGTATACATATAGACATACACACATACAGATATATATATATATATACATACATATATATGTATATATGATTTAATTATTTATTTAATTAGTATATATTTAGCATGTTTAACATATATTAGAGAGGGGAAGGAAGGAAAAAGTTTGGAACACAAGGTTTTGCAAGGGTCAATGTTGAACACTTATCCATGCATATGTTTTGGAAATAAAAAGGTGTCATAAAAAATAATTTTTTTAAAGAATTGCACACATTTGATCTATATGTGATTGTTTGCAGTCTTGGGAATCTGGAGAGAGGGAGAAAACTTTGGAACACAAGGTTTCACAAAGGTGAATGGTGAAATATATCTTGGCATAAATTTGAAGAATAAAATAGTATTGAAATAATAATTAAATGTCCATCCTGCTTTTCTCTGCAGTCAGTCGCAGGCAACTGTTAAATCCTCCCCTGCAGCTTCCCTTTCTTGTTTCGGGGTCTCAAGCTGCTTCAGCTTTGGGGTTAGGAGACGGCTTCTTTATCGTTAACGGCGCCATTACTCCCATGGAAGGAAAAGAGAAAGGGGGGAGCAGAGGAAGAGGCCGCGTGCAGTGAGTGTGGGAACCAGAAGCAGGCCCTCCTCCCCCCAGCAGGAAGCATCCTCCTCCAGGGTAATATAAGGGCTGAGGGATGCTCTGCCCGCCCCGCCCAAGAATGTGCCTGGAACTTTCCGACCAATGGCCTGGTTGCCTGGGCTCCCAACGGTCTTCGAAGTCTGCGGCATCATCATGGCCGTCATAAGCAGCACCGTTGCTGTGGTAACGGTAAGTGGACAAGAACAACTTGTGGCTGGGGGTCAGTGCTCCGGGAGCTGGGGAGGAGGGGCTGGACCGGGCTTTCTCTCCCACTGTTTCCTTTCAGCATTTCTGGCCTTCTGTTCTCACGACCGTCCTGCTACCCGCGTCCATCCTCCCGATTGTCCATGGTGTCTGCTAACAGTGAGAACTCTCCCCTTTCAACCCGCCCGTCCCTAATCGGGCCTGCCCCCCACTCCAGCCAGGCGGTACCGCCCCAGGTGCTGAGAGTTGGTCACCAGCTGACCATTGGCGGAGCCAAGTGATCCTTCCCCTCCGTTGCCCCGCCCCCTTTCCTTGCCCCGCCATTTCCCCTGCCCCTTTCCTCCCCCTTCCCCTTCCCTGCCTCCTCTCATTCCTCCCTTGCCCCATCCCCTTCCCTTGCCCCTCCCCCCAAGATCTTGCCCTTGCCCTCCATGATTCTGTATGGCCTTGACCTCCCCTCTGGGGGGAGAAATAACTCCTCTTACACTGAGCGCAACCTTTCTCCCCGCAGGACCAAAGATGCCCCCCCTCTACCCTACGCCCGTCATCTTTGTGATCCTGCATTTTCTCTTCATGCTCCTCCTGCATTTCCTACCCTTCCTTCTCTTTCCTGTACTTTTGTTACTAGTCTTCCTGCCCCTTCTGGCCCGAGACTCTGAGGAGGATGAGGAAGCAAAGGAGGAGAACTAGTCTGGAGCGTCTTTAGGTAACTTCCCCCTGTTATTTGTAGAGAATAACCTTTTGTCTTTTTAAGGGACAAGAGAGCAGGCCTTGGGAGCTGAGATGGGACCTTTAGTGGCTATAAATCCGGATTTACTTGGATTTGGAATGTATGAGCTGTGTGACCCCTAAGCAAGAAACCCTTTGTCCCTCTATCTCAATCTACTCTTCTGGAAAGGGATAATAATAGCATCCACCTCCCAAGGTTGTTGTGAGGATCACAGGATGGTAAAGTGCTTAACACAGGGCCTGGCACTGGGAAGTGCTGCATGAATGTTAACTGATTTTCTTTTTTTTCTTTAATCAGGTGCAGTTGTTTCCCAATGGATGTTTCTATATGGGCATTTAAATGTCATCATTGTAACCTGCCAATGGAGATGAAGAATTCAACTGAATTAAGACCACCTCAGGCAGAGGGGGTTTAGTTTTAATAATGGGTTTTCCTTCAAATGTTAATGACATCACATTGTTTATTACATTGTTGTGTTTCAAAATGTTCTTATATTGGAGAATGTGGTCAATTTGGAAACATTGGTAAAATTTTTATAAGCTCTGTTGTTAGAAAAGCAATCTAGATGTTGTTAGATTAAGAAATGGACTGTAACAATGTGCTTGATGCTCTAAAGTACTCTAATTTAAGAACTTATACACTTGCACTTATGCTTATGAATAAAGAGAAATTTTACCTTGACTTGTTTGCCTCTTGCTTACAAAAAATTTGACACTGTTAACCAAGTTATTTGGGGCCTATGAATTATTTTAAGGCCTATGAAAAATTTGCATGGGTGTTTTTAAAAAGAAAATTGATCATTGTTTAGGGGGTGGGAAAGGGTATAGAGTAAAGAGCTTGTAAAATATATTTGTAAACTTTCAAAGACTCTCGAAACTGGCTACTCATAAACTTTTTTTACTAGTATTTTATTTTTCCAAATACATGCAAAGATAGTTTTCAACATTCCCCTTTGCAAAACCTTGTGTTTCTAATTTTTTCTCTCTCTTCCCCCTTCCCCTTCCCAAGATACCAAGCAAACCAATATAAGTTAAACATGTGTGGTTTTTCTAAACATATTTCCATATTCTTCATGATGCACAAAAAAAAAAAAAATGAGTTCAAAAGTGAAAAAAAAAAACACAAGAAAAAAACCCCAAGCAAACAAACAACAAAAAGGTGAAAATACTATTTTGCCATCCACATTGTCTCCATAATCCTCTCTCTGGGTACCACTGAGTTATGTTAGGTAGCCCTCCCACCCCATTTGGGTCTCCTTGAGTGTAGGGTTGTTATCCTAGCCTCCCCCACTGGTGTCTTTGTGACCATGGGTGTGATATCCTAGACCCCCCACTGGTGTCTTTGTGACTGTGGGTGTGATATCCTAGGGTCCGCCCACTGTTTTCTGTGTGACTATGGGTGTCAAAACCTAGGCTCCCCTCCCACTGGTGTCTGTGAGACCATGGGTGGGATATCCTAACAGTGTTATCTTAGGGTCCCCCCACTGGTGTCTGTGTGACCGTGGGTGTAATATCAAACATTTTGGCACATACAGGTCCCTTTCCCTTCTTTTACTGTCTCTCTGGGATATAAGCCCAATAGTAACACTGCTGGGTCAAAGGGTATGCACAGTTTGATAACTTTTTGAGCACAGTTCCCGGTTGTTCTCCAGAATGGCTAGATGTAGTCACAATTCCACCAACAATATATCAGTGAATGACAAAGATTCTTAGCACATACCCAGGCATCCCCACACATCCCCTTCCCACCCAAAACAAACACATATCCTTTAATAAAAACTTATTGAGGGCACTTTTCGGTTTCCTTTGGTGTTGGGGAATCCTGCATGGACTTATTGGCCCTACATGGCAGCTAAGTATCTAGTTTTGTTTAAATTATGTGAACCAAGACTGACAAAGAAATCTGAGGAGAAGATATGGTTTTAAAAAGTTGTTTATTGGGATTGGGGCAGATTGTATGTGTAGTGCTGAGCTGAACACTTCTCAGGTTATCTACACAGCACTGGCAAACTGTTGGTTAATGCAACAATCTCTTACTTCCAGTGAAAAAAGTAGGCTGAGTATCTTTCTAAAATGAACAAATGATAACTGTTGGTTTTTACAAATGGAGACCTCAAGATATCCTTGAAAATTCAAAACTAAATTATACTAGAATTACAACATTATCACGAAGACACAAAGGCATAGAGAAACCAACTTCTCTCATAAACACACAATATATACCTTTTTGAATATATGTGTATATGTATGAATTTGTATGAATGTATATTTTGTCTTCCATAATAGAATATATATATATATATATATATATATATATATATATATACTCCTCAAAGGAAGAGATTGGTTGTTCTTTTTTTGTATCTCTAGCACCTGGCACAGTATCTGGTACACAGTAGGTGCTTAATGAATGCTCATTGCTTAGTTGCTTGATATTTAGGAGCATGAGAACATTTCAGTATTCATCATAATATCACAGACATATTAGTCTTACTTTGCTGATGATGTTTGGGCTAGACAGGGAAACTATTAAAAGTAGGCATACAAATTGGCCTATGGTATTTGGTGGAATTAGCTGTTCTTTGGTGGCAAAAGTATTGAGGTTCAGATGGAGACCCCAAAATTTCGGGTCCCAGACCAGTGTCACAATGTGTCTCAAAAGAATTTTCAGGCTTGAACTCATTTCCAAGTCAAGGGGCAAAGTTTATTGTAATCATAACACCAACTGAAGCAGGCTGAGTTCCAAAATAATAATAATAATAATAATAATAATAATAATAATAATAATAATAATAGCAAAGAACTAGGGGCAAGAAAATAAATTTATAGGACAAAGTTTGGAACCAGATGGTTCATATCACTGAAATGCTAATTTTATGGCTTAGAAGTTAGATGTAGAATTGATGAGTGGTCTGGTGTGCACCTCATTCTTGAATCTTATAGTTTAGTCTGGTATGTACCTCATTATTGATTCAGAAACTTTATCACTGCTCAACAATTATCTGACAACCAGCATTTTTATGGAACTACAGGACTCTAGGTCAGGAGACTTTAGAATCATTGAAAGACTGGATGTTAGAACAAAAGCCCTCTAAGGTAGGGGGCCTCTTACTGCTCTATTTCCCCTAGAAGCTGCACCTTCTCATTGCCCTCTCAAGCAGTCAAGAATCAAGCAGATTCATTTGGGACAAAGGGAAGAAGATCTCATCTTCTGGAGATGTTTCAGGCAGACAAGGGGCACAGAACTTGCCCTGCCCAGTGGATGCCAGACTGAGAAGGGGAGACAGGTAGCGGCAGCAACATCCAGGGGTTCCTGAGTGTCAGAATCGGGTATTGATTGGCTATTGATCCTCCTACACCAGACATGTAGGTGTCTGCTTTAATCTTTGGCCAGTGACTGGGCCAGCTGGCACTTCTAATGACCGTCCGATCTGCACCAGTAGCTACCAATCCTTCCAATGGAAGGCCATTTATATAGATCGTGAGCATAGGTCGGTCAGTTGTTACAGCTGCTGTCCAGTATATTGCTGGATTTTGTGATCTGAAATCAGAATCTGGGTGACTATCACCAAGCTGCTTATTAGGATTCTGTATGAGTAAACCTGATGCTACTACTTCTCCTGGGTGATAAGTCACACATTGTCTGCCTGTATTGGGGACTGGGATATTATCTACACATTTCCCAGTTTCCCACATCAGTGTGTGGATGGACACTGTTTTGTACGTACTCTCAGGAGGTAAAATGGTCAAGCCTACTGTGCCTGGAGGCAAGGGATCCATAGGCTGGAGAGGAACAGATTTCACCTCTCAGGGGTATCTCAGTTGTCTCAGCTGCATACAACTCTATTCTCCCTAATTGTAATCCCTTTCTCCCATCAGGTTGCTTCCTGGCTGGTTGATTGTGTAATCCCTTTCTCCCATCATATGGCTTCCTGGCTGATTGATCATATTGGGGTACTGGCCGTCTAGGCACTCTCTGGGTGCACCATTGGCTGCCATCATGCCCCAAGTGTTTTTTGCCTGGGGCCCTGGGGCTGGGCCCCTCATCCTGTTTCCCTGAACCTGTCTACATTCTGAGGCCCAATGGAAGCCTCTGTTGCATTTTGACATGGGGTACTGGGTCTTGTTCTCCCACCCTGCTTTCTCACTCTGCCTCTATACTAACATTGAGCTTTCAGATGCCCTACTTTACCACACTGAAAGCATTGACGTGTCTCTCTAGAAGTCCCTTGCCAGAAGGGACCCTGTCTACCCATGTTGGGATCTTGGGAAGTCTGCATCACAGTCTGGCTATAAAAGGCATTTGTGCCCACTGTGGCACAGCTTCTTATGAACTCCTCTAAAGAAGCATCCTTGCACAGTCCTAGTATAATCCTTCAGCACACCTCATTAGCATTTTCCTTAGCAAGTTGCCTTATTAAAACATCTGTTGATGAATTTTCCACATTAGTTCTTGTGATAGCAGTCTGCAAACATCCCACAAAGTCAGCAAAGGGCTCATCTGGCCCTTGTGTTATTTTTGTGAAGGCCTCACCTTTGTCATTTTTATTGTGAATCGAAGTCCACACTTTGATAGCATTAGCAGCAACTTGCTCATATGCTGCTACTGGATAATTAATCTGTACTGTGACATCTGCATATGGACCTATACCTGTTAGTAGGTCATAGGTGATTGCAGCATGAACAACATTTTGACTATTTTGTTGGGCTGGTATCCTACAGAGCTCACTATTTTCAGAAAGCCACATGTAATTTTGTCCAGGTTCTAGGCATATTCATAGATTTGTCATTAGAGTCGATTTCAAAAGCAAATTTGAAAGATCTTTAACATAAGCTGATGTAGCCCCAAAAGAGTAAGCCTTTTTAGGTCTTTGATGATTTCTATGTTAAAAGGCATATCTTCAACTTTGTTGACCAGAGCCATTAAACTGGGAAATTTGAAAGATATGGGCTGAAGCCCACGTCCACGCCCTTTTCTTTGGCCTCTTGCTCTCTCTTTTGTAATATACCTAATTGGAACTGGGGAATGGGGGAGGTGTGGTGCTGTCACGCCCCCCACTGCTCCCTCCTCCATCCGGGGGTGGAGTTGATGGGGAGATTCAATCACTTGCTCCTGAGGTGGGGCGAAGCTCCTCCCCAGGTGGAAAGTCACCACACCCCTTGCTCACTTAATTCTCCATGCCCTTGGGATATGGCAAATTCTTCTTGCCTTCCTCCAAATCAGGCCTCCCCTTTTGGCTACCCAAGGGGAAATGGGTTTTTCTTTTCAGGGATAGGGTTTTAATGCTAACTGAATTATATTGAAAATAAAATACCTCAAGGGAAATTGAATGAGGACCGTTTCATTGTAATATGCAGACATTTGTTGTCCACAGGGACCAGATCTCTGGGAGATCTGTCCTGCCAGAACCAAGGGAGATGCGGTTTAATTACCCACAATTCTAGCTACCTGTTCCCAAGTTTAAAGTAGCCCGTCCTTCTATCAGATTAAGAGTTTCATAGCACCACTAGTGGGTGGGGGGGGTTGGGGGATGAAGGGTTGGGGACGGGGGATGAGAGTCTTTATAGCATTTGTCCCATTTTAGCCAAAAAGATTACTGGTTTAGTTTTTAAGAAAATAAGTTCCTTGTTTGTCTATTAACAATACTCACCCAAGTTCCTGGTCACCGGAGACTTCTTCAGTCCTTGGTTCCCACCGTTGGGCGCCAAATGTTAAGTCCGTGTATTTTTGAACCAGCAGGAGTCAGGAATTCAGGTTAGGGGAAAATCATCAGTCTTTATTCTCAGTGAAGAAGGATTGGAGGTGGAAGAGAATTGGCGATAGCAATGTGTGCAGCTGAGTCAAGAAGCTAGCTCGACCAGCAGCCACACGACCAGCAGCTAGGAGAATAGAATCCAGGCCCAATCTCTCCCAGCTTCTCTTCCTGTCTCTCTATCTGCCTCCACCCACCAAAATTGTCATTTCCTATACAACACATCAGGACTTGCAGGGAGAGTGGGCAGGGACCATTCTTTATCCAATCATGTATATTAATAGAGTATAGCCCAATTACTATTTAGCCTCACGTACTTGGGACCTCAGTGCATCAACTCAAACCTCAGCCCATTACAACTGATACCTAAACCAGGTAGGCTGAAAACAGAGAAAGAAAATTATAGACCAATCTCCCTAATGAATATTTATGCTAAAATCTTAAATAAGACATTTGCAAAAAGATTACAGAAAATCATCCCCAGGATAATACACTATGATCAAGTAGGATTTATACCAGGAATGCAGGGCTTGTTCAATATTAGGAAAACTATAAATATAATTGGCCATATTAATAACCAAATTAACAAAAACCATATGATCATCTCAATAGATGCAGAAAAAGCATTTGACAACATCCAACATCCATTCCTATTAAAAACACTTGAGAGTATAGGAATAAATGGACTTTTCCTTAAATTAATCAGCAGCATCTATTTAAAACCATCAGTAAGCATCATATATAATGGAGACAAACTGCAACCATTCCCAATAAGATCTGGAGTGAAACAAGGTTGCCCACTATCACCGTTACTATTTAATATTGTATTAGAAACACTAGCTTTGGCAATAAGAGCTGAGAAAGAGATTAAAGTAATAAGAATAAGCAATGAGGAAACCAAATTATCACTCTTTGCTGATGATATGATGGTATACTTAGAGAACCCCAGAGATTCTACTAAAAAGTTATTAGAAATAATCCACGACTTTAGCAAAGTTGCTGGTTATAAAATAAACCCACATAAGTCATCAGCATTCTTATATATCACTAACAAAATCCAACAGTCAGAGTTACAAAGAGACATTCCATTTAAAGTAACTACTGATAATATAAAATATTTAGGAATCTATCTGCCAAGGGAAAATCAGAAACTTTATGAGCAAAATTACAAACCACTTTTCACATAAATTTAGTCTGATCTAACCAATTGGAAAAATATTAAATGCTCTTGGATAGGGCGAGCAAATATAATAAAGATGACAATATTACCTAAACTAATCTATTTCTTTAGCGCTATACCAACCAGACTCCCAAAAAACTATTTTAATGACCTAGAAAAATAAATAAAAATTCATATGGAAAACAAAAGGTCAAGAATTTCAAGGGAATTAATGAAAAAAAAAATCAAACGAAGGTGGCTTAGCTGTACCAGATCTAAAATTATATTATAGAGCAGAAGTTACCAAAACCATTTGGTATTGGCTAAGGAATAGATTAGTTGATCAGTGAATAGGTTAGGTCTAAGGGACAAAACAGTCAACAAATATAGCAACCTAGTCTTTGACAAACCCAAAGACCCCAGCTTTTGGGATAAGAACTTACTGTTTGACAAAAATTGCTGGGAAAATTGGAAACTAATATGGCAGAAACTAGGCATTGATCCACACTTAACACCGTATACCAAGGTAAGGTCAAAATGGGTTCATGACTTAGGCATAAAGAATGAAATTATTAATAAATTAGAGGAACACAGGATAGTTTACCTCTCAGACCTGTGGAAGGGGAAGGAATTTATGACCAAAGAAGGACTAGAGATCATTACTGATCACAAAATAGAAAATTTCGACTATACCAAACTGAAAAGTTTTTGTACAAACAAAACTAATGCAGACAAGATTAGAAGGGAAGCAATAAACTGGGAAAATATTTTTACAGTCAAAGGTTCCGATAAAGGCCTCATTTCCAAAATACATAGATTTAACTCTAATTTATAAAAAATCAAGCCATTCTCCAATTGAAAAATGGTCAAAGGATATGAACAGACAATTCTCAGATGAAGAAATTGAAACTATTTCTAGTCATATGAAAAGATGCTTCAAGTCATTATTAATCAGAGAAATGCAAATTAAGACAACTCTAAGATACCACTACATACCTGTCAGATTGGCTAAGATGACAGGAAAAATAATGATGATTGTTTGAGGGGATTTGGGAAAACTGGGATATTGATGCATTGTTGGTGGAGTTGTGAACGAATCCAACCATTCTGGAGAGCAGTTTGGAACTATGCTCAAAAGTTATCAAATCAGTATACCTTTGATCCAGCAGTGTTACTACTGGGCTTATATCCCAAAGAGATTATAAAGAAGGGAAAGGGACCTGTATGTGCACGAATGTTTGTGGCAGCCCTCTTTGTAGTGGCTAGAAACTGGAAACTGAATGGATGTCCATCAGTTGGAGAATAGCTGAATAAATTGTGGTATATGAATATTATGGAATATTACTGTTCTGTAAGAAATGACCAACAGGATGATTTCAGAAAGGCCTGGAGAGACTTACACGAACTGATGCTGAGTGAAATGAGCAGGACCAGGAGATCAATATATACTTCAACAACAATACTATATGATGACCAGTTCTGATGGACCTGGCCATCCTCAGCAATGAGATCAACCAAATCATTTCCAATGGAGCAGTAATGAACTGAACTAGCTATACCCAGAAAAAGAACTCGGAGATGACTAAAAACCATTACATTGAATTCCCAATCCCTATATTTATGCCCACCTGCATTTTTTATTTCCTTCACAAGCTAATTGTACAATATTTCAGAGTCTGATTCTTTTTGTACAGCAAAATAAGTTTGGTCATGTATACTTATTGTGTATCTAATTTATATTTTAATATATTTAACATCTACTGGTCATCCTGCCATCTGGGGGAGGGGGTGGGGGGTAAGAGGTGAAAAATTGGAACAAGGGGTTTGGCAATTGTTAATGCTGTAACGTTACCCATACATATAACCTGTAATTAAAAGGCTATTAAATAAAAAAATAAAATAAAATAAAATGAACAGAAAAAAATAAAGTGTTCTGGCTTTAGAATCAGTAATCCCAACATTCCCGCAACCTTAGAGGGCTTCTGTTCCAACAACCTGTCAATGATTTAAATTCTGCTATCTTTTTAATCCTTGATCTCATCCTTACAGAGCTTCTGTTAATCTGTTATGATTCTGTTTATGATCTGTTAATGATTCAAAAGTTTTCTGGCTTTAGAATCAGTGAACCCAAGGACCCACCAGACTTAGAGGACTCTTGTTTTAGCAGTCTGTCAATAATTCTAATATCTTCACTTGCTAAAACTAGTGATCCTGAGATCCTCTGGACCTTAAAGAGCTTCTGTTATAATAATTTGTCAATGATTCTAAAGTCTTCCAGCTTTATTATCAGTGAACCTAAAGTCCCCCCAAATTTAGAGAGCTTTTGTTCTACTAATCTTTCAATGACTCTAAAATCTTCTGGGTTTAGTATAAGTGATTGCAAGGTGCCCTGAACCTTAGGGGGCTTTCTGTTCTAACAAACTGTTAATTATGCTAAAAATTTCCAGCTTTAGAATCAGTAGATTCAAGGTCCCCCCCCAAATTAAAAGGCTGTTGTTCTAATAAATACTCAATGTTTCTAAAGTCTTCTGGCTTTGAAATCAGTGATCCTGAGGTCTCCTGGACTTTGGATGGCTTCTGTTCTAACAATTTGTCAATAATTTTAAAGTTTTCTGGGTTTAGAATCAGTAATCCCATGGTTCTGTATATCAATCTGTCAATTATTGTACAAATCTTATGGACTAGCAATATATTTCTTTCCTTGCAAATCTAATCATTGGGAATAAGAACCATAGGATCATTAATATCTGCCTCAGAATTTTATCACTCATTATTTTTGTGATTAGATAAACAGAGCTGAAAACAAACATGACTGAAAGGAAATACATCAAGAATCTAGAGAATGTAAAATGTTCCAGATGTGAAAACTTTCAATGGAAACTCCTATTATGAAAACATTTTATCTTACTCATGTTGTATTGGTGCCCTGGAAGCAGGTCAAATAATCTTACCTGGAGAGAGCTAGACTTGTGGTACTCATGCATGATCATTCACTAATTCTTCAAAAAGAGTCTGATGATGTTATTCATGCCATTGTGTTGAGTCTTTGCTGTGGCACTGCTGTAAAAGCTGAATGTGGAGGGACAGGACTCCATGATAGTACTGATGATGCACATCACTGCCTGGAGTCTGATGAAAGACACAATTCTAAATTTAGCTCGAGTTTTACTACTCCATCAAAATATATATTTTAGTATACAGTCTATTTCTTTCTTACTTTTTTTTCAAAATCACATCCAGGTACTTACCTGGCATGTTTTCCTGTGCTCTAAGCCATTGCCAAACCTCGACCTAATGCAGCAAAGCCACCCAAGCATCTGTTCCACTGCCTACTGCAGTCAGGCTGGTAAGAAAGAGGTGGACCAAAGCTGGAGTGTCCTTGTCTTCTGTATCCTGGGTATGTGGAAGAAGGTGGTCCAGGACAAATGCCAGAACACTTCAGTCCTATAACATCATGGTAAATAATTGACTCACACACACTTGGGTTTTGATAGAACATCAATAAAGCTACACTATCAGATACAGAAAAAATCCTTGGGAAATTGAGTTTATTATTTTCACTTTTGAGAAAATAAAGGCAATGATCACAAAAGGAAAGTGATTTACAAAGTATATATTATATATTGATCTCACAGATCTGGAAGAAAAATGGTAGAAGCCCAAATTTGGGGATCTTTACCAAGGAGTCTATCCAAAGGCTTTCAACATTAAGAATTTGATTTAAAACTAATCTTTATGCCATGCTTATAGGATGCTACATCATATGACCTACTGTTGGAATCCTTACAAAGTGTTAACTCATTAGAGTTGATAGAGACAATAATTATCTAATTTAGCATGGTCCAGTATGATTGATCTGATCTTACGAGATGTTATGGGCCAGAAGAAACAAGGTACTAAGTGGAACTAATAGAAACAATGCTTGTGTTCACACCTTTAGAGAGCTCATATAAGCAAGAAGCTCTTAGGTCTGTCAATAAAAAGTTATTTAAAAAAAGAAGCTCTTGGGGCCAGAGAGGACTCTGAGAGCAAACCCATAATCCCACTCTTGGATTCCACAATCCCACTCTCGGAGGAGGAGTCAACCTTTTACATCGAGTGTAAATAGAGTTTCAGTGAGCCAGTCAAGTCAGTTCAGTTTGGAACATTGCCCAGAGTTGGAGAGGAGCACTCTGGGAGACAGATTCATTCCATCTTCCACCTTTGTGCTGGCTGGAGACTGAAGGGAGCAGAGGCAAAGGACTAACGACAAGAGCTCTTGGAACCAAGCAGAGAGATAGGCCTTTGAGCTAACTGGGCTATATTGAACAAAACAATAAAAGATCTGAACTTTTATCACCTGGAGTGTGATACTTCACAGCTGGAGGAATTAGATCATTCTTCATCTCATGACCCTCCCCCCTCATGGGTGGAGGAAGAAGGGGGAGGAAGAGAGGCAGAAACAGTCAGCTTCTCCTGTGAAGCAGAATATGACAAGATTAGAAGAAGCATTAATTAAGGCAAAAAATGAAGGAGAAGATATATCTGATTGTTAAATGCATATCCTGTGATTGAAAAGCTTGACCTTTCAGATCAAAAAGAGAGAAAATATACTCCTTTTAATTTGGAAAAACTTAAAGATTTGAAAAAGGGTTGCACTCTTTATGGGGCTACATCATCTTATGTAAAGATGTTACTAGATAATTTGTCTTATGAAATCTTAACCCTAAATGATTGGAAATCCATAGCTAGAACATGCTTAGAACCTGGACAAAATCTGTTTTGGCTTTCAGAGTATCATGAATTATGTAGGATTCAAGCCCAATGCAATAGGCAAACAAGAGCTATTGGACAAATCACTTTTGACCAGCTAGCTGGTGAAAGTCAGTATGCAGAGAATTCAGAACAGATTTATTATCCCATACCAGTGTAAGAGCATATTTCTAAGGCTGCAATAAACGCTTGGAATTCTCATCCTGGACAGAAAGATGGAAGTAAAGCTTTCACAAAAATACAGCAAGGTCCCAATGAACCTTTTGCAGATTTTGTGGGACGTTTGCAAACAGCTGTAATAAGAACCATTGGAGATAATGCTGCCACAGAAATAATGACCAGACATCTGGCTAAGGAAAATGCCAATCAGGTTTACAAAAGAATTATATGGGGACTAGATAAAGATGCTCCTTTAGAGGAGATCATAAGACACTGTGCCACAGTGGGCACAAATGCTTATTATACCCAAACTATGATGAACATGGAAAGACAGGGTCCCTCTTGGCAAGGGACTTCTAGAGAAACTCATAAATGTTTTCAGTGTGGAAAAGTTGGAGAGCTCAATGCAGATATGGAGATAGAATGAGAAGACAGGGTGAGAGAAAACCCAAAACCCCATGTCCAAAATGCAACCGAGGCTTTCACTGGGCCTTGGAATGTAGATTGACCCAGAGAAGTGAGAGGCAGGGCCCAGCTCCTAAGTATCAATCAAAGGACAGGTAGGGCATGATGGCAGCTGAGTTTACACCCAGAGAGTCTTTAGAAATTCAGGACTCTGATGTTATTAATCAACAGAAAAGCAATCAGGATTACAGTTGGGGAGAATACAGATTTTTCAACTCAACAGGGCAGTGTCCAGTGCAAACAGTTCCAATGTAATTACCAGGTGATGAAGAGAAATCCCAAAAGCGGTGAATGGAAGGGACCAGATTGGTTAACTGCTTGGGGAACAGGGTTTGCTTGTATCTCCACAGTTGGAGAAGGAATCAGATGGGTGTCAACGAGCCGTATTCGCCTTGTCCATCAGAGAGAAACAGAAAAAGAGAAAAACCTCAAAACAAAGGAGATTTAAGAAACGTCTGACACTGAAAGAGCATGGCTGACAATGAGACTTAAAATAACTTTAAAATCTTCATGAATCATTGGATTTTCTAACACAAGATGAGACTCTTTCAGTTCTTGAAAACCAGCAAGAATCATTGGATTCCTTGAGATGAAAAATTGTTGATGAGACTATTGCAGTACTTCAAAGCTTACAGGAATTATTGAATTCCTGGCACATGAACTAATGGACAATGGGTTCCTTTTTGGACTATTTTTAGGACTTATGGACATGTATAATTTTGTATGTTGATTAATGTTATGAAAAATTGTTTACTTCAAACTTACAGGAATTATTGAATTCCTGGCACATGAATTAATGGGCAATGGATTCCTTTTGGACTATTTCTAGGACTTATGGACATATATAAATTCTTCATGTTGATTCATGTTATTTGTTAACATTACTACTAGCCTGTGTCGTATTGCTATGAGCTTATGTAATTATGTGTAATGCCTCCCATATTGATGGATTTATGTACACTTTGTTTCATACCTGTTTCAAGTGAGCCCCTTTAGAAACCCCCTAATCTGATTTGATTTTCTATTTTCCTTTGGTGTTTTCATCTCCCTTTCTGAGATGTCAGGGAAGGCTGATCACCTTCTTTTTATGGTGTTTTCACTCCTTTTTGAGCAGTCAGGGAAGGCGTGATCACCTTTTTGGGGTTCTCACCTCCTTGAGAAGTCAGGGAGGTCATGATCACCTATGTTCTAAATCAAAAGAAAAGGGGAGATGTTGGAATCTTTACAAACTCTTAAGCCATTAGAGTTGATAGAGATAATAATTATCTAATTTGGCATGGTTCAATGATTGATTTGATCTTGGAAGGAGATGTTTTGGGCCAGAACTTGAAACAAGGTACTATGTACAACTGATAGACAATAATGCTTGTGTTCACACCTCCCTTGAAGTTCTTAGGGCCAGAGAGCACTCTGGGAGATAACCCAGAATCCCATTCTCTCCAGAAGGAGGAGTTAACCTTTGGGAGATCATATATATAGAGGAAGTCTTAGAGCTGGAAAGAATTTCTCCAGAACATTGACTGGGGTCAGAGAGGAGCAATCTGGGAGGAAGCCCACAAGCCCTATCTTCGAGGCAAGAGATTCATTGCATCTTCCAACTTGGTGCTGGCTGGAGACTGAAGAAAGCAGAGGCAGAAACCAAGGACAAAGCTGCAAGAGCTCTTGGAACCAAGCAGAGAGATAGGACTCTGAGCTAACCGGGCTATATTGAAGGACACAATAAAAGATCTGAACTTTTATCAGCTGGCTGCGATTTTGGAGTAATTATTTACTTGTAACTGAAACTAAGGCTGCCTCCAGAAAACGTCCCCGAGAAACCTGCTTTCTCCCAGAGAGAACTATTTTTATTATTTTAAAGAAGAGAAAAACACCAACATTTCTCGACATTCTTCTGAAGTGAAAACTGTGGAGACACATATATACAACAAATTTCTCTTTTATCTTTACAATTTGTACTACATATAAAATAACAAAGATGAGAATTTAGGGGCTGATACTTGGGAAGATTTAGAACATAAAACTTTTTTTTTTGATGGACCAGAGAAAATGAGCAAGAGGGAGAAAGAAGGCACATTACTGGTATAGTATGATAATATTATTTTCATTTGGCAGAAGCCTGCTACTACTCAAAGTTCTCCTCATTATTGATGAGAATTATGATATTAAAGGACAAAAAAGTCTCCCATTTCCTGTTCCACTATTTTATTTTTTTTATTATTATAGCTTTTTATTTACAAGATATATGCATGGGTAATTTTTCAACATTGATAATTGCCAAACCTCTTGTTCCAATTTTCCCCTTCCTTCTCCCCCACTCCCTCCAGATGGCAGATAGACCAATACATGTTATATATGTTAAAGTATATGTTAAATACAATATATGTATACATGTCCATACAGTTGTTTTGCAGCACAAGAAGAATCAGACTTTGAAATAGTATATAATTAACCTGTGAAGGAAATCAAAAATGAAAGCGGACAAAAATATAGGGATTGGGAATTCAATGTAATGGTTCTTAGTCATCTCCCAGAGTTCTTTTGCTGGGTGTAGCTGGTTCAGTTCATTACTGCTCCACTGGAAGTGATTTGGTTCATCTCATTGTTGAAGAAAGCCATGTCCATCAGAATTTATCATCATATAGTATTGTTGTTGAAGTATATAATGATCTCCTGGTCCTGCTCATTTCCCTCAGCATCAGTTCATATAAGTCTCTCCAGGCCTTTCTGAACTGATCCACTATTTTAAACTAGATCATATAATGTACTTATTTCATAGGCATGAATTTTATTATCAACTTCTCATGGGCCCACATTAAGACCACTTTTTTACAAACACAAAGTCTTCTAAGGGGAGTTATCCTACCTAGTATCATATGCTATTTTGTTCAATCGATAATTTTTTTCTCTAAAGTAACATTTCAAGTATCTAAATTAGAAAATCTGATTTTTGAATGCCCTAAAACTACATGATATATGTCATGTTGCCTAAGAAATTATTCTAGGAGGGACCTTAGGAAATCCAGTCCCAATAATGCATCTGACCAAGTAGTCCAATGTCTATCTTTGAAGAAATTGTCTATAATATCTAGTTTATTTCTTCCTCTTAAAAGTATTTACTTCTTTTGTAGTGCAATTTAATTCTTGAAATCTTTCTCAAAACTTTTGTGAAATAACCTTCCAACTTATATATACTTATCAGTCACCTTAATTAATTGTATTATGACTATATTCAAAACTAGAGTTGTTTCTCCAAATTCTGCCTTCTTAAACATACATAATGTTTATTAATTAACATTTAATTAATACATTATTTAATTTAGTTGATATTAATTAATACTACTTAATGATATAATTAATGTGTTAATAATAAATATGATATAGCAATGGAGATATGTTAATATATTGTCGTTATTTGTGATATTAATATATACTATATAATAATTTAAAGTATTAATATATTAATAATATTAATTGTTATGATTATTAATGAATAAGTATGGTTTTGTCTTCCAGCTGACATGACATGTTTGACATAAGATATATTTGAAAACAATTTTCTCCTTCAGATGAATACTCCCAGACCCTTAAAATAATTTCTGTATAACATGAATTCAACTACCTTCACTTTAATCCATTGCTATTAGGCTCTTTACAGTTCCATAAACAAGAAACTCCTCACACATATGAGGAATTTTTGTAGAAGTCTTTCTCAGGTCTTCTTATCCTTAATGAATCTCTCCAAGATCACCCCCAATTTATTCCAAATATATCTTACACATAGTTATTTTCATCACCATCTTCTCCTTGAAAGTAGGAAATTTTTTCATATTTTTTGAGGGAGAAAGCCTTAGCATATAGTTCATAGCTTGGTAAATAGCAGGTACTTAATAAATATAAGCTGATATTACTGCTGGGTAAATCAGTAAGAGTTCTCCCTTATCTACAATTCTTATATTTGGTTCTCAATTACCAGAAAAATACAATAGCATGTAGATACCTAACATTATATTTCTCTTAGAAACAAAGACATTAATTTTCAGTGTGTCAGTGAACACAGTTGAGTCATTTTAAAATTAGTCCCATAACTTGTAAAGCTTCCCAAAAAGTGTTGTGTTTCCAATCTCACAAAAATTTCTTCCAAGTTGATGTTAAATCATGGAAAATTACTTTTTAAGTATGTTCTTTCAATTAGGACCTCCATCCTCCTAAACAAACCTCCATCTCTCAATCTTTGTTTTTAAGAAAATTCTATCAAACTTTTATTCAAAAATTTTAATAATAGCTTTCTATTTTCAAAACATATGCAGAGATATTTATCAACATTCACCCTTGCAAAACCTTGTTCCAAATTCTCTACCCTCCTCTTCCCCTAGGCAGTAAATAATCCAGTATAATAAACATGTGCAATTATTTTAAACATATTTCCACATTTATCATGCTGTACAAGAAAAAAAGTCAGATCAAAAAGGAAAAAAAAATATATCTCTTGAGCTTTCTTAAAAGAAACATATGGCTTTCTTAAATTGTTCAAAATCCCAAATAACTACCTTCTCTTTGAGAGGTACTTGACTGGGATGTCTCAGTAGATGCACCATCTGCAGCAAAGACTTGAGCCTAAGGGGGAAAAGAAAGCCCAGATAAGGAAATCCAGTTTTTTTCAAATCACCTCTAAAAATGTGGAAAACCCTAATTCTTACACTTTGTTGAGAAGATTCACCTTTCAGTTTCACAATAATCAATCTCATTCCACAGAAAGTTTATAAAACACTTTTTTTACAATAGTCTGAGAACAAGTATCACTGCAGGGACATGATTTCCATTCCATTTTATGGATGAGAAGACAAGTTTAAAGTTTAAATGATATTATCATAATCATGCAGCTAAGTGTAAGAAATAGGATTTTAATCTAGATTTCCTGATTCTAAGGAAAGCACTATGCTGAATGCTTTATACTCAAATCCTGACACCTAGTTTCACTTACATTGATGGTGAAACCAGTTTAGGTATCGAAGTCACTGCCTTGTGTCAATGAACTATGCTGCTGATACATATCATGCCCCATGTTTTGCAAAATATGGCTTATTTCTCGAGTCATCACTCCAGATTTGGGTTCAGATTTATCTGAAAAAGTCCCCACAATTACAAAGTTTTAATGTCAAAGTGTAATAGGACCACTTAAGAAATGAGCTACATTTCCTAGTTGTGTGACCCTGGACAAGTCACTTAACCCCAACTTCCTCAGCAAAAAAAAAAAAAAAAAAAAAAAAAAAAAAAAAAAAAAAAAAAAAAAAAGCTACATAAATTAAATCTTTTGCAAAGAGGAGACTTATTTAGTGATATTCTCAGACAATGGGAATGAAGTAGACTAAACACCAATAACAACATATTCCATTAGGTATATCAAATTCAATTAAAATCTCCTGATTCATTTCTCCATTTTAATTCTATTAAAATGGTAGATTTTTAAACAAATTTAGTTTAGCAGGTGTGCCCAACTTTGCTTTTGAATTGTATTTTGAAAGCCTTACTTTAGAAAAAAAAAAAAAAAAAAAAAACTTCCTTTAAAATCTCAGGAGCTTATTTATGACCAATTTCTCGACATGAGAGGCACCAAATTCAATTCAATATTCACTTTGATTTTTCAAATATAAAAAAAAAGGTTAATAAATTTATGTTTAACAGGGTTGGCCCTTTTGTTTTTAAATTTTTCAAAATTCCAAGAAAAATTGAAGAAAAAATAAAAACCTTTCCCAAAAAATCTAAAACATTTTTTCCAAAAACTTTTTAAAAACCAGCACAACTAAATAATTAAACCTTTTGATTTTTTCAAATATTTGAATTTAAAAACCTCCCACTGAACAGAAAACCGGAAAATTAAAAGGAAAAAGGAGGGGAAAAGGGAAAACCAAGATGGGGAGAAAGAACCTATTTTAACCTTCTTTTCTTACAATTTAATCAGCCCTAAAAAAAGTTTGATTTTCAATCTTTGATAAAATTTAAACAACTCCCCAGAAAAAACCAGTTTTTAAAAATTGCCGGGGCCAGGGGGAGACAAAGATGGGGAGAAAAATTATTTCAAGGTCTCAAAACCCATAAATTAAACAAAGGGAGCCCCCAACCCGCAACTTTCCCTTTTAAAAAGGTGACCTGCAGCAGGAGGAACCCTGGATCCCCGCCCAGTGGGGGCCCTTGGGGCCAAGAGTTTCCGGGCGAGATTGGGAGAGAAATGGGCAGAGTTCCCAGTTGGGCCGGAGGCGTGGGGGCCCCAAACCCCAGTACGGGCCCTGGCCGGGGCAGGACACTTTACCCCTTGCCAGGGGGCTGCAACCCAAGGCCCTCAAGCGTTTGTAGTGGCCATGGAATCCATTTGTTGGGGAAAGGGCCCACCAACACCCCCAAACCCGGTGGAAATCTTTCACCCCTGTTCAGGGAAGTTAACCCCGCCAAACCCACCCTAAAGGTTTAAAACTGAAAAAAAGTGGAAATCCACTTCTTTGAGAAAAAGAGCATCCAAACCTTGGAAAGCACCTGCCTTCAAGACTGTCCCCTTTCTGGAGCCCCCAAGGAAACCATTAAAAGTTTAAAAAGAAGTTGAAGTAAAATGGGGAAAGGAAAGAAGTTTTAAAAGAGCAAAACTTCCTAAATACGAATTGAAAGAAAAAATTCCCGGAAGTGCAGGGAAACAAAATTGTGAATTGAAAAAAGTAAAAAATCTCAGGAAAGTAAGAATTGTGAATTGAAAAATAAAGAATTACAGAAAGAGGATTTGTGAATTGAAAAGACAAAGAACTTTGGGAAGAAAGAGATCCTGAATTGAAAAAGACAAAGAAATGCAAGAAAGTGGATCCGGGAATTGAAAAGACAAAGAAACCAAGAAAGTAATCTGTGAATTGAAAAGAAAAATAATTCACTAAAAAAATTAGTAAATGGAAAAAATTCCACAGACCAAAACAATAATTCAAAAACCAATTGAAATATACAGAAAGAAGTAAAAAAGCTAATGAAGAAAAAATTTTTAAAAAATTAGAACTGAACAAATAAAACAAGATTCATTGAAAGAAGAACGAACAAAAACAAAAAATGACAAACTGGAAAACCAGAATTACATTTGCAAAAACGACAGACTTAAAAAAGATTGGAGAATAACTGAGGATTATTATTTTCTGAAAACTAGATGAAAAAAAGGGCCTGATACTATTTTACAAGAAATCATCAAAGAGAACTGCCCGATGTAATAGAATCAGAAGGTAAAATAGGGATTGAAAGAATTTACAAACACCTTCTGAAAGAAACCCTAAAATAAAACCCCAAGGAATATTGTGGGCAAAACAAAACTATCAGATTAAGGGAAAATTTTACAAGCAGCCAAAAAAAATCATTTAAATACTGAGGTGCCACAATAAGGATCACCCAAGATCGGCTGCCTCTACATTAAAGGAAAGAAGGGCCTGAATATATTCTGAAAGGCAAAGAACTTGGGATGCAGCCAAGAATAAACCCCAGCAAGTGGGAGCATTTTCCAGGGAAGAAGATGGATTTTAATGAAACAAAATGAATTATTTTTTTGAAGAAAACCAGAATAAAAAAAAATTTATCTCCCAAGCATAGAACCAAGAGAGAAAAAGGTAAAATAACCTTTGAGAATTGTATTTCTGTTGGGATATACAAAAAGAAACATTATAATTTGATTGTACTGATATAACAAAAAAAAAGGGAAGTAGATATGGAAAAAGGATTATGGCAGAATAAGGTGGGAAGGAGGGAAAAAAGAGGGAACCCAACCCACAAAGAGGCAAAGGAAACATCATATCTGAGGGAAAGAGAGGGGAGGAAAAAGGGAATCTTACTCCCATTAGATCTCAAAAAAAAATAATTGACATTTGTTTTGAGAAAATTTCTCGCCCCATTAAAAACGGGGAGAGGAAAAGGGAAAAGAAAAAGAGTAAAAGGGAAGGAAAAAGACTAAAGGGGGGAGGGAGGGATTAAAGAGGATAAATATAGGAAAAGAGGGGAATAAGTTTAAAAGGGGAAAAGAGGGTTGGGGGAGGAAGAATTAAAGCAATCTGGGGTTAGGATGGCAGGAAAACAGATTTGAATTCAACCAAATGGGGAATGGGATGAACTCCCCAAAAGGGAGGCAGATAAGACGGACGTCAGAACCCTACAATATGTTGTTTAAAGAAACACAAAAGAGGGGGATACATAAGAGTAAAGGAAAAGGCTGAGCAAAATCTATTATGCTTGGGTGAGCAAAAGAGGTATTATCCTTATCTCAGATAACAAAAGAAAAGATTAATTAAAAGAGATAAGGAAGGAAACTACCCGTAAAAGGGTGTAAAAAACTAAGCAATACAATTAAAAATATGCACCAAGGGGGCACTAGCTTCCAAAGGAGAAGAAGAGAGTGCAAGAAAAATAGACAAAAAACTGTAATAGTAGGAGATCCAACCTTGCACTCTGAATTAGACAAACAAACCACAAAACAAATAAGAAAGAAATTAAAAATAAATAGAATATTAGAAAAATTAGGTATGTTGGTCTTTGGAGAAAATTAATGGGAGAAGAAGGGGAAATACGCCAGAGTTCATGGAACCTATTCAAAAATTGACCATATATTAGGAAAAAGACCTTAAATTAAATGCAAGAAAGCAGAAATAGAAACCTTTTTTTCGATCATGATGCAAAAAAACAATTCAAAAAAGGGGAAAAGACCAAAAAAGTAATTGAAACTAAACAATTCATCTTAAAGAATGATTGGGCAAAATTATAGATAAAATTAAATTTATAAGATAATGACAATGATGAGACATCATACCAAAAAGGGATGTAGCCAAAGGGTAATAAGGGGAATTTTTAACCTTAGAGGTTACTTGAATAAACAGAGAAAGAAAAGATTAATGAATTCTTGAACTAAAAAAAAACAAAAAGACCAAATTAAAACCTCCAACAAATTTAAATTGGAAATTTAAAATTAAAAGAGAAATTAAAAATAAAAAAAAAACATTGAACTAATTAAAAAACTAAGAGTTGGTTCTTATGAAAAGCCAAAAATAAAAGTTTTAAACTGATTAAAAAAGGAGGAGGAAAAGAAATTAGTGTCTTAAAAATGAAAAAGGGAGAACTTTCCCACCAATGAAGAGGAAATTAGAGAAATAATAAGGAATTATTTTGCCAACTTTAGCCAATAAATTTGATAACCAAGGAAATATGACACCCAAAAAATACAGACTTCCCAGACTAACAGAGGAGGAAGTAAATTTTAAAGTCCCACCAGAAAAAAGAAATAGAAAGGCAATTAAAAACTCCCCAAGAAAAATCCCCAGACCAGATGGATTTATATGTGAATTTTACCAAACATTTAAAAGAACAATTGGTCCAATGCTATATAAATTATTTGATAAAATAGGGAAATGGGAGTCCTACCAAATTCCTTCTAGAACGGACATGGTATGATACCTAAACCAGGTAGGCTGAAAAAGAGAAAAAAAATAGACCAACTTCCCAAGAATTGATGCAAAAATTAAATAAGATATTAGCAAAAAGACCAAAGAAAATCATCCCAAGAAATACACTATGATCAAGTAGGATTTTAAAGGAATGCATTTGGTTAAAAAAACAATATAATTGGCCAGGTAAAACCAAATTAAAAAACCAATGATACCAAAGATGCAGAAAAAGATTTGATAAAATAAAACCATTCCTATTAAAAAATTTGGAGTATAGGAATAAAACTTTTCCTTAAAAAATTAAAATTTAAAAATCAGTAACATCATATGTAATGGAGACAAACTGCAACCATTCCCAAAAGATCGGAGGAAACAAGGTTGCCCAATATCAAAGTTATTATTTAAATTTATTAAAACCTAGCATAGCAAAAGACCAGAGAGATTAAAGGAATAAGAATAGGCAATGAAAGCAAATTATACTCTTTTTCGATGACATGAGGTATAAGAAAACCCCAAGATTCGCAAAAAAGTTATTAGAAATAATCCAAACTTTAAAAGTTTTTTAAAAAAAACCCCATAAGCATCAGATTTTATATATCACAATAAAATAAAAGTCAGAAAAAGAGAAATTATTTAAAGTAAATTATAAATATAAAATATTTAGGAACATTCCAAGGGAAAATCAGAAACTTTATGAGAAAATTAAACCCACTTTTCCCAAAAAGTCGATCTAACAATTGAAAAATATTAAATGCCTTTGATAGGCGAGAAAATAATAAAGATGACAATATTACCTAAACTAATCTATTTATTTAGATATACCAATGACTAAAAAACTATTTTAATGACCTAGAAAAAATAAAACAAAGTTCATATGGAAAACAAAAGGTCAAGAATTTTTGGGGAATTAATAAAAAAAATAAAATTTTGTACCAGATCTAAAATTATATTATAGAGCAGCAGTTACCAAAATATTTGGTATTGGCTAAGGAATAGATTAGGATCATGGAATAGATTAGGTTCAAGGGATAAAACAGTCAACAAATATAAAAACCTAGTCTTTGAAAACCCAAAGATCCCAGCTTTGGGATAAGAACCATTTTGATAAAATTTTGGGAAAATTGGAAACTAATATGGGAAATAGGGATTGATCCGTCTTAATGCCGTACCAAGATAATAAAAATGGGTTCAAAGACCAGGTAAAAGAATGAAATTAAATAAAATTAGAGGAACATAGGATATTTACCCTCAGACCTGTAAGGGGAAGGTCTTTAGACCAAAGAGAACTAGAGATCATTACTGATCACAAAATAGAAAACGATTATACTAAACTGAAAAAGTTTTGTACAAACAAAACTAATGCAGACAAGATTAGAAGGGAAGCAAAAACTGGGAAAATATTTTTACAGTCAAAGGTTCTGATAAAAGCCCTTTAAAATATATAGAGAATTAACTCTAATTTATAAAAATTTCACCCAATTGAAAAGGTAAAGGATATGAAAGAATTTGGGATGAAGAAATTGAAACTATTTTAGTCATATGAAAAAGATGTCCGTCAATTAATCAAAGAAATGCAAATTAAGACAACTCTAAGATATTTAACACCCCGGATTCTAAGATGACAGGGAAAAATAATGATGAGTTGAGGGGATGGAAAACTGGGATGATTGTTGGTGGAGTTGTGAACGAATCCCCATTTGGAGAAGTTTGAACTATGCTCAAAAAGTTATCAAGCTGTGCATACCCCTTTGATCCAGAAAATTACTGGGATTATTCCAAAGAGATTATAAAGAAGGGAAAGGGACCTGTTGTACGAATGTTTTGGGATAGCCCTTTTGTAGTGGTAAAATAAACTGAATGGATGTCCATCAGTTGGAGAATGGGTTGAATAAATTTGTATATGAAAATTATGGGAATATTACTGTTCTGTAAGAAAACCAACAGGATAATTTCGAAAGGCCTGGAGAATTACATGAACTGATGCTGGAGGAAATGTGCAGGACCAGGATATTATACCAACAACAATACTATATGATGACCAGTTCTGATGGACCAGGCCATCCTCAGCAACGAGATCAACCAAATCATTTCTAATGGAGCAGTAATGAACTGAACCAGCTATGCCCAGAAAAAGAACTCTGGGAGATGACTAAAAACCATTACATTGAATTCCCAATCCCTATATTTATGCACCTGCATTTTTGATTTCCTTCATAAGCTAATTGTACAATATTTCAGAGTCTGATTCTTTTTCTACAGCAAAATAACGTTTTGGTCAGGTATACTTATTGTGTATCTAATTTATATTTTAATATATTTAACATCTACTGGTCATCCTGCCATCTAGGGGAGGGGGTAGGGGGGTAAGAGGTGAAAAATTGGAACAAGAGGTTTGGCAATTGTTAATGCTGTAAAGTTACCCATGTATATATCCTGTAAATAAAAGGCTATTAAATAAAAAAAAAAAAAAAAAGAAAACGAGGGGACAAAAAAAAATACAGAGTAAAATTACATAACAGGATGAGAAATTCTCATCAAATGAGAAACACTGATCTAAGAATATCAGTGTTACAACAGAAAAAAAAAAAACTATTGCATTTTAACTCAGAGAAATTCAATTAATATCCTGACTCTGTAGGATCCAAAGGTCCCAAACTTCTAATTTGTAAAATGAGAAGCTGAATTATATTACTTATGATATATTACTATTTGTCCCCAATTCCCCTCCCCCTAGCTCTGCAAGTTTTTGGCACCTCTGCCACCATCAAGACAAATGCTTTAGTTAAATAAATTCCTTTAAATATTATGTCAATTCAGAATAAAAAGAGATACTAGAGAGTCTTTATTGTCATTTCAGATAGGAGGCCTAAAATGATTTGGACTTGGTAATTATAAAACTGTGATTATCTAATTTAAATAATCTCTTATTTTAAACAAAGTTAAATTGACCTAGGAAGCAAAAAAAAAAAAAAAAAAAAAAATTCCAGAGTCTGAATAGGGCCATCTCTATCAGGTTTATCTAATACTGGAAAAACTGAGGCAAACACAGATTAAATAATTTGCCCAAGTTCATAGTACTATCAATTAGCTGAAGCTTAGAACTCAAATTTTCCTGACTCCAAACTCTATCCCTAGCTGAACTGAGGTAACTGACAAAATAAAAATCCCACACTACAACCATGGAAAAGCAATACATATGTAAATGAATGAATGACACTGCAGACAATCCTTTAAACTCACTAATCCTAGAGCCTCTCGGAGCAGGAAGGGCAATATGAATACATCCATTTGCAACTAGTGGGAGAGTTGTTTGGAAATGAGTCAAATGAGATTTAGAAGAAAAATTAAACAGGTTTAATCATTTAGTTGTGTTTGGATTTTTTAAAAAAATTGTTTTTTAAGAAAACAAATGAAGGGTTATATAGATAATCTCATTCTCCAAGAACACAAAGGATGTAATTGATTTCCCGCGATCTAAGGCTACCAGACACAACCCCAGAGGTAGTGCTCCCTGCTCCACCTGTGGCTTCAGACCTTACAACCTGAAACATTTGAAGAAAGAAAACATTATGAAAGACATATTTGGAAAAGCCATTGTTTTCCCATTTGTATACAAAAAGATTATAAGGATTAATTACTCATTATCATAAGAAAATCTAACAGCTGGCATATAAAAATACTTGTTAATTTGTATGATATCCAAAAGATCTCATGACAAGATATTCATATCAAAGCTATCTTTTCCTATGTAAAAATGATTTAAAACACAAAAGAGTAAACAAGTGCTTATTTTCAAAAGAATACTATTTATCTGGCAGTTGGTGGACAGGAAATTAATCACTAAAAGCAAGAGAGAAAAGAGTCATTCTGTGAATCATTCAAAGCAGTCATTTCTTTTTTGCCGGAAGTCTGGATTTATATTCTCTACTATTAGCTTGTAGAATTTCTCTCTTTCTTTAACTTATAGCCGTTTTCCATGACATTTTCTATTTTAGAATCCTTTCATAATCTGAATTGTTAGTGTCTTTTCTTCCAAACTCTATTGTATTTATTTTCTCTGGTGAACTATTTTTTCCTTATTATAATATAAATTAGGGTAGAGACTGATATTTAAAATTTTTAGGAAGCCTAGTGCATAGTACATTAACAGCTTAAAATCATAAAGATAATAATTAAATGATTGGATGGAGTTAAAAAATAAAGTCCTATGATTCTAGAACCACTTTCTTTGTATCATGTTGTGAGCATGTAAACAGAATCTGACAGAACATTTCAAAAGATGCTACAAATTGATTGTTAATCACATTAAACTGAAGTTAGAACAAATGAATAGTATCTCCTATGAATTTTCAATTTCAATGAAATTTCTGAAAATAAAGTGCCTGAGGCACCTACTCAGATTTTAAAATTAAAAAACGGGAGGAAGTGGACTATATTATGAACATCTTCTTGCATCCAGACAAATAGAACAAAGTAGAGAAAGCCATCGAGCTATGATGTAAGGGAGGCAGTAACACAAAATATCTGAGGGAAAAGGAAGGGAAAAAAACATTAAAGGCTGTCTGATGAAATTTTACAAATAAGGGGCATCTAGGTGGTGCAGTAGATAGAACCAGCCCTGAAGTCAGGAGGACCTAAGTTCAAATCTAGTCTCAGACACTTAACACTTTCCAGTTGTGTGACCCTGGGCAAGTCACTTAACCCCAATTGCCTCAGCAAAAGGAAGAAAGAAATTTTACAAATAAAAGGAAAATGAAAGGGAGAGAGAGAGTAAAATATAGAATTCCAATGAATAACAATAAGAGATAAGAGGATTTTCTTAAAAGAGCAATTCAAAGAAACAATAGAATATGAAATACAGAAATCTCTTCTAAAAAAATTTGAGGTCAAGGGAATTGTTCATGTAAAAAATGGACATGACACATCACCAACATCATGCTTAGGATTCTGCTAGTTAAGCTTTATGAATACATGAACTGAGAATTACCAAAAAAGCAAGCTGGTTTTCAAAGAGAGAGGAATGAGTGATTAAATTGCCAACTTTTTTTTGCCCGTTTCTGGAGAAAGTTAGGTAGTTCCAGAAAAACATCTACTTCTGTTTTACTGACTCCATGAAGTATCTGGATGAGTGTATCACAATAAAAAATGGCAAATCTTCAAAGCAATGGGAGTATAAGACCATTTTCCTTGTCTCTTGAGAAATATGTAGTTGGGCCAAGAAGCAACAAGTTGAACTGAACACAGAATAACTCAATGATGATTGGGAAAGGATTGTGACAAAGCTGCATATTGTTCTTTAATAAAAAGATTACCACTCTGATGGTAGAAAGTGAAGACATATTAAGGAACCTCCTGTGAGGATGAAAAGAGGATATAAAAGCTAGTCCAAACCTTTATATATTTAAATAACAAAACCTTACCAGTCCTATCACTTTCTGGCATAAAAGGAGAAGAAATGGAAATAGTATTAGATTTTATATTCTTGAGCTAAAAAAGAAAAAAATCAAAACCAGCATGGATAAGACAGCAGCCATATAATTAAAAGATGCAGGCCCTTTGGAAGGAACGCTATGGCATATAAGATTCTAAAAATCAGCTATTATCACTCTGCTGACAAAGTACAGCTGTGAGAATTAGATTGTAAGGAAAACTGAATGCCATGCAATCAACCCTTTAAAATTATTTTGCTGAAGGTATGTGCTGGACATCAGGGGGTCAAATTAGTCAATACTGAAAATAATTCAAGTTAGTTCCTTGAAGGTCAAATACTGAAGCTGAAGCTTACATGTTCATATGTGATGACAGGGCTTGTTTGAAAAGACCTTGATTAGGAAAGATTAAAAGCAAAAGGAAAAAGGATGTCAGAGGAAGGGATGAATAGATAGTGTTATGGAAGCAAGGAACAGATTGTACAGACTTTGAGGGATAGTGGAAGTTATTTGGCATGATGAGGTCCTTGGTCAAGAAAAGTTGGATACAACTGAACAAAAAACAACATTCCTGTCAGACTGAATATTCATGTACCAGAAAAGTAAAATGTAATGGAAAGTATCATTAAAGATTTAAATTACAAGCAGTATACTGAAAATGGAAAGAGAGACTTAGGAAATAAAAGAAACCACAAACCAAGCACTAAGATTTTATATGGCAATGGCAGAGAACTTCAATTATAGATATTTGTTTGACCATGTTATATCCTGTCCCCAAAAAACTGCAGGAATATAGTAAATAAAAAGTGCTTTGTTTCAAACTCCTTCATAATCTATTTCCCTTCTACCTTTCCAGTCTTCTTACACCTTATTCTCCAATAATTTTCAATCCGATGACTCTGGTCTTTTGGAATATTACACAACTAAGACATTCCACTCTTGGTTCTGGACAGTTTCTTTAGCTGTTCTCTCATGCTGGAAAAATGATTCTCCTTTCTATGACCTTCCTTTAATTTTTAAGCAAAGTTTCACCTCTTAAAGAAATTGCTTCCTAACATTCTTAATTCCAATATCTTCCCTCTGTTTTCTGTTTATCCTGTATATAACTTGCTTTGTACATAATTGTTTGTATATTTTTCTCTCACCTTTAGAAAGTAACCTTCTTGAGAGCAGGGACCCTCTTTTGGCTGTGTCCTATATCCTAATGTGGTATTTGATACAGAGTAAATACTTAATAAATTTTTATTTGAATTGTTTAATTGAAATCGTTCATTTTAAATATTGGAATAATTATGACTAATTTTAATGCTCACATTGCTTTCCATAGTTTTTTTTCAAATAATTACATTTTGGTCCCCAAATTACCCATTGGTACTGATACATAGTTTAATAGTCTAATTAAACACAGATTTAATTTATTTAAAGAAATTTCCAAAATAAAGACAAACTTCATGGAGAGTTCTAAGAAATAGTTGAGAATATTACCGCACCATAGTGTTACATACTTTTTCCATGGTATGATGAAAAGTACACGGGTCCTCAATAATGTGCCTTAAGAGAAGACCCACCAATGGTGTGAATCCATTAAAACCTGATCTCTGGGTCAAATTTAGGATCATCCGAGTACTCTTCAGTTCTGTGAACATCATAGAATATTTATGATTTCGAGTAAGCCTCAGACAAAGGCACAAAGTGGCATGCAGTGTGTCTAGGTCCACAGGAACACCCAGCATGCTCACACAAACTCAGATCAAGATGGTCACTGTGGTGGTTTTCCTTGGAGACAGCCTTAGTCTCAGTTGAAATAAATAATTACTCCAAAATCGCAGCCAGCTGCTAAAAATGCAAACGTTTATTTCTCCTTCCAAATTAGCCCAGTTAGTTGAGGCCTATCTCTCTGCCTGGCTCCAAGAGATCTTGCAGCTTTGTCCTTGGTTTCTGCCTTTTCTTTCTTCAGCCTCCAGACAGCTCCGACTTGTGGCTTCTCAATCTCCAGTCTGTGGCAAGTAGTCTTTTTTCCAGAGTGTTCTGTCTCAGAGCCCTGTTGATGTTCCAGAGAAAATTCTTCCTACCTCCAAGAGCTTCCTCCATATATATCATCTCCCAAAGGTTAACTCCTCCTTCTCGAGGCAGGGATTATGTGTTATCTCCCAGAGTGCTCTCTGGTCCTAAGAATTTCAAGGGAGGTGTGAATTCAGACTAAGCTAGCCCTGAATTCTCATGTGAACTCCATTGAGTACTTAGATACTTATGAGCTCTCTAAAGGTGTGAACACAAGCATTGTTCAATCAGTTCCACTTAGTATCTTGTTTCAAGTTCTGGCCCAAAATAACTCTAAGATTAAATTAACTCCAATGTCTTTAACACTTTGTAAAGAAATGTCTTAACACTTTCGTAAAGATTCCAACAGTCACCATTTCTTCTGTAAGATCCTGTATCAAAATTTCTCCTAACTTGGTATCCTCAGCAGTAATCTTCTCAAGATAAGAACCTCCAGGAGCCAAGGACGGTTCTGGAAAATGTAGAATATTTGGAATAATACTCTTTTTCTCTTGAATGAACACGAGAGATAGCCTGAAAGCTCTTTCTGAAAAAAGGAATGTTTTTTTTTTCCTTGCTGGGGACAAATAAAGAGCAAATCCTAAGGGCAGACTTAAAAATTAATAAATTTACCTAGTAGTCTGCTGAGAGTAAATTATCAAGAAGTAGATACTTGAGCCTCAAACTACTAGAGTAGCCCTGTTATCAACCATTATCTGCTTGAAAAATCAAAGTAGAGAGGTTACAAAGAAAAAAGCAAGACTATACCACTGAGATTGTCATCTTTTGACTTGATATGTACTTCTTTGCCTTCTTCCAAAGTATTCTCCACTATTGGCCCAGGAATATTTTTTTAATTTTTATTTGGCCATGAAACTCTTTACAGAATCAACATCACAGAGCACCTGTTTGCAGTTTCTTCATTGACCTGGAAATTCAGATGCAGGTGACATAATACATGGAGTATTCCTTCCCCTAAATGGAAATGCTAATATTTGAATTTGATCTTCCAACAGTTAAAAAAAAAACAACCAAAAAAAATTCCAAACAAAAAAAAAAGTAAAACAAAAGGTAGGTAAGAAAGAATCTAATAGAACCTGGCCAGAAGTCAAGAGACTTGAGTATTATCTTTATCTCTGCTACCTTCAATGAGCTTCAATATACTTCCCCTGACTCCCAGAATTGTTGAGAGGTTAAGAAAGTAGGTGGATCATAAAGATGTGAAAACTCTGAAAGTATCACAGAACAATATGATCATGAAAAAGTAAGAACAAAACCCTTAAGACAGTTTTTGAGATAAAAAAGTATCATACCTGTACCATGGTAGTGAACTGCATTGTATACCTCCATCTGCCTGCTATAAATCATACACTTGTATCCCCAGCTTTCCAGACTGTGTCAATTGTGCTATTGTTGCTTGCACTATAGTTACACCAACGTCCAGATCAATTGTCAAACCAAAGCCAGTTATTCCTGTTAGCTTGTAGATATTGCACATAAAAATGCAATTAGTGAACTCAGAAGGCTCAAGCTGAAACCAGATCCAGACCTAGGTACTAAATACTATTACCCCAGAACCCCCTTATTCTCCTTCTTGCAACAAAGTGTGAGGGATGTAGAAGACCCTTACCCAAAATGACTACTCAGAGATCACTCAATACAAGGCAGAAAAGTTGTTTATTGAAAACCTCTGGAGGATGAGCCATCCCAATCGCGGGATAAGAAAGAGAAAGCTCGTGGTAGGAGGGCTAAAGAAATAGTAAAGATACACAGCTTTTATACAAGAAATTACATCACAAGTAAGAGAGCATGGAGAAGGGGAGGGGGTAACTAATTAGTTGTTGCTATTTGGAGAGATTGAAATAGAAGGTTTCGGTTTCCCTGAAATCTCCTGATTTCTAGGAAACAGAAAATGAGGCCTTCAGGCTTAATCAAGCAGATAGTGATCAAGCTAATAGATTAAATATCAATAAATGTCAAATACTGATAAATGTCATCAGCTCAGGTTAAGTAATATGTTTATAGCTGTCCAAGGCTCAAGTAAATATGAGCCTGCACATATTATACAGGGCATAGGGGAAACACAGAAATAATGAAAATAAAATACAGAAAAAGAATTCATACATTCCTGGAAGTTCTTCACCTTATCTCTCTCTATTCCAGACAATTCCCCCTTTGTAATATGTAAATAATTTTTATCATATTTCTATTAAGAACTTACACACTATTCAAAATCAGACATTATTTATCATGTTCACCATCAAGATCATCCCTCTCTGTAATGGGTTGAGGTTTGAGTTGATGCACTGAGGTCCCAAGTACATGAGGCTAAATAGTAATTGGGCTATACTCTATTAATATACATGCTTGGATAAGAATGGTTCCTGCCCACTTTCTGTGTAAGTCCTGATGTGTTGTATAAGAAATGACGATTTTGGTAGGTGGAGGCAGAGAGAGACAGGAAGAGAAACTGGGAGAGATTGGGCCTGGGTTCCATATTCCTAGCTGCTGGTCATGTGGCTGCTTGTCTAGCTAGCTTCTTGACTCAGCTGCACACATTGCTATCGCCAATTCTCTTCACACCTCCAATCCTTCTTCACTGAGAATAAAGACTGACAATTTTCCTCTAACCTGAATTCCTGACTCCTGCTGATTTAAAAATACACAGACTTCACATTTGGCGCACAACGGTGGGAACCAAGGACTGAAGAAGTCTCCGGTGACCAGGAACTTGGGTGAGTATTGTTAACAGACAAACAGGGAATTTATTTTCTTAAAAACTAAACCAGTAATCTTTTATTGGCTAAAATGGGACAAATGCTAGCTAAAGACTCTCCATCCCCGCCCCCAACCCCTTCAACCCCACCCACTAGTGGTGCTATAGAAAACATGCTTAAGCTGATAGAAGGACAAGGGCTACTTATAACTTGGGAACAGATAGCTAGACTTGTGGGTACATTAAACCGCATCTCCCCTTGGTTCATAGAGTAGGAGCAGATCTCTCGAGATAATTGGTCCCTGTTTGGACAAGAGTGTCCATGTATTACAGTGAAAACGGTCCTCATTCAATTTCCATCGAGGCATTTTATTTATACAATATAATTCAGTTAGCACTAAGAAACTCTATCCCTAGAAGAAAGAAAAAAGTTGCTTCTCAGAGTAGCCAAATAGGGAAGACTGATATTAAGGAGGAAGACAATGAAGAGATTAATGACCATATCCCCACAGGGCATGGAGACTTAAGTGAGCAAGGGTGTGGTGACCTTTCCCCTCAGGAGGCGGCTTCAGCCCCACCTCAGGAGCAGGTGATTGACTCTCCTCCATCAACTCCACCCTCCAGGATGGAGAGAGGAGGGGCAGTGGGGGGGCAGGCAGTGACAGCACCAGCACTAATTATGAGTAGATTACAAGAGGGCTTAATGAAGGCCAAAGAAAAGGGCGTGGATGTCAGGGAGCTCCAGCCACATATCTTTCCTGTAATTTCCCAGTTTAATGCCTCCAGTGAAGAGAGTCAAAGATATGCCCCTTTTAACATAGAAATCATCAAAGACCTGAAAAAGGCTTGCACTCTTTATGGGGCTACATCAGCTTATGTTAAGATGCTATTACAGAATTTGGCTTTTGAAATCTTGACTCCTAATGACTGGAAATCTATAGCAAGAGTATGCCTAGAACCTGGACAAAATTACATGTGGCTTTCTGAATATAGTGAGCTTTGTGGGATACAAGCCCAACAAAATAGACAAATGCTGTTCATGCTGCGATCACCTGTGACCTACTAACAGGTATAGGTCCCTATGCAGATGTCACAATACAGATTAATTATTCAGTAGCAGCATATGAGCAAATTGCTGCTAATGCTATCAAAGCGTGGACTTCGATTCACAATAAAAATGACAAAGGTGAGGCCTTCACAAAAATAACACAAGTGCCAGCTGAGCCCTTTGCTGACTTTGTGGGACGTTTGCAGACTGCTATCACAAGAACTAATGGGGAAAATTCATCAACAGATGTTTTAATAAGGCAACTTGCTGGAAAAATGCTAATGAGGTGTGCTGAAGGATTATACTAGGACTGCGCAAGGATGCTTCTTTAGAGGAGTTCATAAGAAGCTGTGCCACAGGGCACAAATGCCTTTATATGCCAGACTGTGATGCAGACTTCCCAAGATCCCAACATGGTAGACAGGGTCCCTTCTGGCAAGGGACTTCTAGAAGACACGTCAATGCTTTCAGTGTGGTAAGTAGGGCATCTGAAGCTCAATGTTGGTATAGAGGCAGAGTAGAAAGCAGGGTGGAGAACAAGACCCAGTACCCGATGTCCAAATGCAACAGAGGCTTCCATTGGGCCTCAGAATGTAGACAGGTTCAGGGAAACAGGATGAGGGGCCCAGCCCCAGGGCCCCAGGCAAAAAACACTTGGGGCATGATGGCAGCCAATGGTGCACCCAGAAAGTGCCTAGACGGCCAATACCCCAATATGATCAATCAGCCAGGAAGCCATATGATGGGAGAAAGGGATTACATAATCAACCAGCCAGGAAGCAACCTAATGGGAGAAAGGGATTACAATTACGGAGAATAGAGTTGTATGCAGCTGAGACAACTGAGATACCCCCTGGAGTGGTGAAATCTGTTCCTCTCCAGCCTATGGATCCCTTGCCTCCAGGCACAGCAGACTTGACCATTTTACCTACTGAGAGTACGTACAAAACAGTGTCCATCCACACACTGATGTGGGAAACTGAGGAATGTGTAGATAATATCCCAGTCACCAATAAAGGCAGACAATGTGGACTTATCACCCAGGAAAATAGTAGCATGGGTTTACCATACAGAAGCCTAATAAGCAGCTTGGTGATAGTCACCTAGATTCTGATTTCAGATCACAAAATCCAGCAATATACTGGACAGCAGCTGTAACAACTGACCGACCTATGCTCACGATCTATATAAATGGCCTTCCATTGGAAGGTCTGGTATTACTGGTCAGATCGGAGTCATTAGATGCCAGCTGGCCCAGTCACTGGCCAAAGATTAAAAGCAGACACCTATGTCTGGTGTAGGAGGATCATAGCAGCTGATTAGTACTGTCCCTATGAGATGGACTTTGAAGGCAAAACAGGAGTTTTACCCTTTTATAGTTGAAAAATCCCCATCAATTTGTGGGAAGAGACATTTTCACAATTAGGGTTAAAAATGAGTACTTTGGTTTTTTAAGCAGGGCTGCTGTTGAAGGCCTGCCAACAGTTTCACCTGTTCCTATCCAATGGAAAACTGATACACCAGTGTGGATAGAACAGTGGCCCTTAAGTAACGATAAAATTCAGGCCTCATTAGATATAGTACAGGAGCAGCTTGACCAAGGACAATTAAAACCTTCTTGTCCTTGAATTCGCAGTGTTTGTTGTGAAAAAGAAATCTGGAAAATGGAGGATGTTAACAGATTTAAGAAAAGTGAATGAACAGATGGAAACTATGGGAACCCTTCAGCCTGGACTTCCATCTCCTACTCAGTTGCCTAGAGAATGGCCTCTTTGGGTCATAGATATTAAAGATTGTTTCTATTCTATCCCTATGGATAAGGAGGATATGAAAAGATTTGCCTTTCAGTGCCCAAGCGTTAACAGTGACCTTAAAAAGATATGAATGGACCGTTTTGCCACAGGGAATGAAAAACAGCCCTACTATGTGTCAAATGTATGTTGCTACTGCTCTTGCTCCAGTAAGAAAAGCATTCCCAAAAGTTATACTATTACATTACATGGATGACATATTGGGACGTGCACCTGAAGAACAAATGTTAGAAGCATGTCTACAAAAGACCATAGGAAAGACTAAGGAATTACAAATTATGCATAGCACCAGAAAAAATTCAAAGACATGCTCCTTTTCAATATTTAGGATATGAAGTATACCCTAAGGTGCTTACAGTTCAAAAACTGTCCTAAAGAACAGAAAAGCTAAACACATTGAATGATTTTCAGAAATTGATAGGAGATATCCAATGGATGCGACCAGTGTTAGGTTTGACTACCTATCTGTTACAACCATTATATGATATTTTAATGGGAGACAGTGCTTTAAATTCACCACGCCAGCTTACAAAAGAAGCTCAAAAGGCTTTGAGAGAAGTTGAACTGGCTTTATCCAATGTGGTTGAAAGAGTCACTCAAAACCCTTGAGATATTAGTTTTGCCACACAAGAGGACCAGCAGTCCTTCATCAAGGAAACAGTGTGATAGAGTGGGTGAACCTTGGCACAACTAGAACAAAGCCTCATATCTTACCAGTGCTTAGTTAGAATTTTATTAAAGGCCACTAAGGAATAGTACAATTATCTGGGACAAGACCTGAAAGATATACAATTTTATACCAATACACAAATTAATGTGTGTTGGAGACCATCCCAGAGTGGAAATTTTATTAGCCATGGTTCAAATTTTTATATATGGGTCTCCATTAAAGAAAACTATACTTATTACATAATTAGATGGATTCTTGAAGAAAGTTTCTGTTCCTCTTAAAGGACCAACTATCTTCACGGATGCATCCAAACAGAATATTTGTGCTGTGTACTTCATGATCTAACTATAGAGAGAGTAGTCAGAACCCTTTTCAGTCCACCAGAGAATGAATTGTACGCATCATTCTAGTTCTTATTATCCAGGAGACATAAAATGTAATATCTGATTCGGCCTATTCAGTAGGGTGGTACAAAGAATTGCCACAGCCCAAATAAAATTTGCAGCCTCTAATATATATCAGCTCTTTAAGACACTTCAAGAGCAAGTGAGAAAGCATCCAGGTAAGATCTCTATATTACATGTCCATTCTCATAGTGACTTCCAGGTCCCATATTTGATGGCAATTCCAAAGGCAGATAGCCTTCTAACTATGTTGGTCAATACCCTTTTATTCCAAGCCAGGCATCTCATTCTCATATATCAGGCTGCTCGAGCTTTATGTTTACAATTTGAATAAAAGAGAGGAGGTTAGAGCATAGTAAAGCCTGTACGGCTTGCCTTCCTTTCCACGCTCCTACACGCCTCCAGGGAAGAACCCTTGTGGTTTGAGACCCAATGAAATCTGGCAAATGGATGTGACCCATTATAAATCTTTTGGTAGTCTGTCTTTCATCCACGTTGGTAGACACTTTTCAGGATTACTTTTGCAATGCAGCAGCAAAAGACAGCCCGAGTGGTCACTGAATTCCTATACAAGCATTTGCCATTATGGTGTGCACAAGCAACAAAACAGACAATGGTCCTGCTTATACTTTGAAACATTTTGCACACGTTTGTGCACAGTATAAGATTTTACACACCACGGGCATACCTTTTAATCCTCAAGGACAGGTAATAGTGGAGAGGAGAAACAGAGATATTAAGACGCTCCTCCAAAAATAAAAGAAAGGGGGAGCCACAGGTAACTCTAGAGAACTTCTAAATCTAGCTCTTTATACTATTAACTTCTTGATTTTTGACAAAGATGCCCTGGCTCCGGCTGACAGGTTTTATAACCCACCGGAAGGTCAGTGTCCAGTGCGAGCAGCTCCACAATCTTTAGATAATCGCCAGGTGATGTGGAGAGACCCAGAAAGTGGTGAATGGAAAGGACCAGATAGGCTAAGGGCTTTGGGGAGAGGGTTTGCTTGTATCTCTACAGGTGGAGAAGGAATCAAATGGGTGCCAACGAGCCTTATTCGCCTTGTCCATCACAGAGAGACGGAGCAGACCCTTGAAACAAAGGAGGAGACCCAAGAAACATCGCATGGTTCTGTTTCTGATTGTGCTCACCATTGAAAGAGCGTGGCAGTTATGGCGTTTGACTCATGGACATCAAAGATTGTAGGACTTGAAAACCCTCAGTAATCATTGGATTCTCTGAGCCATAGGACTTGAAAACCCTCAGGAATCATTGGATTCTCTGAGAAATGATAAGACTGTTACAGGACTTCAAAATCTGCTGGAATCATTGGATTCCCTAACACATAAAAAGACTTTTGCAGGACTTCAAAAACTCTGGGGGATCATTGAATTCCCTGACACGTGAAGCAATGGACAATAGATTGGTTTTGGACTATCTCTTGGCTGCTGAAGAAGGTATATGTGTGACTGTTGTTTACATACCCACCTTCTAGGACTTCTGGTGGTCTTTTCCAACACCATGTTGATTTATATTGTTTGCTATTCCGCTACTTGCATGTACAATTCATGTTTGTTACACCACATCGAGCCTGCACTGACTGTGGGGAGAGTCATCCCTAATAGCTTCTGCGTTATTGCTATGTGCTTGTGTAATACTTCCCATGCTGATGGGTTTGTGCATAAGACCCTTCAGCCCAGAAACCCGCTAGCAACCCCCACTTCCCTTTGGTGCTTTTCATCTCCCTTCCTGAGATGTCAGGGAGGGCATGATCATCTCCTTTTTAGTGCTTTCACCGCCTTTTCTGAGAAGTCAGGGAGGGTGTGATCACCTCCTTTTCGATGCTTTCACCTCCTTCCCTGAGAAGTTAGGGAGGCTGTGATCACCTCCCCTTGGGGGCTCTGACCTCCCTGAGGAGTCAGGGATGGCATGACCACCTGTGTTCTAAAATAAAAGAACGTGGGAGATGTAATGGGCTGAGGTTTGAGTTGATGCACTGAGGTCCCAAGTACGTGAGGCTAAATAGTAATTGGCCTATACTCTATTAATATACATGATTGGATAAAGAATGGTCCCTGCCCACTCTCCGTGCAAGTCCTGATGTGTTGTATAGGAAATGATGATTTTGTTGGGTGGAGGCAGAGAGAGAGACAGGAAGAGAAACTGGGAGAGATTGGCCTGGGTTCCATACTCCGAGCTGCTGGTCATGTGGCTGCTGGTCTAGCTAGTTTCCTGACTCAGCTGCACACATTGCTGTCGCCGATTCCCTTCCACTTCTGATCTTTCTTCACTGAGAATAAAGACTGATGATTTTCCCCTAACCTGAATTCCTGACTCCGGCTGATTTTAAAATACGTGATCTTCACACCTCCCTAATACAGTCCAGTCTTTTCTCTGAAGAATCATCATTTTAATAGCTTCTTCTCTATGCAATATTTTGATAGGGACCATTGAACTATTCTGGTTACTAATGTAATTATACAGGATAGGCATAGTGACAACAGGATAATACCACTGATTGCAATAAGTTCATACCATAAAAATTGCTTCCACCAAATATCTTAGAAACAGTTATCACAGAACAGATTGGCATTTGGCAGACATAAAAATACAAAGATAAATTAACAAAGATGAAAATCTAGGGAAACTGAGGCACAACATTACACACTCTCCTAAATATTTGAATTATTGAATTACCTCCCCTAGATACCTGGGAGGTCTCAGCACCATAATTTTGGCCACTCCAATGTGAAACAAATAAATCAAGATGAAACTAGAAAATGCAAGGTCTTATGGCAAGGGCAAGTCTCTTCCTGACAACCCCAGAGTTATCAGCAGTACAAAGGCCCTCATCTCAGCCAGAGAATCCAGTTTGAGATGGACGGTTTACTGTGTTAGGTGGTCTGCAGTCATTTGTGCACTTACCTCAGCTTCTGCTTATATAGGGAGTAGCAGGGCTCAAGACAGCCATGCTGCCCATGCTGGGAGGGGCAACCCAACTCTGTCAGGGACTCCAAAGGAGGGAAAGTGTGGGACCTAGAGTAGCTCCACCTGTCCCCTCTGATTGAACAGGAGCTGCTACTAGGATCCAGAAAGGATTTCTGAGCAGAATATGCATGACCATGAAGGCAGGCAAATCCCAAACTTTAGAGGCTTGATCTCAAAACTGCAATGTTATTAAAAATGCTGAGATACCAATTAAGAAACTGGGGTTACCAGCTACGCCCAGAGAAAGAACTCTGGGAGATGACTAAAAACCATTACATTGGATTCCCAATCCCTATATTTATGCCCACCTGCATTTTTGATTTCCTTCACAGGTTAATTGTACCATATTTCAGAGTCTGATTCGTTTTGTACAGCAAAATAATGGTTTGGTCATGTATACTTATTGTGTATCTAATTTATACTTTAATATATTTAACATCTACTGGTCATCCTGCCATCTGGGGGAGGGGGTGGGGGGGTAAGAGGTGAAAAATTGGAACAAGAGGTTTGGCAATTGTTAATGCTATAAAGTTACCCATACATATAACCTGTGAATAAAAAGCTATTAAATAAAAAATCAAATCAAATCAAATCAAATAAAGAAACTGGGGTTATAGGGCTGGAGACTGCCAGTCCCAAGACAGGTGTTTACATCTTGGAGATTTCCTAAAAACAGGCAATCAGAGAATAGTCTGCCAGGGTAATTCCAACAGAATAAAGGGTTTCAAAGCTAAAGCCCAGTAAAAACAAAAAGGACTGCTTAAGGACTTCCAATTCAATCTGAACTGGTGAGATAGGGGGTGGGGCAGAAATACTAAGGCAAAGTGAACAGAAAACTAAGGGTTCCCACTCTTTTATGTATTTTGAGAAAAATCCACCAGTTTCCTTAGTTCCCTATCTCTTCCTCTCCTTTTTTTTAAATGGAAAGGAATCATACAAAAACAATAGTCAAATAACCATCACACATATAAATCCAAAGAGTCAATTAAAGTTCCTATACATAACAGACTAGTACAGGAGGAGTTTCCTAAAAAAATCCCTCAAACAATTACATATTCTGAAATGAACATAGATATTATAAACATATTTTAACTTCCTTAATAGCAAATTACCAATTTTTAACAATTTCAATCCCAAATCTTAAACAAACAGTAATAGATGACCAAATCAGGGTTTAACAGTCATTCATCAACCATTCCCAAGTCCCCTATATCAATCCAAATTACATCAGGAACATGGGGGATGGTGTCTCATTCAAAAAACTACTTCATGCTGATAAGGGGTGGAGAACTGGCTCTCAGTCCA
Organism: Sarcophilus harrisii; assembly: GCF_902635505.1. NCBI lineage: Eukaryota > Metazoa > Chordata > Mammalia > Dasyuromorphia > Dasyuridae > Sarcophilus > Sarcophilus harrisii. The sequence goes on from NC_045432.1 coordinate 2,526,671, forward strand.
AGCAGGGGAATAGGTATGGTGTGCTGACAATGCTCAATGGGCTGATTCAGGTCAATATAGCTGTTATGTGACCAAAATCTGGAACAACAACAACAACAAAACCAAATCTAACGCATAAAGATTAGAACAGTCTGGAACTGCAACAACATGTGGGGAGACTGGTATAGATTGGCCAGCAGTTCCTATGTGAAGGAACAAGTTTGCTTCACAGGACAGGCAGACGGCTATATGTTAGAATCCTTACAAGTTATTAAGTCATTATAATTGATAGAGACAATAATTATCTAATTTAGCATGGTTCAGTATGATTGATCTGATCTTACAAGGAGATTTTATGGGCAAGAACTTGAAACAAGGTACTAAGTGGAATTGATAGAAACAATGCTTGTGTTCACACCTTTAGAAAGCTCATATAAACAAGAAGCTCTCAGGGCTAAAGGGCACTCTGGGAGGAAGCCCACAAGCCTACTCTCAGAGATGGAGTCAGATTCATTCCATCTTACACCTTTGTGCTGGCTGGAGGCTAAAGAAAGCAAAGGCAAAGGACAAAGCTGCAAGAGCTCTTTAGAACCAAGGGGAGAGAGAGTCCCCTAAGAAAGCTAACTGGGCTTGGAAAAAGATAAGAAATAAACATTTGGATTTTATCAGCTGGCTGTATTTGAGGTGATTATTGATTTGAACTGAAACTAAGGCTGCCTCCAGAAAACCTCCCCAAGAAACCTGCTCCCAGAGAGAACCATTATATTAAAAAAAAAAAAGGAACACCACAGCTATAGCCCCAATAAATAGCAGTTAGGCTTCACAGACCACTGTGCTAATTGTCCTCTCATTATTTAGAAACATTTAAAAAATCCCTGAATATCCACAGACACAAATATCCAGTAACAGATAGATGATCAGGGTAAATACTCATTTGCCTAAATATTTAGGATATAATGATTGGAAACAGCAAGGAATGACATATTTGAATTACATTAACAGTTCTTATTAACTATTGCTCTGATCATAGCATTCAGTCACAGGAAGAAAAAAATGCAAAAACATAACTATAACATAACATAAACAGTTAAAACTTAACTTTCAACAAAACAGGATAAAATAGCTTTAATTCATTTTTACTCCTGTTAATTGTCTCACTAACTGTCAGAGGGTGGAGCTGTAAAACTCATAAATAGCATTAATTATAAGTCCAAAGAATTTTACTTCTAACAACAAATTATATTAACTTTCAGATATATCCTAAATAGATATATACCATAACCTTATATCGGTAACAATAAAAAATTTATCCCAGAAAATTCATGTAATTCTTACATACCCAAGATGTTGAATCTTGAATAATTTGAATATTATACCAATCATTTTGCTTTTAAAATACCCAATACACAGAAAAATCCCAAATTACATATTGTTCACAACAAAAACATTCTCAAAAGGAAGAAGGCAAAAACTATTATTCTTAAAGTCCCTTTCAGATAATTGGCATCAATACAGTTAATTAAAACTTCCTATTTTCACATGAAAAGAATCTGAAAAGTTCTTGAAAACATCAATTAAACTTTTTGAAATAACCCTTTCAAATGATATATCACATTTCTGATCATATTCTTTAATATTCATAACCATTATTTATCTAAAGAAACATTCAATCAATTAACATCTTGTAAGATCACCCTGTCCTTTTAAATCACCATTTTCTTTCTTTGGCCAAAAGTGGTTGCAGCTTTCCCCTGCTGCTCTGCTACTCTCCCCCTGCAAAAAAGATGCTGCCTCACAGCCATCTCTCTGACTACCCTTTCCAACCAATTCCTTCTTTTCCCCACTGATTTCTTTTTGGAATCATTTGCTCCTCTTCATCAGTCCTTCTTAAATAACCTTCATTCTCCTGTCCCATCTCTCTGTCTCTCTCTCCTCCCAATGCTTATGTGTTCAAACCTTCTCTGACATACTTTAAACACTCCCAAACCAATACAGAAGGTTTATTGGAGTGATAGCCACTGTTCTTCTATTTTCTCAAAACTTTCCAAACTTTCAATCTATGTTTTTATTTTTTTCCCCTTCTCTCCACCTTCCTGCAAAGCCATGTCAGAGGCAAAGGGAGAGAAAGAGAAAAAAATATTTTCTTTTCTTGAGAAGCTAAAACTAGTTCCCAAATTACATTCTGAAGCACTGTGAAAGAATTACCACTCTGAATGAATTCCAACTCCTAATAATTCAGGCTGACATTTTTCTAAGCCTGTAACACAGAAGCTGAATTCTTATCTCTTACAAGTTTGCTAACTTTTAATACAGGACAAAATACAAAGCAGACATACACACACAGACAAACGCAAAACCCTAATTTCACCCTTTACATACAGATTTAAGTGTGATATACCCAAATAGTCCTGGAATATACATCATCCCAGTTTTCTATTCCTTTTATAACTGGGAAGTTCGTCCCAGTCTTGAATTCCCTAGGTAACATCCTGATACAAATTCTTGGATTGTTTCTATTCCATTTTACTACCTTGGACCCAGTCCAAGTTATTGGTCACCCTCACGCCCTGCAGCCACCCGAGAGCCTCCTCAGGAAAAGTCCTTTATCATTGGGGTCGACAGCAGTCCACACCAAAAACAAATTTAGGAGGGCTAATCCCTCAGGGTCTCCCTCGACCCAGCCAGTGGACCTCCAGACCTCTGAGAGCATTACCTTGAGAACACGTATTTCTTTTCAGACTGCTGCCAGCCATCAGGCCTTAAATCTTCAATTCTGCTTTCCACTGAGTATCCTTGCCTCCGGTCGTTGTCTAAGAGAGGAGAGAGGCTGCTCACCCAGAGCCAGAGACCATGGGAAAAACTACTCTGTGGGCACCTGTCCCTGTCTGGGATGCACACAGCCATTTCCCCCAAAGACCCCATCCTGGACGAGCCCCCAACTGTGAGGGATGTAGAAGACCCTTACCCAAAATGACTACTCAGAGATCATTCAGTAGAAAGCAGAAAAAGTTGTTTATTAAAACCCTCTGGAGGATGAGCCCTCCCATCATGAGATAAGAAAGAGAAAGCTCATGGTGGGCAGGGTAAAGAAGTAGTAAAGATACATAGCTTTTATACAAGAGATTACATCACAAGTAAGAGAACATTGAGAAGGGGAGGGAGAGGCATCTAATTGGTTGTTGCTATTTGGAGAGATTGGAATGGAAGGTTTCTGTTTCCCCAAAATCTCCTGATTTCTAGGAAACAGAAAATCAGGCCTTCAGGCTTATTCAAGCAGATTGTGGTCCAGCCAATAGACTAAATATCGATAAATGTCATTAGCTCAAGGTTAAGTAAATATGTTTATAGCTGGCCAAGGTTCAAGTAAATATGAGCCTGTACATATTATTCAGGTCATAGGGGAAACACAAAAGTAATGAAAATAAAATACAGAAAAAGAATTTATTCATTCCTGTAAGTTCTTCACCTTATCTCTATATTCCATACACTAGGTTACTAACCTCTCTTAGGTGAAATCACAGACCAAGATTTAGTATAATTTTTTTCTGTACACCGTTTGGAGACAAATTCTGTAATTCTCTGGTATCATTTCTGTTATATTCCTGTAACAATTTAGTTAAGAAGAAAATTTATCATCTCATATTTATTATATTTCTCAAGAATATATGTATTAGGATAATGGACCCCAAAGTCCAAATCCAGAACCCTTTGCCCTCTGGAATTTTTGTTCCATATTGAAATGACTAACCCTTTTTGCTTCTCAAGTTCAATTAAAAGTTTGCAGTCAATCAAAATTAATTTTTGCATACTAATATCACTTTCCTTCTTAAAGAGTTGGTGTGGTCACTGTGCTATTTACTTATCTGATCTCTAAGTCTACATCTTTCCAATTCTTCCTGTGCCAAGTAACTACAATCTAAAAATGCCCACCTCCCAAAATTTACTTCTTTGTTTTCCTTCCTACTTTTTGTGAATGCTTCCAGATTAGATTTCTTTACATGGATCCAAGTACGTTTTTCTAGGATTCTATCAGGTTTTCTTTTGTTCCCTTTTTATATCAAGCATGCTTTACTAGAAGTCACTGAATTAATTCATTGATTCGATGATTAATCACTCCCTTTTCCTATGCACTTTAGCTTCTAAATTTCAAATATTAATCTGGTTTCACTAAATAGTCTGAAAATTCTTATCTTAAAAGATTGCAAATTCTTATTAATTACTATCAGTTTTTGTTTTCTACTCTTCCAAGTTTCATTATGTTGGTCAAAATTGCTATCCTTCCAATGGTGAGTTTTGTTATTTTTGCTTCTGTTATCTCCCTTTCTAACTAATTAGTTTCTGACTTTTACTGTTTCCATTTTCACAATATGTCTAATAGTAGAAGTTTTCTCCACTGACACAGCTACATCTGTAGATTTTTATTGCCTCTTATTGGGATTACTTTCTTAAAGCTGTTATCATTCCACAAATTATTACATAAATTTTCTCAAGCAGAGCTGAACATGCAATCTATCCCTTAACAGATTCTTGTGAATATTTGATACAGAATAAAACAAATCCACTGTTTGTCTTCAAAAGTTTGGTCTGAATTTCCAAATATTTCTAAATGCGTCAGAACTTCTCTGCTTCTGTCATCAGTCCTTTACCTTCACAAAGACCATTCATTATGAATACTTAGAAGAAAGTTCCTCTTAACCTCTGAGGCACATATTCATTCTTTTCCATTAAGATATATCAAAGACACTATCTGCAGGATAAAATCACCCATCATAGCCATCTACACTACTAATTTCTTCCTTTGAAAAATTACTTTTTATTTGATGGCACTTACAATGCTTTATATTAACTTGTTTAGGGTAGAAACAGTTTTACTTTTTTAAACTTATATCCTGAAAAGTGACTGATACATTGCAAACCATGAATATTGGTTGACTGCCTCTTTACAGAGTGTCACTTTGTGCTTATGGCATCACTCTGGGATGGTACTAAAGCTTTCTTCTATTAGGGAAAGTGAGAGTCACGGAATTGTCTCTATTTGAGTAGTCATGATTTTTTGAAAAATCCTGTTCATCTTTAAATTCTCTCAAGGGATCATGAGTCAACCTAAAAGAATAATTTTGACACATCTCCCAGGAGGAGAAAAAATGTTATCTTTCCTTTCATTCTCTTTGATTTTTCCCCTTTGGTTGCTGGATATGAATAGGGTTTTTTGATTTTGATGTGAGGATTACCTTATTCATCTGTGCTCTCCTTTTGGAGGAGGTGGCTGTTTTCTCATAGAAGTCTATCAGAAATAGTACTGGAGTGATCCACCTGAAAAGAAACCAACTATGAGAACACTGCTCCAAAGATGGGAAAACACAAGGTTGTTTCAATAGATCACATGACCCTAGGAGAAGTAGGGAGGAGTAGGGAAAAAAGAGAAACTGAAGCTACTGAAGACAACCCAGTCTCTATCCTTTTTTATACAGCTAGATAAATTTAATAAAGACCACCTAGGTCTCTCCACCAATTAATGGCGACAAGTGAATGCAAATATAGATGAGGTGGTACCTTACTTTGAGGTGTGGATTTCCTTCTGCTCCTTAGCAGCCTGTAAGCAGGGTTGTACAACTTCCAGCAGTTTGATGAAGCTGTTGAAGATCCCACTAGATTCAACTATTCAAGTGCAGGAGAGCTTCAATTCCTGAATCAGAAACAGCCCAGTGTGTAAGAAGAAATTGAGGGTAGATTGTAGGAGGTCCTGAAGGGGAGAAAGTCAATGCAAGGGTATGGCGTAGAGTTCTTTAAACCTGCCTAGCATTATAAGGGCTAATTATCTGTCAAAAAGTGCTAGTCAGTCTTCAGAATCTTGTGGGTGACTGCCAAATGCTGAGATTACTTTGATAGGCTCTTAAGATGACCTGGGATCTAGTGAGTGCTTTCTTCCACTTGGCAGAAGGAAGACTGAGTTGAAAGGCTTCTGGTTTTCCTGGGCACTGAACAGTGTGTAAGACACTGAGTGTGTGTGACACTGAAAGTGTGTCAGTGAAAATGAGAGTCTAGCATGTGACACTGAGAGTGTGTGCGATGCTGAATGTGAGTGAGACGCTAAGAGTGTGTGTGTGTGACACTGAGAGTGTGTCTGTGACAAAGAGAGTGTCATGTGACACTGAGAGTGGGCTATGGGAAACTGTGTGACACTGAGAGTTGTGTCTGACAGAGGGAGTGAGACTTTGACATGGAGAGGGTTCATGTGACACTGAGCATATGTTTGTAACATTGAGAATGTGTCATGTGACACAAAGTATGTGACATATACTTGAGATGGTGTGTGTGTTTCTGAGTGTGTGTGTGATACACAGATCGTGTTTCTGATACAAAGTGTGTCATGTAACACTGAGTGTGTTTGATGCTGAGTGTGTGTGAGAGAAACTGAGAGAGTGTCTGTGAAACAGTGTGTCATGTGACAATGAGCAAGTGTTTGTGACACTGAGAGTGGCTCATGTGAGAATGAGTGTTTCTGACATTCAGACAGTAAGTGTTTGTGACATTGAGAGTGTGTCATGTGACACTGATAGTGTGTTATGTGACACTGAGAGTGTCTGTGACATTGAGAATGTGTCATATGACAATGAGCATGTGTTTGTCACAGTGTGTCATGTGACAGTGAGCAAGTTATTGCGACAATGAGAGTGTGTCTTTGACATTCAGAGTGTCATGTGACACTGAGCAAGTGTTTGTGACATTGAGAATGTCATGTGATACTGATAGTGTGTCTGTGACATTGAGAATGTGTCATGTGATGATGAGCATATGTTTGTCACCCTGTGAGTGTGTCATGTGAAACTGAGTGTGTCATATGACACTGAAAGTGCGTGTGTGGCATTGATAATGTGTCATGTGACAATGAGCATGTGTTTGTCACATTGTTAGTGTGTCATGTGCCACTGTCAGTGTGTCATGTGATAACTCAGAGTGTGTCTGTGACATTGAGAATGTATCATGTGACACCAAGGGTGTATCCTGTGTAACTGAGCCTGAGTGTGACTGTCATGTGACACTGAAAGTGTGTCATGTGACATTGAGAGTGTATCATGTGATACTAAGAGTGGGCCATGTGACACTGAGTGTAGGCCATGTGACACTGAGCATGGTTGTGTAACACTGAAAGTATGTGACACAGCGTGTGTGTGACTCTGAGAATGTGCATCTGACAGAGGGAGTGTGTCTGTGACACTGAAAGGGTTCATGTGACACTCAGCCTGTGTTTGTAACATTGAGAGTGTGTCATGTGACACTGAGAGTGTGTGACATTGAGTTGGTGTTTGTATGATGCTGAGTATGTGTGTGATACACAGATTGTGTTTCTGACAAAAAGAGTGTGTCATGTGACAGAGAGTGTGTCTGTGAAACAGTGTCATGTGATATTGAGCAAGTGTTTGTGACATTGAGAGTGTGTCATGTAACACTGAGTGTGTCATGTGACATTGAGAGTTTTTGTAACTGTTTCTGTGACACATAATATGTGTGACTTTGAGAATGTGTAGGAGACACAAAGATTGTATCTATGAAACTGGAAGTGTGTCTGTGACACTCAGAGTGTGTGTGACACACTGTGTGACACGGAAAGTGTGTTTCTGACACTGAGAGTGTATCATGTGACACTGAGAGTGGGATATGTGAACCTGAAAGTGTCTGCATGACACTGAGATGATATATGTGACATTGAGTTTGTGTTTGTGACATTAACTGTGTGTGTGTGACACTGAGAATGTGTTGGTCACACTGAATGTTTTTATAATACTGATTGTTACGACCCCTTTGGACTATTCTAACTTTGTAGCTCCCCTTAGAGCTATTCTTAATGCCCGTCTGTTGACAGCATGGCTAGGCCACACTTACCCGTCTTTGGGCAAAAACCCAGATCCCACAGAGACAGACCACCAGGAGGTAGGGGTTAAATGAAAGAGAACTTTATTCTTACACAACACACATTTAGACCCCCCTGAGGATCCGGGGGAAGGGGAGGTCCTCTAGGAACCGGGACAGGCAGGTCATAATGGGATTGGCCCAAGAAGAGGGAGGGAGGCATGCTAGGCTTTGATAGTGTTAAGGAGGGAGACATGGTACTTGAGGTCAGACACCACCATTTGGGTCTATGCTCTACCTCCACATAGAACTCGCATGTGCCTCAGTACCTCTCATCCCTCAGGTCCTCCCACATGCCTTGAGTTGCATCCCTTGCTCCCAGAGACTTTTTAACCCTTACAACTCCCCCTTTTTGTTTAATGCAATGTCAAGTGGGGCAGGGAGGGGGGTCCACAGGGATGTCTGGTGAGGTTAAAATAATCACTTTTAACTTGGTATAGATTGTAAAAGTATGCAAAAGAAACAGCTAATCATGATTGGCAAGAAAATTAATAGAAAAGCCAAAGCTATCATAGTACCAATATGTATAAAAAGTGGGGCAAATGGTGAGGAGGTATGTTTTATCCATTCAGCCAGTTGTTCTACAATATCTTGGGACTTTTGTTGTGACCATTGATTGATATAGTTAGTTATTAAATAGATAAGTTGTCGCAAAGATTGCAATTCTGTAGTGAAATTTGTGCTTTGGATTTCAGCCAATGTTTGTGATGCATTGCACCAGTACTGTGAGAAGGGGAGAGGAGACACATTACATGTCTCATTACAGGGTAAAGGGGTTACACATATTTGAGAATATCTTCCATCACATGGTAAAGCACTTCTTAATTCCATCCAAAGGACTTCATTACCTAGTTGTTGAGTAATTTCTTCTAAATGTTTCATTTATCCTTCCAGCATGTTATCTGATTTTGCCTGGATTTGAAAGGCTTGTGCCATTTTCTGGGCTAGATCCTGAATTTGGGAAGCCAGCAGGTTAGTTTGTGCAAAAAGTTCTTGAATTTGAAGTTCTTCAAAGATAGTCATAGCCCTCCTAGTATCCCTCCTACATCCCTTTTGTGTCTCCTAGGTAGGGCCTGACTAATTCCATGCCATGCTGCATCTTCAGTGGTGGCAAACCAAGGGTCGGGGGAGCGAGCCTTCAGGAGGGTAAATTGCTGAATACCTATTAGAAATAAAGTAGAATTCATAGGATATGCTTGGAGTCCTATACTATCTGTAAGATTACAATTATGTATATCTACCTGGAACACAGATTCTCCTAATTTGGGATTTTTCAAGGTAACATTGTAATTGGAATTACTGCATATTAAGAATCCATAACCTGGTGGGGCCACAGCCTGAGTTTCAAAGGAGTAAACCACGATATCACAACCTATATTAGACTAATGTTTGGTGGTATAGTTAGCCCCATTATAACCAAAGAGGGATCTAAATGCCTGGAAAGTTGGGTCTTTGCATGGTTTTGACTTACATGTGCAGAGAGTGATATTCACATATGTTCCTGGAACAAAAGCTGCTGCAGCTTTCCAGATTCCTGGATGCAATATCTTTCAATATTTCATTACTGATTTTGGAATTTCAAGCGGCTTTTGAGTGATTGCAATATCGGGTTGTCTATTCAACCAGGAATATATCTGAATTCCCTGCCTATCATTATATCTGGTGTCTTTGAGATAGCCCACCGCTACCCAAGTAGAGTGTGGGATGGGCCCATGGCAGTCTGAGAAGGGGGGCCATAATGGGGTTACAGGTCCAGAGGTACAGGGCGTGAAAGGGGGGATTCAGAGTAATCACTATATGCTGCCCACAATACACCACCCATAGTCAAGTTTGTATAAAGGGGGTGCCCAAACACCGTAGCCACAGAGTCAGTATTCATGAGATGTCATGCCCCCGGAGCCCATGCCACTCATAAGCAAAGTCTCTTTGTTGTCAGGGAAGGCACTTGGTCTGTCATACATATAGGAATACCCCTAATAATAAATTTAAAGTCTTGTAAGGTCTTAATTATAGGTGTTCTGAGGGGTAGAAACTTACTAGGATCTTCTTCAGTCAGGGAGGTAACATTACCATGGAAAAGTAAATCTGGGGAGGGTTCCTTCCATGTCAAGAGTCGTCTTTGGACCCCATCCACTAACACCCATCTCTCTGTACCTCTGTTGCTCTGCCTGCTTTAGTTCTACATAGGTACAGTCTGTCTGAATCAGGGCTACTTGGCACATAATAGAGAGGAGACATTTAAATGTCCTGAGATCAACAGTTCTTTTCTTCCCACAAATCCTTCTCCTTTCCCACTGTCTCTTCTTTAGGTGTCTCTGTCTCCTCACCTGGTCCTTCTTTTCCTTCATAGATGGTTTGGGTCCCATAGGGTAGGGAGCCATTTCTGTTTTCCATCTGCATCTGTAACACATAAGAATCCCAGCCCCTTCAAGAGAACTCGAGTGGGGCCATGTCATTGCCCTTCCTCATCTTTCTACATAACAGTACCATGAGTTTTATCAGGTGCCTGAAGGGCTGTTTTCTTTTCTTTAATATAGCTTTTTATTTACAAGATATATGCATGGGTAATTTTTCAACACTGACAATTGCAAAACCTTTTGTTCCAACTTTTCCCTTCCTTCCCTCCCACCCCTTCCCCCAGATGGCAGGATGACCAATACATGTTAAATATGTGAAAGTATAAGTTAAATACAATATATGTATACATGTCCATACAGTTATTTTGCTGTACAAAAAGAATCAGACTTTGAAATAGTGTACAATTAACCTGTGAAGGAAATAAAAAATGCAGGTGGACAAAAATAAAGGAATTGGGAATTCTATGTAATGGTTCATAGTCATCTCCCAGAGTTCTTTCGCTGGTTCTATTCATTCCTGCTCTATTGGAACTGATTTGGTTCATCTCATTGTTGAAGATGGCCAGGTCCATCAGAATTGGTCATCATATAGTATAGTTGTTGAAATATATAATGATCTCCTGGTTTTGCTCATTTCACTCAGCATCAGTTCATGTAAGTCTCTCCAGGACTTTCTGAAATCATCCTGTTGATCATTTTTTAAAGAACAATAATATTCTATAACATTCCTATACCACAACTTATTCTCCATTCTCCAATTGAGGGACATCTACTCAGTTTCCAGTTTCTGGTCACTACAAACAGGACTGCCACAAGCATTTTGGCACATACATATATTCCCTTCTTTAGTATCTCTTTGGGGTATAAGCCCAGTAGTAGCACGGCTAGACCAAAGGGTATGCACAGTTTGATAACTTTTTGAGCATAGTTCCAAATTGCTCTCCAGAATGGCTGCATGTATTCACAACTGTGGTGTTCTCTTCTTTAAAATATAATAGTTCTCTCTGAGCAGGTTTCTTGGGAAGGTTTTCTGGAGGCAGCCTTGGTTTTGGTTCAGAGTAATAATCACCTCAAATGCAGCCAGCTGATAAAATCCAAAAGTTTATTTCTTATCTCTTTCCTTGGGTATGGTTAGCTTTCTTAGAGGCCTCTCTCTCTGCTTGGTTCCAAGAGCTCTTGCCACTAATCTTTTGCCTCTGCCAGCTTCGGCTTCTCTTCTTTCAAATATCTCCAGCCAGCACCTAGGTGAAAGTTGGAATGAATCTGTCTTGCCTCTGAGAGAGGGCTTATGGGCTTCTGTAGCTCTCAGAGTGCTCCTCTCTGACTCCTGGCAATGTTCCAAACTAACTGACTGAGCCTCTGTCAGCTTCTTATATATGATCTCTTAAAGGTTGACTCCTTCTCTGAGGGAGGGATTAAGGGAGATGTGAATTCACAAAGTTACAAAGTTAACTTTGTGAATCTCCCATACTTGTGAACTCCAATGAGTATTTAAATATGTTAGTGAGCTAGAGGATTTGCTAAGTACTATGCTAAATTAGGCAACTGACTTATTACTTTGTAAGAATTTGCTCTAAGGTGTGAACCAATAAGCATTGTATCTATCCTATTGAGTTAATACTAGGATTCTAACATCTCCCTTGAGTTATCACCTTGTTTTAAGTTCTGGATCATAGCACACAATTCCACCAACAATGTATCAGTACCCCAGTTTTCCCACATCCCCTCCAACATTCCACATTATCTTTCCCTGTCATCCTAGCCTATCTGAGAAGTGTGTAGTTGTCTTAATCTCAGAGTTGTCTTAATTTGCATTTCTCTGATTAATAATGACTTGGAGCATCTTTTCATGTGGCTAGAAATAGTTTCAATTTCTTCATCTGAGAATTGTCTGTTCATACCCTTTGACCATTTATCAATTGGAGAATGGCTTGATTTCTTATAAATTAGAGTCAATTCTCTATATATTTTGGAAATGAGGCCTTTCTCAGAACCTTTAACTAAAAATGTTTTCCCATTTTATTGCTTCCCTTCTAATCTTGCCTGCATTAGTTTTGTTTGTACAAAAACTTTTCAATTTGATATATCAAAATTTTCTATTTTGTGATCAATAATGATCTCTGGTTCTTCTTTTGTCATAAATTCTGAAGGGCTTTTTTCATAGGAGTGTCTTTTCTTTCATTAGAGGCATTTATCATATGAATCATTGTTAGAGATAATGTACCTTCCCGATTAACACACAAAAAGTTACATGTAAATACAGCCTTGTCTATATCTGGCTGGTTTGGCCATTGAGGGGTAGGTTTACTTCCCCCTTTTTTGTTCAATAAGGAAATTTTTCAGTGTGCGATGGGCACGTTCTACAAGGGCTTGGCCAGTGGGGTTGTAGGGAATACCAGTAACATGGATAATCCCAAAGGTGGAGAGGAACGTTGCAAAGTGTTTAGAGGTATAAGCTCGCCCATTATCAGTTTTTATGGCCGCTGGGACTCCTTGAGAGGAAAAACAGTGGTATAAATGTTTAATCACAGCCTTGATTGTTTCTTTAGGGGAAGCTGTGGCCCACATAAATTTGGAGAAATTGTCAATAGAAACATGTATAGCAATTCACCCCATATGGGTAACTTCCATTTGCCGCAGCTCATTAGGGGCACTTTCCACAGGGGTTAACTCCAGCTGGAGGTGGTGGGGGGAAGAAAGGCACACAACAAGCACAATGTTTTACAATATTACGGGCTTGTTTCCTGGTAAGGCCATAAAGGTGCCATAAAGCAGTTGCCAGAAGGTGAAAGGATTCATGGGCTCTTTCAGCGGAGGTTGTAGAGATTGTAAGGAGGGAGTGTGATAATGCACGGTCTGCAGCATCATTTCCTGTAAAGAGACTCCCTGATGCTGATTTATGAGAATAAACATAGAGCACATAAATGGGGTGTTTATGCGTGTGGAGAACAAGTTGTAAGTCAAACAGGAGAGAGGCAATAGAAGACTGAGACAGGTGGAGAACAGCATCTTCAATTCCTTTGAAGACCTTGATAGCATAAAAGCTGTCTGAAATTAGATTAATAGGGGTGCAGTAACGTTTGCATGCATGGATAAGGGCAAAGAGTTCATTCTTCTGAGTAGAATTATAAGGGGTGGTTAATACTAAAATCTCCTTAGAGTCTTCATTATATAGAGATGCTTTATGGTCAGCCGTGGCATCATTGGGACCACTCACTGGACTATCTCTAACTACCTTTTGAGGTCGGGTCACTCGAATAGTTTGATACAATGGCAAGGTAAGGCATGAAGAGGAGAGTTTAACATCTGCCCATTGAGAGACTTGAGTCCACTGCCAATACTCTTGGGAAATGGCTTCTCTCTCCTCTGGAGCATAAGGGAGATACAAGGAGGGCTTATCACTAGTCAGGTGTGTAGCCCTCTTTAAAGCTTCTAAGGTGAGGTCCCCTAGAACCTTCATCATTTGTGGTAGATTTTTCCGTGCTCTCCTTGGGTAGATATATCCTATAATGTAGGTGTCTTGATGTAATATTGCTATTGGGCTATTGGAATTAACAAGAGACACCTGAATGGGCTGTTCACAATCTAGTCTAGAGGTTTCTGATATTGACACTAAAGAGACTATTTTCATTATTGCCACTTGAGCAACAGGAGTCCACTTCCTTGGGGAGTTTAGGTTGGTACCCCCCTTTAAAATATCATTTAATGGTTACATCAAGGAGGCTGGAATGGGAGTGTTTCTGTGACACTGATTATGTGTGTTTGAAAGTGGGAACATGTCATGTGACACTGGGAGTATGCATTTTACACTGAGCGTGCATATGTTAGACACGTGTTTGACACTGATAGTGTGTCATGTGACAGTGAGAGTGTGTCTGTGACATTGAGAATGTGTCATGTAATACTGAGCATATGGTACACCTGCATTTTTGATTTCCATCACAAGCTAATTGTACAATATTTCAGAATCTGATTCTTTTTGTACAGCAAAATAACGTTTTGGTCATGTATACTTATTGTGTATCTAATTTATATTTTAATATATTTAACATCTACTGGTCATCCTGCCATTTAGGGGAGGGGGTGGGGGGGTAAGAGGTGAAAAATTGGAACAAGAGGTTTGGTAATTGTTAATGCTGTAAAGTTACCTATGCATATATCCTGTAAATAAAAGGCTATTAAATAAAAAAAAAAATATTGAGCATATGTTTGTGACACTGAGAGTGGGTCAAGTAACACTGAGAGTGTGTCTGTGACACTGAGAATTTGTGATACTGAGAGTGGGTCATGTGGCACTTAGAGTGGGTCATGTGACATTGACCTGTATCATGTGACACTAAGAATGGGATATGTGAAGCTGAGAGTGTCTGTGTGACACTGAGATTGTATATATGACATTATATTGTTACAATGATTGTGTTTGTGACACTGTTTGTGACATTGAGAGTGTGTGTGCCACTGAGAGTATTCATGTAACACTGAGCATATGTTTGTGACACTGAGCGTGTGTCATGTGACTCTCTGTGTTACATTGAAAGTGGGTTATGTAACATTGAGCATGTTTGTGTGACACTGAGTGTGTGTGATTCTGAGAGTGTGTGTCTGACACTGAGGATGTGTCTGTGACACTGCTTGTGTGTCTCTCACACTGAGAGCAGGTTATGTGAAACTGAGAGTCTGCGTGTGACACTGAGATTGTACTGTGACATTGTATTGTTACATTGATTGTGTTTGTGACACTGAGTTTGTGTCTGTGACATTAATAGTGTGTGACACTGAATGTGTGTGAAACTGAAAGTGTTTCTGTGAATATGAGAGTATGTGTGTAACATTGAGAGTGTGTGTGACACTGAGAGTGTGTGACACTGCATGTGTGTGATACTAAGAGTGTGTCTGTGACATTGAGTGTTCATGTAACACTGAGAGTGTGTCTGTGAAACAGTGTGTCATGTGACACAGAGTGGGTCATGTGACACTGAGTGTGTGTCTATGAAGCTGAGATTGTGTAATGTGATACTGAGCATGTGCTGTGACATTGAACGTGAGACATGTGACACAGAGTGTGCATAGCACTGAGTGTTCCTGTAACAGCAATAGTGTAACTGAGTGTGCCACTGAGAGTGTGTGTCACATTGAGTGTGTAACACTGAGAGTGTATCTGTGACACTGATGACAGGATGTCAGTGTATGAAATACTGAGTGTGTGACACTGAAAGTGTCTGTCACGCTGACATTGTGTGATGTGACACTGAGAGTGTGTCATGTGACACTGATAATGTGTCTGTGACATTGAGAATGTCATGTGACATTGAGCATGTGTTTGTGACACTGAGCGTTTATGACACTGAGAGTGGGTCATGTGACAATGACTGTGGGTCATATGACACTGAAAATGTGTCTGTCACACTGAGAGTGTGTTATGTGACACTGACCTTGTGTCTGTGACACTGAGAAAGGGTTATGATGACCATGCTAGCACCCAGGATATCTCAGAATCAGTTGGAGTCAGGATAAGCAAAAGTCCTTAGTCTTTATTCTTGATCTTTAAGGGTAGAAGTGAACAGGATGGAAGCAGAATCTCTGGGCCACCTTCTTCTTTGTCTACCGCAAAGAGTGACTCTGGCTAGTCTTACTCCACCCCCTAGTCCCTCCTACAATCCTCTGTATACATCAATCATAGAGCCAGCACAGCATAGTGGGAAGGGTCATTTTCCAAGCATATGCCCATAGAATACTGCCCAATCAGTAATTAGTCTCAAGTGCTTCGCTGTCCTGACCTCAGTGCATTGACTCAAGAATTTCAGCCCTCTACATCTCCCGCTTTCTTTTGTTTTAGAACACAGGTGGTCATGCCATCCCTGACTTCTCAGGGAGGTGAGAGCCCCCAAAAGGAGGTGATCATGCCCCCCTGACTTCTCAGGAAGGGAGATGAACAGCACCAAAGGGAAGTGGGGATTGCTAGAGGGTTTCTGGGCTGAAGGGTCTTATTAGAAACAGGTATGCACAAACCCATCAGCATGGGAGGTATTACACAAGCACATAGCAATAATACAGAGTCTATTAGTGATGACTCTCCCCACAGCCAGTGCAGGCTCAATGTGGTGCAACAAACATGAATTGTATATGCAAGTAGTGATATAACAAACAATATGAATCAACATGGCGTTGTAAAATATTTCCAGAAGTCCTAGAAGGAGGGTATGTAAACAACAGTCACACATACACCTTCTTCAGCAGCCAAGAGATAGTCCAAAACCAATCTATCATCCATTGCTTCACGTGTCAGGGAATCCAATGATCTGCAAAAGTTTTTGAAGTCCTGCAAAAGTCTTTTTATGTGTTAGGGAATCCAATGATCCCAGCAGATTTTGAAGTCCTGCAAGAGTCTTATAATTTCTCAGAAAATCCGATGATTCTGGAAGGCTTTCAAGTCCTACAACAGTCTTATCATATCTCAGAGAATCTTTTTCTTCAAGAATCCATCGCCAATTATGTAATAGTCTGGTTATCTTTAATGGAGACCCATGTGTAAAATTTGGAGCCATGGCTAATAAAATTTGCCACTCTGGGATGGTCTCACAGCATACGTTAATTTGTGCATTAGTATAAAAGATGTATATCTTGTCAGGTCTTATCCCAGATAATTGTACTGCTCACTTAATGGCCTTTAATAAAATCCTAGCCACAAGCACTGGGTAAGGAGTAAGGCTTTGTTCTGGTTGTTCCGGGAGGTTCACTCACTCTATCACACTGTCTCCTTGATGAAGGACTGCTATAGGTGCCTCTTGTGTGGCAAAAACTGATATTTCCAAGGGTTTTTGAGTGACTCTTTCGACCACATTGGATAAAGTCAGTTCAACTTCTTTCAAAGCCTCTTGAGCTTCTTTTGTAAGCTGGCATGGTGAGTTTAAAGTCTCCCCTTAAAATGTCATATAATGGTTGTAACTGATATGTAGTCAACACTGGACGCATCCATTGGAAATCTTCAATTTCTGAAAGTCATTTAAGGTGTTTAGTGTTTCTGTTCTTAAGGACAGTTTTTGAACTGTAAGCACCTTAGGGTATACTTCATATCCTAAATATTGAAAAGGAGTATACCTTTAAATTTTTTCTGGCGCTATGTATAATTTGTAGTTCCTTAGTGTTTCTATGGTCTTTTGTAGACATGCTTCTAACATTTGTTCCTCAGGTGCACATCCCAATATATCATTCATGTAATGTAATAACCTAACTTTTGGAAATGCTTTTCTTACTGGAGTAAGAGCATCAGCAACATACATTTGACACATAGTAGGGCTGTTTTTCATTCCCTGTGGCAAAACTGTCCATTTATATATTTTAGGCACTGAAAAGGCAAATCTTTTCATATCCTCCTTATCCAGAGGGATAGAATAGAAACAATCCTTAATATCTATGACCCAAAGAGGCCATTCTCTAGGCAACTGAGTAGGAGATGGAAGTCCAGGCTGAAGGGTTCCCATAGTTTCCATCTGTTCATTTACCTTTCTTAAATCAGTCACCATCCTCCATTTTCCAGATTTCTTAACAGAGGGTTATGTGACACTGAAAGTACGTGTGTGTGTCTCTGAGTGTGTGTGACACCGATAGTGTGTGTGACAGAGTGTGTGTGACACAGGGTGTCTATGACACTGAGAATGTGTGTGACTGTTTATGACACTGAGTCTGAGTATGTGACATTGAGAGTGTGTGACACTGAAAGTGTGTGAAACAAAGTCTGTAAATCTGAGTCTATCATGTGACACAGAGTGTATCTGTGAAACTGTGAGTGTTTGTGACACTCAGAGTGTGCATGAGTGTGACACTGAAAATGTTTCTGTTACACTGAATTGTGTCATGTGACACTTAGCATGTGTCTGTGACACTGAGAGTGTGTTATGTGACACTGAGAGTATGTTACATTGACATTGTGTACATGACAGTGATTGTGTGTGACACTGAGAGTGTGTATGTGAGACACTTAGAGTGTGTCATGTGACATTAAGAGTGTGTCTGTGACATTGAGAGTGTGTCATATGACAATGACCATGTGTTATGTTACTCTGAATGTTTCTGTTACACTGAAAGTGGGTCATGTGACAATGAGAGTAGGTCATGTGACACTTAGCCTGTGTGTGTGTGACACTGAGAATGTGTGACACTGAGGGTGTGACACTGAAAGTGTGTCTGTGACACTGAGAGTGTGCCATGTGACACTGAGGGTGGGTCATGTGACACTGAGTGTGTGTGTGACAGACACTAAGAGTGTGTGTGAGACACTCAAATTACATCTGCCGCACTAACATTGTATCTGTGACACTGTGCACGTGTCTCTGACACTGAAATTAGGTATGTGACACTGAACATGTGTGTATTACACTGTGTGTGACAGAGTGTGTGTATTACACTGAGTGTGTGACCCTGAGAGTGTGTGACACAATGTGCCATATAACAGAATATGTGTGACAGTGTGTCATGTGACACTGTGTGTGACACTGAGTGTATCTGTGACACTGAGAATGTGTGTGACAATGAGATTTTTTATGTGACACTGAATTGTGGCATTGTGTTTGTGACACTGAATTTGTGTCTGTGACATTGAGAGTTTGTATATATGACTCTGAGTGTGTGACACTGAGAATGTGTCTGTGACACTGAGTGTGTGTGTGTGGATACTGAGAGTGTGTTTGACAGTAAGATTGTGTCTTGTGATACTGAGTGTGTGTGACAAGAGAGTGGATCATGTGAAATTCAGGGAGTGTTTGTGACACTGAGAATGTTTCTGTGACATAGAGTGTGTGTTATTAGTAACAGTGTGTGTGATACTGATAGTGTGTTACACTGCGTGTGTGATACTGACTGTGACACTGAAAGTGTCTGTGACACTGAGATTGTGTCATGTGACACCGAGCATGTGTGACAGTGAGAGTGTTTGTGACACTAAGTGTGTCATGTGACACTGAGAGTGTGTGTGGCACAGAGTGTGTCTGTGATACTGACTCTGTGCCTGTTACACTCTGTGATTTCGAGGGAGGGTCCGGCTCCGGGTGGGCGGGGCCCGGAGGCGGGGCTTAGCGGCGCCCAGCCCCGCGCCGCTCCTCCCTGCGCACTGCAGAAAGCCTCTGCCTCCTCCCGTCTCAGTCTTCTCCAGGCGCTCCTCACGGTGCCCCTGGACTTGTCCCTGCGCCCCGGACCTTAGGACCGCCCGCCCGCCGCGCTGGTAGGTCCCGGGCGCCCGCTCCGCGCCCTGTCGCGGGAAAGACCCCTCGCCTCTGCCCCCTCGCTTCCGCCCCTTAACCTGCGAGTGCTGGAGGGACGGAGGGACGGAGGGAAGGAAGGAGGGAAGCAGGGAAGGAGGGAGGGAGGAACAGAACGAGGGAAGGAGGCAAGAATGTTCGCCCTCTCGGGAGCTCGTGGCCTCTTCTTCCCGGGGCGGAGGGGAGAGGAAGCGCCCGTGGTCCTGGGCCCGGGCTAACTTTCCTGTTGCCCCGGAGACGCTCAGCGGGAGGGCGGGAGGGGCCTCTATTTGGAGAGCCTCCCGGGGCCAGGGGAGCCGAGTGTGCTGGATGTGTGCGCCTCTGTGCGTCTCCCTGTGTGCGCCTCTGTGCGCCCCCCTGTGTGCGCCTCTGTGCGTCTCCCTGTGTGCGTCTCCCTGTGTGCAATCCGGGTGTGTGTTTGTGTGTGTATGTTGGCCCCAAGTCACTCGGTGGAGGGACCTGGGCTAACACAGGGCAGGCTGGACAGGCGCAGGAGAGGAGAACCCGGCTGTAAGCTACCTGCTGCTCTCCCTGGCCACCGCCCGCCCCTCTCTCCGTCATCCCCGTGCCATCCTTCCTCCGGGCCCTGCTGCAGGTTGGTGCCTGAAATAACAGCAGCCCAAATCCAGAGATGTCCTTGAGAGAAGGGAACCGGGGCCCAGGGGCTCAAGGGCTGTGCCTGCCAGGGGGTAGGCGAGAGGCAGAGATTGGAAACCAGGCCTTGAGCCCCCCCCCCCCCCCCCCCCCACCCCCGTGGGAACGGGAGATCCTGTCTCATGTGAATTGATGCTCTGCTTCGCAGTAATTGATTATAGTCAGCAAAGCACACATTCCCAATTACAGATCAATTTGGCCTGTGCTTATGGCCAGTGGACCAGTGGGAGGATGGGAAGTGGAATCTTGTCCCACTTGTGTAGCAGATGGTCAGAGAGGTATGGAAAAAGAGAAATAGCCTGTCTTCAGTCTTGGCATCAGAAAGCCACCATCAAGAGAATCTGAGTTCAAATCCAGCCCCAGACACTTACCAGCTATGTGATCGTGGTCAAGTCACTTAACCCACATTGCCTACAGAAAAGAATCTAATTCCAAATTGCAATAATTTGTCCATTTCCTGGTTGCATTTGAGAGAACAGAGAGAGAAAACTGTATAACTTGTCATTCTTTGTCATTTCCATGGTAGTCAGCAAAAGGATGGTCTGGGCCAACATCTGAATAGGAAAGAGCATAACCTGGTATAAATCCCATTTTGTTATATTGTTATTATATTGCTGATGAGTTGTAATCTCTTTGCTAATATTTTATTTAAATTTTTTGTATCAATATTCCTTGAAGAGATTACTCGGTAATTTTGTTTCTCTGTTTTGACTCTTCCTGGTGTAGCTATCAGCACCATATTTGTATCATAGAAGGAATTTGTCAGTACTCTTTCTTTGCCTATTGTTGGAATTGTTATTTAAAGATTTAGTAGACTTCATCTTGCCCTGGAGGTTTTCTCTTAGAGAGCACATTGATGGTATTTTCAGTTTCTTTTTCTAAAATGGGACTATTTAAATAATTTTTTTCCACTTTTGTTAATCTGGGCAATTTATATTTTGGTAAATATTCATCCATTTCTATTAGATTATCAGATTTGTTGGCATATAGTTGAGCAAAATAACTCCTAATTATTGCTTTAATTTCTTTTTAATTGGAGGTAAAAATATCCTTTTCATTTTTGGTACTGATAACATGTTTTGTTTCTTTTCTTTTTCTAATCAAATTAAGTAATGGTTTGTCTATTTTCTTGGAGATTTTTCTTAAATCAACTCTTACTTTTGTTAATTCATTCAATAGAACGAATTCCTTTAAATTTTATTAATCTCTCCTTTGGTTTTCAGAATTTCTAATTTGGTATTTAATGGGTGGGGGTTAATTTGTTCTTTTTCTAGCTTTTTTAGTTGCATGCCCAATTCGTTGATCTTCTCTTTCTCTGTGTTATTCTTGTATGTATTTAGAGATACAAAATTTCCTTTAAGAACTGCTTTGGCTATATCCCCAAAATTCTGGTATGTTGTCTCATTATTATCTGTTAGAATTCTTACAAGGTGCTAAGTCACTGGAATTGATAGAGACAATAATTATCTAATTTAGCATGGTACTTAACAGTTCTCTAGTTCACTAATGAACTTAGTACTTATTAGCGTTCACACCTTTCACACCTTTAAGATTCACACCTTTAAAAGAGCATATATAAGCTAGGAGCCTCAACCAGGATTGAGTCCAGGAGATTCACAAGTCTAAGAGACAAGCCCACTCTTGGAGGCGGAGTCAGATTTATTCCATATTCCAACTTTGTGCCAGCTGGAGACTTGGAGGAAGAGAGGGTGAAGCTGGCAGAGGCAAAGGACTAACAGCAAGAGCTCTTGGAATTAAGGAGAGAAATAGGCCTCTAAGAAAGTGAACCAGGCCCAAGAAAGGAGACAATACTTGGAAAGAGACAATAAAGGATTTGGACTTTAACTCCTGGCTGCATTTGAGGTGATTATTACACTGAACTGAAACTAAGACTGTTCCCAGGAGCTCCCCAAGAAACCTGCTCTCAGAGAACTTTATATTTTAGAGAAGAGAACATTACAATTATTATTCCGTGGGATGAAATTATTTGTTTCAATTAATTTTTGTCTGACCCACTCATTTTTTTAATTAAAGCTTTGTATTTACACAGCATATGCATGGGTAATTTTTCAACACTGACCCTTGCAAAGCCTTCTGTTCCAAATTATCCCCTCCTTCCCCCCACCCCCTCTAGATGGCAGTTAGACCCATACATGTTAAATATGTTAAAAGTATATGTTAAATCCAATATATGTATACATAGCTATATAGTTATCTTGCTGCACAAGAAAAATTGGATCAAGAAAGAAAAAAAAAAAACTGGGAAAGAAAACTAAACGCAAGCAAACAGCAACAGATAGGTGTAGATAGCTCGTTTCATCACTGAACAATTGGAATTGGTTTGAATCATCTCATTGTTGAAGAGAGCCATATCCCTTAGAATTGATCGCCATATAGTTTTGTTGCTGCTGAGCATAATGATCTGGTTCTGCTATTTCACTTAACATCAGTTCCTGTAAGTCTTTCCAGGCCTCTCTGAAATCATCCTGCTGGCCATTTCTTACAGAACAGTAATATTCCATAATACTCATATACCACAATTTACCCAACCATTCTCCAATTGATGGGCATTCATTCAATTTCCAGTTTCTAGCCACTACAAAGAGGGTTGCCACAAACATTCGTGTGCATACAGGTCCCTTTCCCTTCTTTATGATCTCTTTGGGGTATAAGCCCACTGCTCAATCAAAGGTTATGCACAGTTTGATAACTTTTTGAGCATAGTTCCAAACTGCTCTCTGGAATGGTTGGATGTATTCACAGTTCCACCAATAATGTACCAGTGTCCAAGTTTTCCCACATCCCTTCCAACATTCATCATTATCTTTTCCTGTCATCTTAGTCAATCTAACAGGTGTATAGTGGTATCTCAGAGTTGTCTTAATTTATATTTCTCTAAATCAACAGTGATTTGGAGCACCTTTTCTTATGACTAGAAATAGTTTCAATTTCTTTATCTGAAAATTGTTCACATTCTTTGATCATATATCAACTGGAGAATGGCTTGAATTCTTATAAAGTTGAGTCAATTCTCTATATATTTTAGAAATGAGGCCTTTTTCAGAACCGTTGAATGTAAAAATGTTTTCCCAGTTTATAGCTTCCTTTCTAATCTTGTTTGCATTAGTTTTATTTGTACAAAAACTTTTTAACTTAATATAACCAAAATTATCTATTTTGTGATCAATAATGACCTCTAGTTCTTTTTTTTGGTCACAAACGACTCATTCTTTAGAATATTTTATTTCCAATTGGTTTTTAGTCTATCTTTTTCCGACCCTTTATTGAATGTAATTTTGATTGATTGTATCATGGTCTGAAAAGGAAGCATTTACTATTTCTGCCTTTCTGCATTTCACTGTGAGGTATTTATACTCTAATACATGGTCAGATTTTGTGTAAGTGCCATGTACTGCTGAGAAAAAGATATATTACTTTCTATCCCTATTCAATTTTCTCTAAAGGTGTATTATATCTAAGTTTCCTAAGATTTTATTATTATTATTCCTAATTTCTTGCTTATTTATTTTGTGGTAAGAGTTATCTAATTCTAAGAGGGGGAAGTTGAGGTCCCTGTTAGTATAGTTTTGCTGTCTATTTCTTCCTGTAACTAACAATTTCTTCTCTTAAGACTTTGGATGCTCTCATATGTAATGGGAATAAACTAGAACCATTCCAAATAAGATCAGGGATGAAACAAGATTGCCCACTATCATCATTATTATTCAATATTGTATTAAAAAGGGTAGCTTTAGCAATAAGAGAAGAAAAAGATATTAAAGAAAATTAGAGTAGGTAATGAGGAAACCAAATTATCACTCTTTGCAGATGATATGATGGTATACTTAGAGAACTCCAGAGAATCAACTAAAAAGCTATTAGAAATAATCTACAACTTTATCAAAGTTGCAGGATACAAAAGAAATTCACATAAATCATCAATATTTTTATACATTACTAACAATATCCAACAACAAGAGATACAAAGAGAAATTCCATTTAAAATAACTGTTGATAGTATAAAATATTTGGGAATCTCTCTGCCAAGGGAAAGTCAGGAACTATATGAGCAAAAGTACAAAACACTTCCCACACAAATAAAGTCAGATCTAACCAATTGGAAAAAAATATCAAGTGCTCTTGGATAGGTTGAGTGAATATAATAAAGATGACATTATTACCTAAATTAATCTATTTATTTAGTGCTATATCAAACTCCCAAGAAACTATTTTAACGATGTAGAAAAAATAACCACAAAATTCATCTGGAAGAACAAAAGATCAAGACTTTCAGGGGAACCAATGAAAAAAAAAATCAAATGAAGTTGGCCTAGCTGTACCAGATCTAAAACTATATTATAAAGCAACAATCATCAAAACCATTTGGTACTGGCTAAGAAATAGACTAGTTGATTAGTGGAATAGGTTAGGTGCACAGGACAAAATAGTCAATAACTATAGCAATCTAGTGTTTGACAGACCCAAAGATTCCCAACTTTGGGAATAAGAATTCACTATTTGACAAAAACATCTGGGAAAATTGGAAACTAGTCTGGCAGAAACTAGGCATTGATCCACACCTAATACCGTATACCAAGATAAGGTCTAAATGGGTTCATGATCTAGACATAAAGAATGATACTATAAATACATTATAACAACATAGGATAGTTTACCTCTCAGACCTGTGGAGGATGAAGGAATTTGTGACCAAAGAAGAACTAGAGATCGTTATTCATCATAAAATACAAAAATTTGATTATATTAAGTTAAAAAGTTTTTGTGCAAACAAAACTAATGCAGATAAGATTAGAAAGGAAGCTATAAACTGGGAAAACATTTTTACATTCAAAGGTTCTGAAAAAGGCCTCATCTCTAAAATATATAGAGAATTGACTCAACTTTATAAGAATTCAAGCCATTTTCCAGTTGATATATGATCAAAGGATGTGAACAATTTTCAGGTGAAGAAATTGAAACTATTTCTAGTCATATGAAAAGGTGCTCCAAATCACTGTTGATTAGAGAAATGTAAATTAAGACAACTCTGAGATACCACTATACACCTGTAAGATTGACTAAGATGACAGTCAAAGATAATGATGAATGTTGGAAGGGATGTGGGAAAACTTGGACACTGG
Source organism: Sarcophilus harrisii (assembly GCF_902635505.1). Classification (NCBI taxonomy): domain Eukaryota; kingdom Metazoa; phylum Chordata; class Mammalia; order Dasyuromorphia; family Dasyuridae; genus Sarcophilus; species Sarcophilus harrisii. Next base: position 2,551,967 of record NC_045432.1, read on the forward strand.
TACATTGTTGGTGGAACTGTGAATGGATCCAACCATTCTGGAGAGCAATTTGAAACTATGCTCAAAAATTTATCAAATCATGCATACCCTTTAATCCAGCAGTATTTCTACTGGGCTTATATCCCAAAGATATCTTTAAAAAGGGAAAGGGATCCACAAGTTCAAAAATGCTTGTGACAGCCTTTTTTGTAGTGGCTAGAACCTGGAAACTGAGTGGGTGCTCATCAGTTGGAAAATGGATGAATAAGTTGTGGTATATGAATTTTATGGAATATTATTCCTGTTCTGTAAGAAATGACCAACAGGATGAATACAGAAAGGCTTAGAGGGACTTAGATGAACTGATGCTAAGTGAAATGAGCAGAACCAGGAGATCAATATGATGATCAATTCTGATAGATGTGGCTCTCATCAACAATGAAATGATTGAAACTAGTTCCAATTGTTCAGTCATGAAGCGAGCCATCTACACCCAGAGAGAGGACAGTGGAAATGAGTGTGGACCAGAATATAGAATTTTCAATATTTCTGTTATTGTTTGCTTTCATTGTTTTTGCTTCTCAGGTTTTTTTATTTCTTTCTAGAGCCGATATTCTTGTGATGCAAGATAACTCTGTGTGTGTGTGTGTGTGTGTGTGTGTGTATTAACATATTTAACATGTATTGGACTACCTACCACCTAGGGGAGGGAGTGGGGGGAAGAAGGGGAAAAGTTGGAACAGAAGGTTTTCTAGGGTCAGTGTTTACAAATTACCCATGCATATGTTTTGTAAATAAAAAGCTATAATAAAAGAAAAGAATTTCGATGCTCTACCACTTGATGCGTATACATTCAATATTGATACTTCTTTATTGTCTATGGTACTCTTTAACAAAGATGTAGTTTCCTTCCTTATCTTTTTAAATTAGATCTATTTTTGCTTTTGCTTTATATGAGATGAAAATTGTTACTCCTGCTTTTTTTTTTTTTTTTTTTTTTTTTTTTTTTGGTTTGGCTGAAGCATAATAAATTTTGCTCCAGCCTTTTACTTTTACTCTGTATGTATCTCTGTCTCAAATGTATTTCTTGTAAATAACATTGTAGGATTCCGGTTTTTAAGACATTTTGCTATCTGCTTCAGATTCCATTCTCATTCACAGATGTGATTACCATCTGTGTGTTTCCCCTATATCCTAGTGCTCTCTCTTTCCACTCCATCCTTAGTTGTTTTGTTTCTGAACCACCCCTCCCTCAATCTGCTTTCTATTCTACCATTCCTTCTCTCTTCTCTTACCTTTTTCTCCTAGTGTTTCTGTCCTCCATTCTGTCCCCCTTTCTGTCCTTCCCCTTATTCCTCTTCTTTCCCTTAACTATAATAGGTTTTTTGTGCCTCTTTGTGTGATTTAATTTATCCCATTTTGCCTCCCCTTTCCTCTTCTCCCAGTATGGTCTTTTTTCTTTGATTTCATCACATCAAAGTCAATTTATATCCACACCCTCCATCCAGGTATGCCCCCTCCAATTGCCCTAAAAAGATTCCATTCTCGAGTTACAAGTATCATTTGTTTCATGTAGGGATGTAAACAGTTCAAGGTTTAAATAATGTTTTTATTTTCTTTCCTGTTTACCTTTCTTTTCTTAAGTCCTGTGTTTGAAGTTCAAATTTTCTGTTTAGTTCTGGTCTTTTCATTGAAGATCCATCTTCTCCCCTGAAAGGTGACACTGAGTCTTTCTGGGTTACTTGATTTTTGGTTGCAACCCTAGCTCCATTGCCTTCTAGAATATGGTATTCCAGGCTCTCTGATCTTTTATGTAGAAGCTGCCAGATCCTGGGTAATCCTGACTGCTGCTCCTCAATACTTAAATTGTTTTTCTCTGGCAGCTTCCAGTATTTTTTCCTTGAGATAATAGTTCAGGCGTTTTCAATAATGTTCCTTAGGATTTACCTTTTGGGATTTCTTTATGAATGTGATCAATGGATTCTTTATAACTATTTACCACTCTTGTTTTAGTATATCAGAGCAGTTTTCTTTGATAATCTCTTGAAGAATGCTATTCAGGCTCTTTTTTTCCAGTTATGGCCTTCAGGTAGACCAATAATTTTTAAATGGTCTCTCCTGGATCTATTTAACAGGTCGACTGTCTTACCAATGAGGTATTTTACATTTTCTTCCATTTTTTTTCTTTTTTTTTTTTTTGGTTTGATGGATTCTTGATGTCTCATAAAGTCATTAGCACACATTTCCCCAGTTGTAGATATGTATGATTTTCTTCATTTATCTTTTGTATTTCTTTTTCCATTTGATTAATCCTACTTTTAAAGATGCTGTTTTCTTCAGCTTTTTTTTTTTTTTTTTTTTTTTGCATTTGGCCAATTGTATTTTTTAAGGAATTTTTTCAGTCAATTTTCTTTCTTTTATTTTACAAGTTATTGACGACCTCTTGCATACCTCTCATTTCTTTTCTCATTTTTTCTTCCAGCTGTCTTATTTGCCTCTCAAAATTTTTATGACCACTTCCATGAAGCTTCTTTGCTTGACACTAATGCATATCATGCTTTGAGAGATTTCCTTTGTGGGCATTTTGCCCTTGTATGAGTTTGTGTTTGATTTCCCTTGTCACCATAGTAGCTTTCTATGGTTAAGGTTCTTTTCTGTTTCTTACTCATTTTCTTTCTTTCCTTTTTTCCTCTTTTGTAACTTTAAAGGTTGAACTCTTCTCTTGGGGTAAAAGGCATTCTGTCTCAATCTTCTTATGCTGTTCTGAGCCTTACTTTGAGCACAGGGGTCCCTGTCTTTAGTGTCTTGCTCACACCTTCCTGGTTTCTCCAAGCAACAGCCTGGGTTCCAGGGCTGGCAATTTGCCTTCTACCCTATGACTGGAGGCTGTCCCTGGTATACTCTGCTACTGAGCCATGACCAAGAGTCTCAGTTGCTGATCCGCTGTAATTAAGATATTCTCACTGGCTTTTCTGGACACTATCTGAACAGGGCTGAATACCCCCTTTACCCCAAGGAAACTGATCTTTCTTTAAGTCCTAACATATCTTGAGGTGGAGACTGGTTTGATTCCATCAGCCTCTGTTCAGAGACTTGGTTTCATGTGGTTTTTGAGAGAAACTGGGAAAGCTTGAGCAGCTTCCTGGCTTCAATCTGCCATCTTGGCTGTATCCCTGGAACTGCCATCATTTTTAATTGAAACAGAGCCCAGAGAAACTGCAGAGACTCTCATATTCTTGGCTGTTGGATAATGATGGGTAACTCAGGCCAGAAAGCTTTATTCAGCTAAATCAACACAGGTGTCTTCACTGCCTATCCCTGTTGAGTGTCTTTCTTGTTCCATATAATAATCCAATAATCCAGTGGAATTTAAGAAGGTCTGGATTGATTCATGTGCATCTCCCCAAAATTGGTTTAGTATTTCAGGATTGGAACATAATGAGCTCACTAACGTGGGGGGTTGGGCCCCATAAAATAAGGTTAAACAAGATTGGCCATCTTATTTTGATGATGCCTTTAGATTTAATGGTTGCCTACTGTGATGTATTCTCCTTTCTAGGAGACCTATTCTGTAGTATACTTCCAGTGATTATTCAGTAAGGAAAGTCTGATGTATGTTCTATGTATTTGAGAACTGGACTTTGAAATTAATTTTGGTAATTTTGGTTATTTGGTAATTTTGGTGTTTTAGATCTTCCAGATTTCTTTGGGAATTCTGAATTATTAATTTAAGTGTCCTCCAATTTCTATGGGAGAATAGTGGGGGGAATTCACAAAGAGATTTTCCCCTCATTAGTAAAAAGGCAATATCAGAAGAACCAGTTGTGTTCTAAAGGAGTTCAAAAGGAGTTGTCTGGTATGCATCTCACCACTTTGCTGGGGAACCCTGTTATCACTGACCAACAGATTGTTATCTGGCAGTCAGCATGGTCTGTGAAACTACAGCATTCTGAAGGCCAGGTGGCCTCAGGGGGTACTATCACATTTCCCCTAGAAGCTGTATCCCATCATTTCCACCATTTCTATTACCTTCTACCACTTTAAAGTCCATTTCCTTTTCCCATTGGTGAATTCCACTTAGAGCCTCGCTTTTTTTGGAGCATCCTGGGTTGATGTTCATTCTTCTCCCATCCTTGTTCTTGGTTTCTAGACGTCTCAACTTTGGGGTTTTATCCAGAACTTCCCTCAGCACTTCTTTGGTTTTTACATGTTCCAAATACAACTATCCTGTGACCTCCACTGTATCCTTCTTACCCTGATCCAGTCTTCTGTACTTCAGAATCATACCCTATGCTAAGTAGGCATTATGATCCCTTTTCTAGCAGTTGCTCCTCCCCTGCCTCCAGCTCCAATTTGTGTAGTCTTCTTTGAACCTAAGCTTTTTGAGAGTGGGACTGTCTTTCTTTAACTTCTCTTTTTATCTTTAGCTGAGGGCATGGCTCATTGTAAACATTTAATTAAAGCTAATTTCCTCCAGCCTTTATTGGGGCTAGATACCTTTAGATTGCTAATTTTCCTCACCATCCAATTACCTCAGGGGAGACTTCTGAAGATTAGGACCTAACCAGTTTTGAGGGACTCTAGTTTGAACAAACTTTTAGTCTTGAATAGCTTTTTGGAAAGGACAGTGCCTTCTTTGGGCTTTATTCTCCTTCCTCAAGTACAGGTGAATAATAGCGCTGAAACAGCAGTTCACTATCCTAGAACTGTATAAAGGTGGCATATAGAACCCAACAATTATAGAAGGCAAACCAAGGCATATGATCATCTACCAACCATGCTGCAGAAACCATTGTGTCTGTTTGTTGTTATAAAGGAGAGATCAACCAAAATTATTCCCAGAATATTTACTATTAAAATAATGGAAATCTCCCTAATGTGGACTTCCACATACTAACTGTGATGACTACAACTGAAAAGTGAGGTTTTTGTTTTGTTTTGTTTTGTGCTCCAAAACAAGATTTATAGTGTTTTGGGGAACTATTGGGATTCCCATGGCCAACTTAAAATATTCCACTCTAATTTTAGCTGACCAGTTTATGTTTTCATGGAAAATGGCAATTGTTAACGGGGTGCAGATTCTAGGAGAAATACAGCAGTAATCCTGAGGTCCCCAGACCTTAGGAATGCTATTGTCAATGGTACTAAAATCTCCTGATTTTATATAGTCATAAAAACTTTGCTGCCTTCCAGATTACAATCTGTTGGTCTGAAATGGACAGACACGAGATAGGTAGCTCAGACCAGATTATTCAATTTAAAGCATCCTTTAATATCTGGCCAGCCAGGACTGACCTCTACTAGACAGGCTAGAAGAGATCAGCCCTGAACCTTTAGCGAGGTACACTTTTAAACGAGTTTGCCACATCCTAGTACAGCCTTGTGGTTACAGATTTCAGAAAGCACTGACAGTTTCTCATTTACAATGGGGATATGTCTGGATGGGAGTGAGCACACAATGGAATCTGTCAACATGTTTTGCATTGTTGTCTAGGGTCTCATGAACTGGGGGATGGGGCCCAGTCTGAACATAACAATTCCCTTAATTTAGTTTGAGCAACGTCTGCCTATAAGCCTGAGGCCCCTTGACTGAGGGATGAGGGGGCCAGTCTTTTGTCAATTTCAGGTCCAAGATAACAGGTTTTCTGAGAAATGGTGAAGTGCACACTCCTCAGTTCTATCTCTGGGCCAAAAATTAGCATATCACTGACATAAAGAAACTATCATTTCCTATGATTTGTCTTCTTTCTCCTGGTTCTTTGCTAAAATCCTTTTAGAACTAAGCCCAGTTCGGCTATAATTGTTGGGTTCCATTGCATTATCGAAAATAAACTTTTAAACTCCCTAAGAAAAAATTCCCAGCACCAGATGTATTTATATGTGAATTCTACCAAACATTTACAGAACAGTTAGCCCCAGTGCTATATAAACTATTTGAAAAAATAAGGATTGAAGGAGTCCTACTAAACTCCTTTTATGACACAGGCATGGTACTGATACCTAAACCAGGTAGGTTGAAAACAGAGAAAGAAAATTATAGACCAATCTCCCTAATGAATATTGATGCTAAAATCTTAAATAAAATATTAGCAAAAAGACTACAGAAAATCATCCCCAGGATAATTCACCATGATCAAGTAGGATTTATACCAGGAATGCAGGGCTGGTTCAATATTAGGAAAACTATCAGCATAATTGGCCATATTAATAACCAAATTAACAAAAACCATATGATCATCTCAATAGATGCAGAAAAAGCATTTGATAAAATTCAACATCCATTGCTAATAAAAACACTTGAGAGGATAGGAATAAATGAACTTTTCCTTAACATAGTCAGGAGCATATATTTAAAACCATCAGTAAGCATCATATGCAATGGGGAAAGACTGGAACCTTTCCCAGTAAGATCAGGATTGAAACAATGTTGCCCACTATCACCATTATTATTCAATATTGTATTAGAAACGTTAGCCTTGGCAATAAGAGTCAAGAAAGAGATTAAAGGAATTAGAGTAGGCAATGAGGAAACCAAACTATCACTCTTTGCAGATGATATGATGGTATACTTAGAGAACCCCAGAGATTCTACTAAAAAGCTATTAGAAATAATTCATAACTTTAGCAAAGTTTCAGGATACAAAATAAATCCACATAAATCCTCAGCATTTTTAATTATCACCAACAAAATCCAACAGCAAGAGATACAAAGAGAAATTCCATTCAAAATAATTGTCGATAGCATAAAATATTTGGGAATCAATCTACCAAAAGAACGTCAGGAATTATATGAGCAAAATTACAAAACACTTTCCACACAACTAAAGTCAGATTTAAATAATTGGAAAAATATTAAGTGCTCTTGGATAGGCCGAGTGAATATAATAAAGATGACAATACTCCCTAAACTAATCTATTTATTTAGTACTATACCAATCAGACTCCCAAGAAAATATTTTAATGATCTAGAAAAAATAACAACAAAATTCATATGGAAGAACAAAATGTCAAGAATCTCTAGGGAATTAATGAAAAAAAAAATCAAATGAAGGTGGCCTAGCTGTACCTGATCTAAAAGTATATTATAAAGCAGCAGTCAACAAAACCATTTGGTATTGGCTAAGAAATAGACTAGTTGATCAGTGGAATAGGTTAGGTTCAAAGGACAACGTAGATAATAACTTTAATAATCTAGTGTTTGACATACCCAAAGACACCAGCTTTTGGGATAAGAACTTACTGATAAAAACTGCTGGGAAAATTGGAAATTAGTATGGCAGAAACTAGGCATGGACCCACACTTAACACTGTACACCAAGATAAGATCAAAATGGGTCCATGATTTAGGCATAAAGAATGAGATTATAATTAAATTAGAGGAACATAGGATAGTTTATCTCTCAGACTTGTGGAGGAGGAAGAAATTTGTGATCAAAGATGAACTAGAGATCATTATTGATCACAAAATAGAAAATTTTGATTATATCAAATAAAAAAAAAACCTTTCTACAAACTAAACTAATGCAAACAAGATTAGAAGGGAAGCAACAAACTGGGAAAACATTTTTACAGTTAAAGGTTCTGATAAAGGCCTCATTTCCAAAATATATAGAGAATTGACTTTAATTTATAAGATATCAAGCCATTCTCCAATTGATAAATGATCAAAGGATATGAATAGACAATTTTCAGATGATGAAATTGAAACTATTTGCACTCATATGAAAGAGTGTTTCAAATCACTATTGATCAGAGAAATGCAAATTAAGACAACTCTGAGATACCACTACACACCTGTCAGATTGTCTAAGATGACAGGAAAAAATAATGATGAATATTGGAGGGGATGTGGGAAAAATGGAACACTGATGAATTGTTGGTGGAGTTGTGAATGAATCCAACCATTCTGGAGAGCAATCTGGAATTATGCCCCAAAAGTTATCAAACTGTGCATACCCTTTGACCCAGGAGTGCTACTACTGGGCTTATACCCCAAGGAGATACTAAAGAAGGGAAAGGGACCTGTATGTTCCAAAATGTTTGTGGCAGCCCTGTTTGTAGTGGCTAGAAACTGGAAAATGAATGGATGCCCATCAATTGGAGAATGGTTGGGTAAAATGTGGTATATGAATGTTATGGAATATTATTGTTCCGTAAGAAATGACCAGCAAGATGAATACAGAGAAGCTTGGAGAGAATTACATGAACTGATGCTAAGTGAAATGAGCAGAACCAGGAGATCATTATATACTTCAACAACAATACTTCCATCAACTTCTGATGGAAGTGGATTTCTATGACAAAGAGAAGATTTAACTCAGTTTCAGTTGATCAATGATGGACAGAAGCAGCTACACCCAAAGAAAGAACATTGGGAAATGAATGTTAACTGTTTGCATTTTGGTTTTTCTTCCCAGGTTATTTTTACCTTCTGAATCCAATTCTTCCTGTGCAACAAGAGAACTGTTGGTTCTGCACACATATATTGTATCTAGGCTATACTGTGACATATTTAACATGTATAGGACTGCTTGCCATCTGGGGGAGAGGGTGGAGGGAGGGAGGGGAAAAACCGGAACAGAAGTTAGTGCAAGGGATGATGTTGTAAAATACCCAGGCATGGGTTCTGTCAATAAAAAGTTACAATTTTAAAAAATTACCCAGGCATGGGTTCTATCAATAAAAAGGTATAATTATTAAAAAAAAAGAAAGTATATTACCTGAAGATTTTAGCAGTCTCTCAGTAGTAGACAAATTTCATGTTTCAACAGTATTATTTTAGAAAACTTAAGTTTTGTTTGGTTTATTTTATATGTAATTTATTGAAACTTGGTGTGGAGGCAGTTGGAATACTGTGTCTCATGATACTGCAATATACTATTCTGCTCTACTCCTAACTGAACTATTATTTAAGTGCTTATGCAAAAATACCATTATGATAATAACAAATATCCCCTTATATTATTCTGTACTGTTCAGTATTCAGTCATGTCTGATTCTTTGTGACCCCATGGACCATAGCTTGCCTGATCCTTCTATCCTTCCCTATCTTTCTAAGTTTGTCCAAGATCATCTGTTGTTTTCATGACACTCACTTTTCATCTCATCCTCTGCTATCCCCTTCACCTTTTGTCTTTGATCTTTTCCAACATAAGACTCTATTCCATTGAGTCCTATCTTTTCATTATGTGGTCAAAGTATTTGTTTCACCTTCAATATTTCACCTTTCAGTGACTAGCCAGAATTAGTTTCTTTAAGTATGGACTGATTTGACCTTGCTGTTCATGTGACTTTCAAAAATCTTCCCCAGCACCACAATTCAAAAGTGTTGATTCTGCTGTACTCATCTTTATAGTCCAACTCTCACAGCCATACATCACTACTAGAAACACCATAGCTTTCACTATATAAATTTTTGTTGGCAAGGTGAGGTCTCTGCTTTTTGGTACACTGTCCAGATTTTCCATTGCCTTCTTTCCAAGGAGCAAATGTCTTTTTCAGTATGATTATTTTTTTTTAATTATAGCTTTTTATTTACAAGATATATGCATGGGTAATTTTTCAGCACTGACCCTTGCAAAACCTTCTGTTCCAACTTTTCCCCTCCTTCCCCCAGGCTTCTCCCCCAGATGGCAGGTAGATCAATATATGTTAAATATGTTAAAGTATAAGTTAAATACAATATATGTGTACATATCCATAGTTATTTTGCTGCACAAGAAGAATCAGACTTTGAAATAATGTAAAATTTACCCGAGAAGAAAATAAAAAATGCAAGCCGACAAAACAGAGGGATTGGAAATGCTATGTAGTGGTTCATACTCATTTTCCAGAGTTCTTCTGCTGGGTATAGCTGGTTCTATTCATTCTTAAACAAAGGGAACTGATTTGGTTCATCTCATTGTTGAAGAGAGCCATGTCCATTAGAATTGATCATCATATAGTATTGTTGTTGAAGTATATAATGACCTCCTGGTCCTGCTCATTTCACTCAGCTTCAGTTCATATAAGTCTCTCCAGGCCTTTCTGAAACCCTTCTGCTGGTCATTTCTTACAGAACAATAATATTCCATAACATTCATACACCACAATTTATTCAGCCATTCTCCAATTGAAAATGTCTTTTAATTCTGTGGCTGCTGTCACTATCTGCAGCAATCTTTGAGCCCAAGGATGTAAAATCAGATTGCTTCATTTCTTCTATTTCTGCCTCTATTTCTTGCCAAGAATTTTGTTTTCTTATATTAAGCTTCAAGCAAGTTTTTATATTCTCTTCTTTCATCCTTCATCAAGAGGCTTTTTAATTCCTCTTCACTTTCTCCCATCAGAGTCGTGTCATCTGCATGTATGGAATTATTGCTATTTGTCCTGGCAATCTTAATTTCAGCTTTTGGTTCTTCCAACCTGGAATTTTGCATGTTTACTCTGCATATAAGTTGAATAAATGAAGTGATAATATGTATCTCTTTGTTGTAGTTCTTTTACAATCTTAAAACAATCAAGTGTTTCATGTTCAGGTCTAACTGTTGCTTCTTGGCTTGAAAAGAGAGGCTCCTCAGGACACAAGTAAGATAATCTGGTGCTCCCATCTCATCGTGCACTTACCATATTTTTTGTGATCACACTGTGTTCAATGAAGCAGAAGCAGATTTTTTTTCTGGAACTCCCTTGTTTTCTCTATAATCCAGAAAATGTTGATGATTTGGTCTCCAATTCAACTGCCTATTCCAAAATTAGTTAGCTCTTCTGGTAATTCTCAGTTTACATATAGCCAAGCCTAACTTGAAGAATCTTAAGTATAAACTTTCTGGCATGTGAAATGAGTTCAATTGTTTGGCAATTTGAACATTCCTTGTCAGTGCCCTTCTTTAGTATTAGGACAATCCACAGATCACTGTTACATTTTCCAAATTTGCTGTATATTGAATGCATTACTTTAACTGCATCATCTTTAAGGATTTTAAATAGCACAGCTAGAATTTCATTACCTCCACTGTCCTTATTAGCAATGCTTGTCAAGCCTAAACCCGCTTGACTTAATTTTCCAGGATGTCTGGCTCTAGATCAGTAATCTAGTGATTACTGGTGATTATTAGTGATATTTACATCTTTTAAAAGAGTTCTTTTGCGTATTATTGCTGCCTCTTCTTAACATTTTCTGCTTCTGTTAATCCTTACCGTTTTGTCTTTTATCATCCCCATTTTTGAATGAAACTTTTCTTTGCTATCATTAGTTCTCTTGAAGAGATCTCTTGTCTTTATCATTGTATTGTTTTCTTCTATTTCTTTGCATTGCTTATTTAAGAAAATCTTACCTCTGTTTGCTGTTCTCTGGGATTCTGCATTCATTTGGGTATCTTTCCCTTTCTATTTCCATCTTAACTCAGCTATTAACCTTATCATTAGTTCTGCTTTTATTTTTAGTTAAGTTTATTCAGAAGATTTTATTAGTTTTCTTTCTGTGCACAGATTTCATATTGCAATCTCCATTGTTACTTTTGACAAATAAGTTTATACCTTTCATGAATAAAAGTTGTATGGAGCTTGGGTATGGAAAATATACATTTTTTTAATCTCTTTTAATGATTGCTAAAAACTGGCAGGTAAATACTTGGGGTACTTACCTAAGACTTAATATGTAACAGAGCGTAGGACCCCATGTGTTCAGACACTGGTGCCTGCCATCTGGACACTTCCTTTAGTATGCTCATATCGTGGTCTTTTGTATGATCATATATTTTTAAGTCCTTCAGGCTAGTGCCTTAGTTCTTTTTTTTTAATTTTTGCTTTTTTTTAAAGAGGCAATTGGGGTTAAGTGACTTGCCCAGGATCACAAAGCTAGTAATAAGTGTTAAGTCTCTGAGACCAGATTTGAACTTATGTTCTCCAAACTCCAGGATTGGTGCTGTATCTCCTGCACCATCTAGCTGCCACTTCAGGCTAGTATTTATGGAATAGAGGCAACAAGAGCAGAGATTGAAAGTCCAAAGTATAAAACAATCTGGGCCATTTTTCTAAACTCTAACTATTATTGGAGATTTCTCATTGTTTGTGATTCCTTTGATGTTAACATTATTTCTGCCCATGTTTATTGTAAAACTCTTACTCTAAAGATTTTAGCAGTTTCCATCTTGTAGATTAATTTCATACTGCAACAGTCATCATTATCTTTGAAAAGTGAGTAATTAATTGAAAAAAATTTTACAGAACTCTTGTAGGGAGTCAATTAGGGAAAATATGGAGGCATGCCTCCTGATGAAACAAGTTCTGTTATACTGCTCACCAATCTGTTATTTTTAAGTGTTTATACTAAATAATGATATTTAGTTTAGCTGATAGTGAGCAGTAGAAGACAGCATCTGAATTGTGAGCCTTTGGGATTGGAATGATGAAGGTGCTCATAAGGAAGCTACGAAGCAGGATGTATTTAGGTGCCAAAGTTATTGAGTTTGGTTGTGGACATGTGGTGTTTAAGGTGTCGGCTATTCATTCACTTGGAGATGTTAGAAAAGCAATAGGAGATGTAGGTCAGAAGATCATCAGAGAGGTTATTCTGGAGTTTAATAGGGAAACATATTTAAGAATCATCAGTATGGAGATAACTAAATCACTGGGAGATGATAAGATCAAAAAATGAAGTAGGACTGAAGGAACAGAGAAGTCAGATAGTATGTATATATTTAGGCTAGAGCCCTGCATATGGAGACAAGAATATTTGACTTCCAAACCCATCTAAATTACCACTTACTAGATGAATCACTGAAGCCAAGTCATTTAACCTTTCTAAAATAGAGGGAGTAATAGTCTACATCACAGGTTTGATGGGGGGGGGGGCAAAAAAAGACAATATAGGTACCACAAAATGTTTAGAGCCACTCTCATTTTTTCTTCCTCTTCCTTCTCCTCCTTTTCCTCTTCTCCTTCTTTGTTGTTATATTGCATGAACACAAAGATTATTCAAGAGTAGAGCAGAATAATTTAATCAGGTCACCAGCAGTCATATAGTCACAGATTTCTCTGTCTCCCTACCCATCCCTTTAATTCCTTTTTTAAAAAAATATTATTGAAACTTACTTTTGAAAGAGAATATTGACAATTTTAGTATGAAATTTGTTTACTACAGGGAGACTATTACCTCCTCAAAAGTCATACTTTTACTAAAAATAATCACCATTGAATAGTATTAATTTAATTAATTTAATGATGTAAATTAAATATATTAAATTACAAAAATACTAAAAAATTATTTTCTACTAAAATATGTTTAACATCAAGAGATTCACAAAGAAAAACAAACAGTAAATGATTGTCTGAATGGCCAAAATAACAATATAAGAAAAAATCAAAGCCTAACAATAGCATAAAGGTTAGGATGGATTTTTAAAACATCCCACAGAACGTTTTTCCAGTTAGATGATGCTGATTCAGTTGAATTCGTATTTTGAATTATTTTGCATAGTAAACCACCTCATCTATCTATCAATTTGACATCCTTTACTGTTTCAAAAAGACACTAGTATAGGGTACTTATTTTTGTAATTTTTATTCATTCAGTTTTTTAACATATCCTCTTCATCCCAAATATTAACTGTGCTTTCCATTAAGTGCTGTTATGCCTAAAGAAGGTCAAATATAGTTATCTCAATAGAATACTTTAAATCTCACTTTAAACAAGGCTATATTATACTTTAGTTTTAGAGCAAATAAATCAAATCTGAATTTACAATCACAAATGGTATCATTCAAAATCTCAGTTTTCCCAAAGATCATTGGCTGCCATCACTTCAAATTAGAGAATCCACTGATTTCAATTAGTTCCATTCCAAAGATTTATAATGGCAATCTTATATTTGCTTTCCCAGAATAGTTCAACATTTACAAAAAATATTTTAACCATAATTTAGAAATTTACAGCAAAATTGGAAATGTAGAGCAAAAGTAGTATACTTCAATTATAAATTTAGTCTTTTTTCCTTGTTTTCTTCTTTTTATTTTGTGTTTTATTTCTTTTTGTTTTTTTTTTCCTTATTTCCTACTGAAAGTCTAAAGTGGGAATAAATTTCTGCTTACTGGGATGCAAAGTTTAGCATCAGATTACTTAAAACTGAGAGAACTATTTCAATCATTAAACTTCATTAATTTTCCCTGGCTTTCTAAACTCTCTGGCTCCAGCTTTTTAGAACCATCTTTGTGGTCAAATGCATTTTTCCCTTAGAAATCTTCCAAGGATGCAGAATCTACAGAGAATATTATATATAACAAAAGACAAAAATTTTCCTAAGAAGCTCATTGAAAGAGATAAAAAGAGTCATATCCTACTATTGGGGTACAAGCATTTGACTCTCCAACTGCTCAACTCTGGACAAGTTTATTTTACTAGTATTAGTATTGTGAGCTACCCTCATTAGTCTAGAGTAACTCTAAATTAATGAGTGCAGGACTGTTTTAGGTGCCTAGTTCTCTGTTTCTCAATAAACTAAACAGATAAAGAATTCCCTCCTGGTAGGTCCCATGATTCAGCTAATGACCCTTTCACTTTCTGCTGCCAATATATAGTCACAGGCCAAGGATTTCGTTTATTTTCTAAGACAATAAAAATATAGAAAAAGAAAAAGAAGGAAAGAGAGAAAAACAGTTTCCTGCTAGAAAAAGTTTTCTGCTAGAGGACTAGTCAAATTAACAGATGGCATATCCACCTCCCCAAAAAGCTTTACTGATCAGTCTGAAATAGTCATTTGTTGGAATCCTAGTGTCAACTCAACTTGAAACAAGGTGAAAACTCAAGGGTGATGTCAGAATCCTGGTGTTAACTCAATAGAACTGCTACAGTGCTTATTGGTGAATCCTTACAAGGTGATAAGTTGCTAATACTGATGGAAACAATGCTTGTGTTCATCCCTTTAGAGAGCTCATAAGTATCTAAGTACTCAATGGAGTTCACAGTTTGGGAGATTCAGGGTCTAGAAAGAGATATCTGAATTCACACCTTCCTTAGGGCCAGAGAGCATGCTGGGAGATATCCCACAATCCCACTCTTGGAGAAGTAGCATAAATAGAGCACTCTGGGAGATACAGGAAGGTACTTGCCTCAGTTGGAGATTGAGAAGCCACAAGTCGGTGTTGGGCTGGAGGCAAAAGAAAGCAGAGGCAGAAGCCAAGGACAAAGCTGCAAGAGCTCAAGCAGAGAGGAGATAGGTCTCTGAACTAACCGGGCTAATTTGGAAGGAGAAGACATCCAGAGTCCTCAGTCATTAGACCTACTTTAGGACCAGTGGTGACTTGACTGTATTCTATCTGAACCATGGGGGTACTCAACAAGTTCTTTTCCAGAATGATCTTATCTAAGTCTAAACCCATCTTTCCACTCAACTGTCAAAGATCCCACTTACAATATCAAAGGTGAGAACAAAATATTACTAAATTAGAATAATTTAGAAAAAATGTTTATTAAGTTGACTGGCAAAACGGGAAAGCCAAAAAAAGTCTTTAATTTACACAATATTAAGGATTCAAATAAAAGAACAAGGATAGAGTAGCCAATTGGCCAGTGCAGAGGTAATTCCCAGATGAAACACAAGGGTTGTTTGAGATACATAGTAAAAGGAAATTCATATTCCTTGTATCAATCTTCAGATATGACTAGATTTCTGGTCAGCATAACCTAGAGGCTGAATCAAGAATTAAAGGAATCTGGTATCCAAGGAACAAATATGATTTCTCAACCCCATTTTGACAGGTCTTGGCAACACATTGGATACAGGGGGTGAGAGATAGTGAGGATTGAATGATGACATCTAACTTTCAAGCCTGGGGGACTGGAAGGATTGTGGTTCCCTAGACTGTAAGGGGGGGAGTTTGAAAACACAAAATATTTAGGGGAAAAGAGGAAAAGATAATGAGGTTAGATCTGGAATTTAACATGTGGAATTTAAAATGTCTGCTGGAGTTCCAGCTGGAAAAGTCTGAAAAACTATTGGAGATGTAGATATCAAATTCAGCAGAGTGGTTAGGATAGAATTCAATCTGAGAATCATCAATATAGAAATGATAATTAAATGAAAGGAAGTACCATAGAGAGAAGAGAGAAGAGGGGAGCTAGTGGATAACCAAGGGGGTTAAAGTCCTGGATTTGGTGTTAGGAGACTTGCATTCAAATTTCACCTTTCTTATTAGCTATATCACCTAAGTCCAGTCACTTAACTACTATCAGAAAAAGTGGAAGTAATAATAGCTCCTATATCACAGATTTCATATAGCGGCAAATGAGATGATATATGTACTGCAAAATGTATAAAACTTATTGGCATTTATGGTTATTTTGCATGAATAATTAAAATAAAGCTCAGTTGGGAGTGGATCAGAATAGTTTAATCAGGTTCTCCTGCAATCACATAGCCAGGGAATGCCCAGACAACCTCTCACATTCAACCTCCAAAAATATCTTTTCAAAAATGAATTATAAAAACTTTTCTGAAAGATAATGATAGTTGCAATATGAATTTTGTTTATAAGAGGGACACTTCTATCTGACATGTTCAAAATAATACTTAAATACCAAAAATAAATGGAGAAATAATATTATATGGACCAAGTCTGTGATGTACGTTATCATTTGTGATCACTTTTAATGTTGCCTCCATTCAAAAAAGCCTTGCTCAAGCAAATTAAAAAAAAAAAAAAAAAAAAGATGAGTGAAAAAAAAAAAGATAAAGGTTTAGGCAAACTAAATGCAGTATACAGAGACCTGGCTCTGGGTGCTAAACATAAATCATTCAAAATCAAACCACTTTCATCCTTAACCTATTTGGTGTTCTATAAGGTACATATCTACAAGTTTTGTTATATTGCTCAAATGATATAAAATATGTACATAATAATTTATTGGAACATTTATCATTATCATCATCATTACTATCATTATTTTTTTCAAGAATACTGAAAAAAATAATAAATGGTGGACACAATCTTTTATTTTTTTTATTTATTTTTTAGAATAACTTTTTATTGATAGAACCCATTCCAGGGTAATTTTTTACAACATTATCCCTTGCACTCACTTCTGTTCCAATTTTTCCCCTCCCTCCCTCCACCCTCCCTCCACCCTCTCCTCCAGATGGCAAGCAGTCCTATACATGTTAAATAGGTTACAGTAGATCTTGGATACACTATATGTGTGCAGAACCAAACAGTTCTATTGTTGCTCAGGGAGAATAGGATTTTGAAGGTATAAATAACCCGGGAAGAAGAACAAAAATGCAAGCAGTTTACATTAATTTCCTAGTGTTCTTTCTTTGGGTGTAGCTGCTTCTGTCCATCCTGGATCAATTGAAACTAAGTTAGATCTTCTCTTTGTTGAAGAAATCCACTTCCATCAGAATACATCCTCATACAGTGTTGTTGTTGAGGTATATAATTATCTCCTGGTTCTGCTCAATTCACTCAGCATCAGTGCATGTAAGTCTCGCCAATCCTCTCTGTATTTGTCCTCCTGGTCATTTCTTACAGAACAATAATATTCCATAACATTCATATACCACAATTTACCCAACCATTCTCCAATTGATGGGCATCCATTCATTTTCCAGCTTCTAGCCACTACAAACAGGGCTGCCACAAACATTTTGGCACACACAAGTCCCTTTCCCTTCTTTAATATCACTTTGGGGTATAAGCCCAGTAGAAACACTGATGGATCAAAGGGTATGCACAGTTTGATAACTTGTTGAGCATAGTTCCAAACAATGTATTAGTGTTCCCACAACCCCTCCAACATTCAACAATATCTTTCCCTGTCATTCTAGCCAGTCTGACAGGTGTGTAGTGGTATCTCAGAGTTGTCTTAATTTGCATTTCTCTGATCAATAGTGATTTGGAACACTTTCATAAGGGTGGAAATAGTTTCAACTTCATCATCTGAAAATTGTCTGTTCATATCCTTTGACGATTTATCAATTGGAAAATGGCCTGATTTCTTATAAATTAGAGTCAATTCTCTCTATATTTTGGAAATGAGTCCTTTATCAGAACCTTTGACTGTAAAAATTTTTTCCCAGTTTATTGTTTCCCTTCCAATCTTGCCTCCATTAGTTTTGTTTGTACAAAAACTTTTCAATTTGATATATTAAAAATTTTCTATTTTGTGATCAGTAATGATCTCTAGTTCTTCTTTGGTCATAAATTTCTTCCCCTTCCACAGGTCTGAGAGGTAAACTATCCTATGCTCTTTCAATTTATTTATGATCTCATTCTTTATGCCTAGATCATGAACCCATTTTGACCTTATCTTGGTGTACGGTGTTAAGTGTGGGTCAATGCCTAGTTTCTGCCATACTAATTTCCAATTTTCCGAGCAATTTTTGTCAAATAATGCATTCTTATCCCAAAAACTGTGGTCTTTGGGTTTGTCAAACACTAGATAATTAAAGTTATTGGCTGTTTTGTCCTTTGAACCTAACCTTTTCCATTGATCAACTAGTATATTTCTTAGCCAATACCAGATGGTTTTAGTAACCGCAGCCTTATAATATAATATTAGATCTGGTACAGCTAGGCCACCTTCATTTGATTTTTTTTTTCATTAATTCCCTTGAAATTCTTGACCTTTTGTTTTTCCATATGAACTTTGTTGTTATTTTTTCTAGGTCATTAAAATAGTTTTTTGGGAGTCTGATTGGTATAGCACTAAATAAATAGATTAGTTTAGGTAGTATTGTCATCTTTATTATATTTGCTCGCCCAATCCAAGAGCATTTAATATTTTTCCAGTTGGTTAGATCAGACTTAATTTGTATGGAAAGTGGTCTGTAATTTTTCTCATAAAGTTTCTGATTTTCCCTTGGCAGATAGATTCCTAAATATTTTATACTATTAGTAGTTACTTTAAATGGAATTTCTCTTTGTAACTCTGACTGTTGGATTTTGTTAGTGATATATAAGAATGTTGATGACTTATGTGGGTTTATTTTATAACCAGCAACTTTGCTAAAGTTGTGGATTATTTCTACTTTTTAGTAGAATCTCTGGGATTCTCTAAGTATACCATGATGATATACATATCATCAGCAAAGAGTGATAATTTGGTTTCCTCATTGCCTATTCTTATTATTTTAATCTCTTTCTAAGCTCTTATTGGCAAAGCTAGCATTTCTAATACAATATTAAATAGTAATGGTGATAGGGGGCAACCTTGTTTCACTCCTGATCTTATTGAGAATGGTTGCAGTTTGTCCCCATTACATATGATGCTTACTGCTGGTTTTAAATGATGCTACTGATCATTTTGGGAAAAGTCCATTTTTTCCTATCTCTCAAGTGTTTTATTAGGAATGGATGTTGGATTTTATCAAATGTTTTACTGCATCTATTGAGATGATCATATGGTTTTTTAATTTGGTTTTTACCAATTTCGTTTTTTAATATTAGACCACCGTTCCTGGTATAAATCCTCTTGATCATGGTGAATTATCTGGGATGATTTTCTGTTTTTTGCTAATATTTATTTAAGATTTTAGCATTTTTGGGAGATTGGTCTATAATTTTCTTTCTCTGTTTTCAGCCTACCTGGTTTAGGTATCAGTACCATGTCTGTGTTATAAAAGGAATTTGATAGGACTTCTTCATTCCCTATTTTTTCAAATAGTTTATAAAGCATTGGGATTAATTGTTCTTTGAATGTTTGGTAAAATTCACATGTAAATCCATCTGGTCCTGGGGATTGTTTTTTAGGGAGTTGATTAATAGCTTGTTCTATTTCTTTTTCTGAAATGGTAGTATTTAAGCAATTTACTTCCTCCTCTGATAATCTGGGAATCCTATGTTTTTGGAGGTAGTCATCCATTTCGCTTAGGTTATCAAATTTATTGGCATAAAATTAGGCAAAATAACCCCTTATTATTTTTTTAATTTCCTCTTCATTGGTGGAAAGTTCTCCCTTTTCATTTTTAAGACTACTAATTTGATTTTCTTCTCTCCTTTTTCTAATAAGATTTACCAAAGGTTTATCAATTTTATTGTTTTTTTTTTCATAAAACCAACTCTTAGTTTTATTTATTAGTTCAATAGTTTTTTTACTTTCAATATTATTAATTTCTCCTTTTAATTTTAGAATTTCAAGTTTAGTAATTGATTGTGGGTTTTTAATTTGGTCTTTTTGTAGCTTTTTAAGTTGCAAGCCCAATTAATTGACCTTCTCTTTCTCTGTTTTATTCAAGTAAGCCTCTAAGGATATAAAGTTTCCCCTTATTACCGCTTTGGCTACATCCCACAAATTTTGGTATAATGTCTCACCGTTGTCATTATCTTGAGTGAAGTTATTAATTGTGTCTATAATTTCCTGTTTCACCCAATTATTCTTTAAGATGAGATTATTTGGTTTCCAATTACTTTTTGATTTATTTACAATTAACTTTTTGTTGAATGTAGTTTTTATTGCATTGTGATCTGAAAAGAAAGCATTTACTGTTTCTGCCTTTCTGCATTTAATTTTGAGGTCTTTATGTTCTAATATATGGTCAATTTTTGTGTAGGTTCTATGAGCTGCTGAGAAGAAAGTATACTCCTTTCTGTCACCATTCAGTTTTCTCCAGAGATCTATCATACCTAGTCTTTCTAATATTCTATTTACCTCTTTAATTTCTTTCTTATTTGTTTTGGATTTGTTATCTTCTGAGTGCAAATTGAGATCTGCCATTATAGTTTTTGTCTATTTCTTCTCCCTAACTCTCTTAACTTCTCCTTTGGAAGTTAGATGCTTACCCTTGTTTATATTTTAATACTGATTTGCTTCATTGTCTATAGTACCTTTTGAAGATGGTTCCTTCCTTATCTCTTTTAATTGATCAATTTTGCTTTTTTACTTGATCTGAGATAAATACCCCTGCTTTTGACTTCCCTACAAATACATTCTGCTCCAGCCACTTTTTATTGTATTTCTCCCTGTTTTAAATGTTTCCTGTAAACAACATTTGAGGATTCTGACGATCCAATCTGCTATCTGGCTCCTCTTTTGGAAGGTTCATCCATTCACATTTACGTTAAACTTTAATTCTGTTTTCCTTTTCCTAATTCCCAGATTATGCTTTCTTTTCTTTCCCTCCTTCCCCCCTTTCTTAGTATTAAACTTATTGGTCCCACTTGTGTCACCCAGCTTTTCCTCTTTAGTATCCCTCCCGCCTCCCTTTGAATCCCTTCCCCTTTCTTGTACCCTTACCTTATTACTCTTTTTCTTTTTCCCTTTTCCTCTCCCACTTTTTAATGAGGTGAATCTGTAAAACAAATATGTCAGTTATTTCTTATTTGAGCTAATTCTGATGAGAGTAAGATTCGCACAATGTTCCACCCCCTCTCTAAGTTCCCTCAGATATGATAGGTTTCCTTTGCCTCATCGACGCATGTAGTTTTCCCTTTTTTTATCTCCTCTTTCCCCTTTTTTCTGACACTATCCCCTTTCCATTTCTACTTCCCTTTTTTATGCCATATCATTAAAATCAAATTATACATGTGATTTTTATGTATATCCACAACAGAAATACCGTTCTCAAGAGTTCCTTTTACCTTTTTCTACTTGTTTTGAGTCCTGTTGTTGGAGATCAAATTTTTTGTTTAAGTCTGGTTTTTTCTTTAGAAACAGATGAAATTCCTCTCTTTCATTAAATGTCCATCTTCTTCCATGAAAAAAAATGCTCAGCTTAACTGGGTAGTTTATTCTTGGCTGCATTCCAAGTTCTTTTGCCTTTCGGAATATCAAATTCCAGGCCCTTTGATCCTTTAATGTTGAGGCAGCCAGATCTTGTGTGACCCTTATTGTGACACCTTGGTATTTGAACTGTTTTTTCCTGGCTGCTTATAGGATTTTTTCTTTAGTCTGAAAATTCTGAAGTTTGGCCACAATATTCCTCAGAGTCTTTATCTTAGGATCTTTTTCAGAAGGTGTTTGATGGATTCTTTCCATGGCTATTTTACCTTCTGGTTCTATTACTTTTGGGCAGTTCTCTTTAATGATTTCCTGTAAAATATTATCTAGGCTCTTTTTTTCATCATAATTTTTGGGTAGTCCAATGATCCTTAGGTTTTCTCTCCTAGATCTATTTTCCAGGTCTGTTGTTTTTTCAAGTAAATATTTGGCATTTTTTTCCAATCTTTCATTTTTTTGGTTTTGCTTGACTGATTCTTCCTGCCTCAATGAATCAGTCATTTCTATTTGTTCAGTTCTGATTTTTAGTGTGTTGTTTTCTTCATTAGCTTTTTAAACTTCTTTTTGTATATATCCAATTGAGTTTTTAAGTGAGTCGTTTTGCTCTATGGAATTTTTTTCCATTTCACTAATTTTTTTTTTTTTGGTGAGTTATTTTCTTTCTCCAATTCACAAATTCTGTTTCCCTGCACTTCTTGGGAGTTTTTTACCTTTTCCAATTCACATTTCAGGAAGTTGTTTTCTTTTTCCACTTTATCAAATTTTTCTTTTAGTGAGTTATATGTCTTTTCTGTTCTCTCTTGCATAGCTTCTCTTTCCTTTCCCCATTTTTCTTCTAGTTCTCTTTTAAGGTTTTTAATAGTCTCTTTTAGGAGAGCTTTTTGTATTGGGGACCAACAATTGTCTGGAGACTGTCTGCTTTTAGTCTCTTCAGGGTTGAAAAGCTGTTCTCTTTCTGAGTAGAAACTATCAGTTGTCCTTTTGATTTTCTTACTCATTTTGTTAAAGTCTGTAGGGTCTGCCTTCAGTGCCAGGAGGTTACCAGCTTCCTCTGCAGAGCAGTGATAGGTGTATGGACAGGTAGCTGTACTGCTAGCTGGCTGCAAAAATCAGGGAGGTACTGGAGTGCTCTGGGAAAGAGTTCCCCACCTGGAAGTAACTCAGGCCTGCAGGGCAGAGCTGGGAAAGTGCCCTGCAAACAACCTGCCCTTGGGGCTAGACACTAAGCAGTGAGAGTTTCACTACCCTAAGCCAAATCCCTCCCTGGGGCTGTGGGTATTAGCAGTTGAGCAGTGAATGGATTTTCAGGGACAGGAAGTGTCTGTGGACTGGAAGTGTCTCTGCTCCAGTAAGCACAGTCCTGTTGGGGAAGTTCTATTGCCCCAGGCCGAGCCACCCACTGTGCTGATTAGAGGCTGCCCAGTAACGCCCCCCAAAAGCCCCAAATTGCAGGATGTGGCTGCAGGGCTGCATTTCAGTCTGCCTGAGTCACTTCCGGGTTTGAGTAGCTACAGCCAGATCTTGTGAGGTTCTGGCGTTCTTTAGAGTACTCTCTGTTTTAGGATTTAATTTCTCTGCCAATTTACTGCTTTGTAATCAAGGCAGAGCAGTTAGCCTATAGCAGAGTGGTCTCTATAACTTCTCTAGCCACAAAGATCACCCCCGCCCCTGGTCTGCTCAGGACGCTAGCCTCTCACTGTCTGTGCTACTCTGGCCCCTCAGGACAAAACTTTCCTGGTGATCTTCCAGATTGACTTCAGCTGGTAAGTTGTATGTGTCTGATCTTCATGAATTTAAGCAGTGAAGAGCTATTTCTGAGGCTGGATAAAATAGTTGGTTATGAGGGGAATGACAGAAGCTTAGAAAGTCGTGTGTGCCTTTTCCACCATCTTCGGACAGAATCTTTTAATCAAGACATCATGAGACACACTTCTGAGGTTTTTTCCAAAGTGAATTTAATAAGCTCACTTTTCCAATATTACTATGATAGGTACAACATGAAATTTTTCCACA
Source organism: Sarcophilus harrisii (assembly GCF_902635505.1). Lineage (NCBI taxonomy): Eukaryota > Metazoa > Chordata > Mammalia > Dasyuromorphia > Dasyuridae > Sarcophilus > Sarcophilus harrisii. The sequence continues at coordinate 2,575,650 of NC_045432.1, forward strand.
ATGAGAATGCTAACATCTTCAGAGTGATAGTTCTATAAAAAGAAGTGAGAAATAACAATTACATCAAGGGATTCACCTGAAAAGGAAAGAATCCAATGACTGCCTAGGTAGATGGCAAAATATGGAGATCTGGGACCTACATTGTCACTTGCAATGTCTCTAGATGTTGATTCTATTCCATAAATTAAAGCTTGAGAGAATTAGAAACACTTGACAAAAACAGTATAACGCATTTAAAAGTTAGAGGGTTGATGAGGGATAGAGGGTAAACAGAGGGTGAGTAGAAATATGAGATCATATTAGAATGTTATTCACAACTCTGTCACTGTCTACGTAATTAATATTGGGTAGTCCCTTCACCTGTGTAATGAGAATCTGGAAAATAATAGGAAAATCATTGCATTTCTTGCTGTAGGAACAATGAAAACAAGGATTGGGTGAATGAAAAGAATTCAAGAAGGGACAGAAAATAATGGCAGTTAGGAGGTGGCCAAGTGCGTTAGAAACCTAGGCTTGGAATCAGGAAGAAGTGGTTTCAAATTATACCTTAGTCAATTACTAGGGATATTATCATGGCCAAATCAGTTAATATTTATCAACCCTGATGAATTTCTATACAATATAGTGTTAAAAATAATACCTATTTCTTAGGTTTACTATAAGTAAAGATTTAACATATATACATTATTGTATCAGAGAATGTATTAATTTTATCACTGTCATTTTCTTCATCATCTTTTTCCTCCTCATCATCAGCATTATTATCATTTTTGTACCAGTGAAAATGGCAGGTGAGTCAGGAATGGAACAAAATAATTATTCAAATCATCAGGAGTGACAGTGCTGTGGTAGCCCAAAATAGAACTTCAGTGAGTTACTTTAAGAAATAAATTATTTAAAAAATTACTTTTCAAATATAATAGTGATAGTTATTACATGAAATTTGTACACCAGAGAAATAAATAATGTTAACATGAAGGGATTTAAAATCAAAGAGAAGTAACAAATAAGGTTAGAGTCTTATTTTGTCCCATTCTCTATCACATTACAGTCTATCCTTGAGTTACTTTCATTCCATAAATGTTACCTTGAAATGTTATTTTATGCACATGAATTATGGAAAAAAGAAACTAGTGTGAGCAAAATCAATGCAATGGATGAATTTCTGCACTGAAGCCATACTAAAAAGCCATTCCAATCAGAACCTATGTCATATTTTACTTATTTGATATTTTGGCAATTTCCTTAGATTTTTATTGGCAGTTTTGTTGTCATAGTCAAATGTGATAAAATATGTTCAAAACAATACATAAGGCCAGTGAATATGATCATAATAATTGTTATTATCACTGTCAGTATTTTGCTGAAACATTTAAAGTAGCAGATCACTGAAGGAAAAAGCAAAATAACTTAAGCAGATCAACAGGAGACACATTCATACTCTAGCTCTGACTGCTCATATGTAACCTACATAATGTCTTTTAAAAAATGAAATATACAGGGATAGTTAGATGTCCCAACGGATAGAGCACTGACCCTAGAATCAGGAGGATCTCAGTTTAAATCTGGCCTTAGACACTTGACACTAACTAGCTGTGTGACCCTGAGCAAGTAACTTAACTCCAATTATCTTGTGTGAGAGAGAGAGAGAGAGAGAGAGAGAGAGAGAGAAAGAGATGGAGACAGAGACACAGAGAGAAAGAGAAATGGAGAGAGAAATATACAAACTTATTTTTGAAAAATCAGCATTGACTGTTTCAATAAGAAATTTTTCTGCAAGAGGGAGACTCAGTAAAATCTTTAAAAAGTCCTACTAAAATTAAATTCAGAATTAATGTTAACCAAAAGTGACAGAAGCTGAAAGTAATTGCCTGAATGAGTGGGGAGACTGGTCAAGATGTGTTGTATATACTTTATCATGTATAATCCTTCTTTCTACTATCTTTATTAAAGAAATACTAGTTTAAAGAAATCAAAAACTTATGTTCTAATAAAAAGATCAAGATATAGACAAATTTACTGCAGTGTTCAAAAGACTGGCTCTGGGGCCAGTAAAGAATAATATATGAGGACAGTTATCATCATCATTCTTATAATAATTATTATTGTTATGGAACAACACTTAATATAGTAAAGCAGTTAGGAGTGGATTAGAATATGGGTCATTAAGAGACATACTGCCATAGTGGGCTTCACCATCTCTCATATACAAACTAAATAAGTTACTTTAAAGAATTAATTATTCAAATTTACTCTTTTAAGGCAACAGCAACAATATGAACTTTGTCCAAAAGTGGGAGACTGCTAAAATCTTTAGATAAATAGTGCTATTAAAATTAAAAGTAGAAATAATGGACAGAGGCAAGGACAAACAGACAGACAGACACAAAGAAGGGAGGAAGGCAGCAACTAATAGCTATGGTGGCCAGGGAAACTGGCTTGTGCCTGGTACATACATTGCTGCCTGTGATCTCTATTCATGCTGCTTATATTTCATAAATACCAGCTTGAAGGAACTGAAAACATATGACTATATAAAATAGAACTAGTTCTGGGCAAACTAAATGCAATGGACAAAAGAGTTGCACTACATTCAAAACACAAGGCTATACTGCTCAGAACTTTATTACTCTACTTATTTGAAGAAGTACTAGTTCAAATACTCCCTACTCCCTAGTAATGCTAAACTCCTTGCAGTTCAACCAAGAAGATACAGTATATCTCAGCTCTGGGTATTTTCTCTTGCTATCACTTGCAACCCTCTTTCCCTCTTCCTTTCTGACTTTTTGGCCTTCCTGGCTTCCTTTATATCCCAACTAAAACCCCAGCTTCTATTGGAAGCCTTCCCTGCCTGACAACTACAGAACCATTCCTTTCAAGAAAGTTGATCCAGGCTTGTTAAATGCTTTGTCATTTCTGTGTCTTCAGTGAGGACAAACATGGAACCAAGGTCAGCTACCGCACTGATGGTCAGTCCTTCAACTTGAAAAGGCCACAAGCCAGAACTAAAGTGGCAGGAGTGTTGGTGCAGGATTTTTGTCCCCAGGTGACAAGGCACCACAGCACCCTTAGTCTGTGCTTGGCCTGCTTGCTCTTGGCCACCTCCCTCTGTTTCTGATTGAAACAGCCCCAGTGCGCATTTAGGGTTTAAGATATTAGCAAAAAGACTACAGAAAATCATCTCCAAGATAATACACTATGATCAAGTAGGATTTATACCAGGAATGCAGGGCTGGTTCAATATTAGGAAAACTATCAATATAATTGGCCATGTTAATAACCAAATTAACAAAAACCATATGATCATCTCAATAGATGCAGAAAAAGCATTTGATAAAATCCAACATCCATTCCTATTAAAAACACTTGAGAGTATAGGAATAAATGGACTTTTCCTTAGAATAATCAGCAGCATCTATTTAAAACCATCAGTAAGCATCATATGTAATGGAGACAAACTGCAACCATTCCCAATAAGATCTGGAGTGAAACAAGGTTGCCCACTATCACCGTTACTATTTAATATTGTATTAGAAACACTAGCTATAGCAATAAGAGCTGAGAAAAGATTAAAGGAATAAGAATAGGCAATGAGGAAGCCAAATTATCACTCTTTGCCGATGACATGATGGTATACTTAGAGAACCCCAGAGATTCTGCTAAAGAGTTATTAGAAATAATCCACAACTTTAGCAAAGTTGCTGGTTATAAAATAAACCCACATAAGTCATCAGCATTCTTATATATCACTAAGAAAATCCAACAGTCAGAGTTACAAAGAGAAATTCCATTTAAAGTAACTACTGATAATATAAAATATTTAGGAATCTATCTGCCAAGGGAAAATCAGAAACTTTATGAGCAAAATTACAGACCACTTTTCACACAAATTAAGTCTGATCTAACCAATTGGAAAAATATTAAATGCTCTTGGATAGGGCGAGCAAATATAATAAAGATGACAATATTACCTAAACTAATTTATTTATTTAGCGCTATACCAATCAGACTCCAAAAACTATTTTAATGACCTAGAAAAATAACAACAAAGTTCATATGGAAAACAAAAGGTCAAGAATTTCAAGGAATTAATGAAAAAAAATCAAATGATGGTGGCTTAGCTGTACCAGATCTAAAATTATATTATAGAGCAGCAGTTACCAAAACTATTTGGTATTGGCTAAGGAATAGATTAGTTGATCAGTGGAATAGATTAGGTTCAAGGGACAAAACAGTCAACAAATATAGCAACCTAGTCTTTGACAAACCCAAAGTTCCCAGCTTTTGGGATAAGAACTTACTGTTTGATAAAAATTGCTGGGAAAATTGGAAACTAATATGGCAGAAGCTAGGCATTGATCCATACTTAACGCCGTACACCAAGATAAGGTCAAAATGGGTTCATGACCTAGGCATAAAGAATGAAATTATTAATAAATTAGAGGAACATAGGATAGTTTACCTCTCAGACCTGTGGAAGGGGAAGGTCTTTATGACCAAAGCAGAACTAGAGATCATTACTGATCACAAAATAGAAAATTTCGATTATACCAAACTGAAAAGTTTTTGTACAAACAAACTAATGCAGACAAGATTAGAAGGAAGCAGTAAACTGGGAAAATATTTTACAGTCAAAGGTTCTGATAAAGGCCTCATTTCCAAAATATATAGAGAATTAACTCTAATTTATAAAAATCAAGCCATTCTCCAATTGAAAATGGTCAAAGGATATGAACAGACAATTCTCAGATGAAGAAATTGAAACTATTTCTAGTCATATGAAAAGATTCTCCAAGTCATTATTAATCAGAGAAATGCAAATTAAGACAACTCTAAGATACCACTACACACCTGTCAGATTGGCTAAGATGACAGGAAAAATAATGATGATTGTTGGAGGGATGGGAAAACTGGGACATTGATGCATTGTTGGTGGAGTTGTGAACGAATCCAACCATTTTGGAGAGTAGTTTGGAACTATGCTCAAAAAGTTATCAAACTGTGCATACCCTTTGATCCAGCAGTGTTACTACTGGGATTATATCCCAAAGAGATTATAAAGAAGGGAAAGGGACCTGTATGTGCACGAATGTTTGTGGCAGCCCTTTTTGTAGTGGCTAGAAACTGGAAACTGAATGGATGTCCATCAGTTGGAGAATGGCTGAATAAATTGTGGTATATGAAAATTATGGAATATTACTGTTCTGTAAGAAATGACCAACAGGAAGATTTCAGAAAGGCCTGGAGAGACTTACACGAACTGATGCTGAGTGAAATGAGCAGAACCAGGAGATCATTATATACCTCAACAACGATACTGTATGAGGAGGTATTCTGATGGAAGTGGATTTCTTTGACAAAGAGAAGATCTAACTCAGTTTCAATTGATCAGTGATGGACAGAAGCAGCTACACCCAAAGAAAGAACACTGAGAAATGAATGTAAACTGTTTGCATTTTTGTTTTTCTTCCCGGCTTATTTCTACCTTCTGATTCCAATTCTTCCTGTGCAACAAGAGAAATGTTCGGTTACGCACACATATATTGTATCTGGGATATACCATGACCTATTTAACATGTATAGGACTGCTTGCCATCTGGGGTAGAGGGTGGATGGGGGAAGGGGTGGAGGGAGGGAGGGGAAAAATCTGAACAGAAGTGAGTGCGACGGATAATGTAAAAAATTACCCTGGCATGGGTTCTGTGAATAAAAAGTTGTCAATTAAAAAAAAAAAAAAAAAGGAAGAAAAAATAAATAAAAAAATTACTTCTGGTCAAATAAATAAATAAATAAAATGAATTGGCCAAATTAGCCAGAAATAAGTACAAAAAATATTAAAAATTAAAGGGAAGATAAATTGGATACAAAAAACAGAAATGATAACTAAAAGCTGATTTTTTAAAAAGAATTATAAATTTAATAAATTAAGTAATCTAATTAAAAAGGAGAGAATAGAAAGTCAGATCAATAAAATAGCAAATTAATAATGTGAATTTTTCACATAAAGGCAGATCTAAAACCAATATAATGATGTTTCTTTTTTATTAAAGCTTTTTATTTACAAAGCATATGCATGGATATTTCAACATTTTCAACATTGTCCTTTGCAAAACCTTCTATTCCAAATTTTCCCCTTCTTCCCCCCACCCCCTCACCTAGATGACAGGTAGTCCAATACATGTTAAATATGTTAAAAATACATGTTAAATTATACATATTTATACTGTAATCTTGTTGCACAAGAAAAATCAGATCAAGAAGAGAAAAAAAAAACTGAGAACAGAAACAAAATGCAAGCAAACAATGACAGAAAGAATGATAATGCTATGTTGTAGTCCATACTCAGGTCCCACAGTCCTCTCTCTGGGTGTAGATGGCTCTCTTTATCACTGAACAATTGTGTTGGAATCCTAGTGTCAACTCAACTTGAAACAAGGTGAAAACTCAAGGATGATGCCAGAATCCTGGTGTTAACTCAGTAGAATTGCTACCGTGCTTAATGGCTCACACCTTAGAGCAAATCCTTACAAGATGATAAGTTGCTAATACCAATGGAAACAATGCTTGTGTTCATACCTTTAGAGAGCTCATAAGTATCTAAGTACTCAATGGAGTTCACGTGTTTGGGAGAGTTCAGGGTTTAGAAAAAAACACTGAATTCACACCTCCCTTAGGGCCAGAGAGCACTCTGGGAGATAACCCAGAATCCCTCTCCCTCCAGAAGGCGGAGATAATCTTTGGGAAATCACATATATACAGAGAGCTCTTGGAGCTTGAGTTAGTTACTTGAGGAGTTACTTGAGGGAGTTTTTCTTGGGAGCCCGAGTTAGTTGCTCAAGAGAGTTCTTGGGACTGGGGTCGGAGAGGAGCACTCTGGAAGGAATTTCTCTGGAACAATGACTGGGGTCGGTGAGGAGCACTCTGGGAGGAAGCCCACAAGCCCTATCTTCGAGGCAAGAGATTCATTGCATCTTCCAACTTGGTGCTGGCTGGAGGCTGAAGAAAGCAGAGGCAGAAGCCAAGGACAAAGCTGCAAGATCTCTTGGGAGAAATAGGCCTCTGAGCTAACCGGGCTATTTTCTTTTTTTTGTTTTGTTTTGTTTTTTGTTTTTTAACAGAATATTGTTTTTTTTTAATAGCCTTTTATTTACAGGATATATGCATGGGTAACTTTACAGCATTAACAATTGCCAAACCTCTTGTTCCAATTTTTCACCTCTTACTTCCCTACCCTCCCTAGATGGCAGGATGACTAGTAGATGTTAAATATATTAAAATATAAATTAGATACACAATAAGTATACATGACCAAAACATTATTTTACTGTACAAAAAGAATCGGACTCTGAAATATTGTACAATTAGCTTGTGAAGGAAATCAAAAATGCAGGTGGGCATAAATATAGGGATTGGGAATTCAATGTAATGATTTTTAGTCATCTCCCAGAGTTCTTTTTCTGGGCATAGCTGGTTCAGTTCATTACTGCTCCTTTGAAAATGATTTGGTTGATCTCGTTGCTGAGGATGGCCAGGTCCATCAGAACTGGTCATCATATAGTATTGTTGTTGAAGTATATAATGATCTCCTGGTCCTGCTCATTTCACTCAGCATCAGTTCGTGTAAGTCTCTCCAGGCCTTTCTGAAATTATCCTGTTGGTCATTTCTTACAGAACAGTAATATTCCATAATTTTCATATACCACAATTTATTCAGCCATTCTCCAACTGATGGACATCCATTCAGTTTCCAGTTTTTAGCCACTACAAAAAGGGCTGCCACAAACATTCATGCACATACAGGTCCCTTTCCCTTCTTTATAATCTTTTTGGGATATAATCCCAGTAGTAACACTGCTGGATCAAAGGGTATGCACAGTTTGATAACTTTTTGAGCATAGTTCCAAACTATTCTCCAAAATGGTTGGATTCGTTCACAACTCCACCAACAATGCATCAATGACCCAGTTTTCCCGCATCCCCTCCAACAATCATCATTTTTTCCTGTCATCTTAGCCAATCTGACAGGTGTGTAGTTAACCGGGCTATTTTGAAGGACACAATAAAAGATCTAAACTTTTATCACTTGGCTGTGTTTTGGGAAAAGAAACACCAACACAATTGGAACTGGTTTGAATCATCTCATTGTTGATGAGAGCCATGCCCATCAGAACTGATCATCGTATGGTCTTGTTGTTGCCATGTATAATGATCTCCTGGTTCTGTTCATTTCACTTAGCATCAGTTCATGTAAGTCTCTCCAGGCCTTTCTGAAATCCTTCTGCTGGTCATTTCTTACGGAACAATAATATTCCATAACATTCATAAATCACAATTTACTCAGGATTTTCTCCAATTGATGGGCATACACTCAATTTCCAAAAGGGCTGCCACAAACATTTTTGTACATGTGGGTCCCTTTCCCTCCTTTAAGATCTCTTTGGGGTATAAGCCCAGTAGTAACACTGCTGAATCAAAGGGTATGCACAGTTTGACAACTTTTTGAGCACAGTTCCAAACTGCTCTCCAGAATGGTTGGAACCATTCACACCTCCAACAACAATGCATCAGTGTCCCAGTTTTCCCACATCCCCTCCAACATTCAGCATTTTCTTTTCCTGTCATCTTAGCATATCTGATAGGTGTGTAGTGGTATCTCAGAGTTGTCTTAATTTGCATTTCTCTGATCAATAGTGATTTGGAACACCTTTTCATATGACTACAAATAGTTACAATTTCTTCATCTGAAAATTGTCTGTTCACATCTTTTGATCATATATCAACTGGAGAATGGCTTGATTTCTAATAAATTTGAGTCAATTCTCTATATATTTTAGAATGAGGCCTTTATCAGAACCTTTGAATATAAAAATGCTTTCCCAGTTTATTGCTTCCCTTCTAATATTGTCTGCATTGGTTTTGTTTGTAAAAAATTTTTTAACTTAATATAATCAAAATTATCTATGTTTTGATCAATAGTGATCTCTAGTTCTTCTTTGGTCACAAATTCCTTCCTCCTCCACAGATCTGAGAGGTAAACTATCCTAAGTTCTTCTAATTCGTTTATACTCTCATTCTTTTTGTCCAGATCCTGAACCCATTTCAACATTATTTTGGTTTACAGTGTTAGGTGTGAGTCAATGCCTAGTTTCTGCCATACTAGGTTCCAATTTTCCCAATAGTTTTTTGTCAAATAGTGAGTTCTTATACCCAAAGCATGGGTCTTTGGGTTTGTCAAACACTACATTGCTATAGTTATTGTCTATTTTTTCCTGTGCACCTAACCTATTCCACTAATCAACTAGGCTATTTCTTAGCCAGTACCAAATAATTTTGATGCCTTGCTTTATAATATAGTTTTAGATTTGGTACAGCTAGGCCAACTTCATTTGATTTTTTTTTTCATTGGGTCCCTTGAAAGTCTTGATCTTTTGTTCTTCCAGATGAATTTTGTTGTTATTTTTTCTACATTGTTAAAATATTTTCTTGGGAGTTTGATATAGCTCTAAATAAATAGATTAGTTTAGGTAATATTGTCATCTTTATTATATTCACTCAACCTATCCAGGAGCACTTAATATTTTTTCCAATTGTTTAGATCTGACTTTATTTGTGTGGAAAGTGTTTTGTACTTTATCTCATATAGTTCTTGACTTAACCTTGGCAGATAGATTCCCAAATATTTGTACTATTGACAGTTATTTTAAATGGAATTTCTCTTTGTATCTCTAGCTGCTGGATTTTGTTAGTGATATATAAAAATGCTGATGATTTATGTGGATTTATTTTGTTTCCTCAAACTTTGCAGAGTCTTCATCACCCCATGGAGTCCACAGCACCCTTGGTCTGTGCTGTCTGCACTGGTGTCTGTGCTTGGCCACCTCCCTCTGTTTCTGATTGAAACAGACCTTTTCTGGCGATCTTCAAAATTATCTTCTGTTGGAAATTTCCTACATTCCCAATATTTGTGGATTCTGCCTTTCTAGAGCTAATTCAGAGGCTGGATTTGCTTATTAGTTTGAAGGTTGTAGAAGATCAAAAATAAATGTGTGTCCTTTTCACCATCGTGGCTCCACCCCTGGAAGTCTTATAATGACAGTTCTACTGAGATTAATTTGCTTATCCATTCACATACCAATCAAATTATCAAAAAATATTTTATAGATGTAGAAAACATAGTAACAAAATGAATTTAGAAGAATAAAAGATCAAAAATACAAAGGGAATCAATAAAAAAATTGAAGAAATCTTGTATAGCAATACTATATTTCAAACTACACTACAAAACAGCAATCTTCAAAACAATCTGGTCCTAGATAAGAAATAGATTGATTGGTCAGTAGAATAAATAAGGCACATAATATGCAGAAGATATACCCAGCTTTGGGGGCAAAAAACTCATTATTCAACTCTCTCTCCAAAAAAGTGCTAGGAAAACTGGAAAGCACATCTGGAAGGAACTAGACATCTCACACTAAATACTAAGATAGTGTCAAAATGAGTATAAAATGTAGACACAAAGTTTGATTTTATAAGTAAATCAAGGAAGGTAGGGGAGAGACAGCATATTTATAGATTAGATAAGAGTTTGTGATCAAACAAGTGATAGAGAGGAATATGACATAAAATAAATAAATGTGATTACATTAAATTAAAAATGTTTTAATTTAAAAAAAACAGAAACAAAACCCCAAACAAACAAACAAATCCCAATGTTGTCAAAAGCAAAAGGAAAGCAAAAAATTGGAGGAAAAATTTTACGGCAAATTTCTCTGATAAAGATCTGATTCTCAAATAAATGGAACTGAGTCAAATTTATGAAAATAAGATTAGTTCCCCAAATTAATAAATGGGAAAAATGTGAATAAGCAGTTTTCACAAAAGGAAATCAAAATTATCAATAGTCATATGAAAAATAATAAGTACACTAAGGCAATGTTGGTGGAGTTGTGAAGTGGTCCAGTCATTCTGGAGAATTATCTGGAATTATGTCCAAAGGGAATATGACAATCCCTTGACCCATCCAAGCAAGGAATCAACACTATGAATCTGGCATCTATACATAAGGGTGAACTCAACCTATTTCTATCATTCATTCAGAAGTATCTTTTTCTGCCTTGCATGAAGGCATATTAGTCTATGATCTTGGGACCCTTAAAAGATTAGAAGGTGTAAACTACAGATTGAGAAATATATATACTTTGGTCCAGAATTGTTTGGGAGAACAAACCTCAAAATATGAAAATTGCTTAGAAAGTTACTTTTGTCAGTGCAATGATCCATGACAATTCCAAAGGAAAGGGGCAGTTGGATGGTATGGTTGATAGAATGCTGGGTCTGGAGTCAGTAAGACTCATCTCTGAGTTCAAATCTGATCTCAGACACATACTTGTAATTCACTTAATTTTGCTTCAGATTTTTTTTAAGAGCAGAAGGAAATGGCAAACCATTTGGATATCTTTGCCAAGAAAACCCCAAATGAGGTCACAAAGAGTTGGATATGACTGACTGACCACAGCAATAGCATATTGAAGAATGCTATCAAATCTTCAAAGAGAAAACTGATGAGCTCTGTGTAGATTGAAACATGGTTTTTACTATTTTTTCTTGCTTTGTTTTTTTGCAAGATTGATAATATAGATGTATTCTCTACATGACTTCACATTTATAATAGCTGTCAGTGTTTGTAATGGGTGGGGGATATGCTGGAGGGAAGGAAAGAATCTTGGAATTTTAAATTTTTTAAATGATTGTAAAGAGAAAAAAACATTTATAATGTAATTCAAGAAAAAAAAAGGAAAATTTTAAACAAGGAACAAAAAAGATATGGGCAAACTAAATGCATTGGAGAGACTTCTGGGTTAGAATATATGCCAGCCTCAATGATATCTTAGTCACATGTTACCTTTTGTATGTTAGAGACTTCATCTGCCAGTTCTTCTGTGGTGTTAAAATGAAATATATTTAAAGAATAATGTGTAAGGACATTCATTGTCTCTGTGATCATTCCTTGTGAGGCACATTTAAAATAATAGATTAATGAAGAGTGAAACAGGAGGCATATATCTCTCAGCATCTTCCCTCATTGACTATCTAAAACCAAGTTCTAGAGGGGTTTTTTAATTAATCATGAAAATTTACTCCTCAAAGGTAACAATGATGTTTGGAGGATCACAAAAGGGAGACAGATGATCAGAGTAAAAAGCAACTTAATATAAGGACACACACAAAAAAGATAACGTCCAAGTCATGTAGACACAGACACAAGCAGCAATTGATTACTCGGCTGACCCAGACTTGTCACATAGTATATCATATGAAGCTCTGTTTATGCTGATTCCAATCAATTAATGCTACCTTAAGAGAATGAAAAATACATGACCCAAATAAAAACCGGGCAAACTCAGTATAGTATGGTCTTGCACTCGCCTTGGGTAAATACCATTTAATGTTTACCTACAGGTGTTACTGTAGTTATCAATTAAGATGAAATATATACAGAATGATATAGAAGGACATTCATCATCATTATGATTATTTTGGGTTTTTATTGTTGCTCAGCCATTTCAATCTTGTCTTACTCTTCTTGATCCCATTTGAAGTTTTCTTGTCAAAGATACTAGAGTGGTTTGCCATTTCCTTCTCCAGTACATTTTACAGATGAGGAACTGAAGTAAACAAGTGATTTGCCCCAAGGCCACAGCTAGTATGTTTCTGAGGCTGGATTTGAACTTGGGGAAATGAGTCTTTCTGACTTCAGAAAGATCTCTATTTACTGTAGTGCCCCCCCCCAGCTGTCCGTTATTTTGTGCTATTATTTTATATTGGTATTAATATTTTGTAATGTATTTTTGTATTATTTTGTATTAGAACAGTCAGGAAAGGAGCAGAATAACTTAATCCAAGATCATGCACAAAGCTAGTTTGACCTTTCATTGCATCCCACACACAAACTCAATAAAAAGTTACTTTAAAAATGAATCAAGCAAAATAAGTTTGATGAAGTAACCCTGACTTTTACGATATAAAATTTGTCCACAGTCATGACGCACATAAAATCTTCAAAGAAATGGTGATGTTAAAAATGAGGGCAGAAATAAGGTTAATGTTAATAGAGTTACAAAGTGAAAGGACAAGTGACTACTTGGGTGGTCAGAACTTGTGTCCATTTGCAACTTCTCTTCACACTGGCCGTACTCCATAAAAGCTAATTTGATAAAATTATAAACACATGACCTTTTGTTTTAAGATCCTGGAACAGACAAAATCAATAATAGATCTAGCATTCGGTTGAAAAGACATAGTTATCGCAACCACTCCTTATTTAGTCTCAAGCAAGAGGTACCTACTTGCCAGTTTCGCTGTCATATTAAAATGAAATAAAATATGTGCACAGCATTTATGATTCTTCTTTTTCTTCCTCATCATTTTATACCAATATTTCAAGCACTAGATCAGTGAGTGGAGGAATAAATGAACTTTAGTTCTCCTTGAGGATCTCCCCGATTTCTTTTGCACAACTAAATTTCTTTTTTTTAACATTCTAATAATATTTATTTTTCCAAAAACATACAAAAAGACTTTTCATCATTCATTTTTGTAAGATTTTGTGTTCCAGATTTTCTTCCCTCCCTCCTTCACTTCCCCCATCCCCAAGACAGCAAGCAATCCGATAAAGGTTAAGCATGTAAATTCTTTTAAAACGTATTTCCATACTTGTCATGTTGTTCAAGAAAAATCAGACCAAAAGGAGGGAAAAAAACACAAGAAAGAAAAACAAAGCACACTTGAGTTTCATAAGTTTTTGTAGGAAATGAACAATGCCAAGTTTGTCAGAGGTAAAATGGTATTCACAAAATGAAATTTGTACATGAGACTACTAAAAATCTTTATTATAAAAGATCTACACAAAAGAAGAGGAAAAATTATGTTAACATTGAGGGGTTTGAAAGGAAAAGCAACAAATGACTTCTTGGGTGGCCAGGGGAAGCAGAGCAGGCTTATGACTTACTTTGGCACTACCCATTGCCATTCATGCTGCCTCTGTTCCTTTAATGATAGTTTGAGATTAAAAGTCAGAGTGTGCTTTTAAAAATAGGCCAAAATACAAAGGAGAGACTGCTGACACTGGGGTTGGAGCACATAGCAGTCTCGATGAGACCTTTTCCTCACATTATCTATTTGATTTGGGGGCAAGAATTTAGAGTATTTACCTGCCCCTTCTTCTGTGATGATCAAATGAGATAAAACATAGAAAGAATAATTTATAAAATCATTCAATATGATCATGCTCATTATTTGGCAGAAACATTTAAATTAACAGACTGGTGAGCAATATGGCAAAAGAAATGAACTGTTTCCTCACGAGGCACACCTCAACATTTTCTTTAATCGACTCTTTACAAGGAAGTTCCGTTAAGTTCTTTATTTCTAACGAATTGTTCAAACTCACTTTTCAGAGACAGTGATAGACTTTCAAAGACAATGGGAGGCTTTATTAGTCTACAAGAGGGAGACTGCTGAAATTTGGAGAGTTTTACAGTAAATGTGGGGGACAAATGTTAGCTATCACAGGAGTCACAAAGAGAAACCACTAAGAACAGAGCAAGGCTTTGGAAACTGACCCAGGCTGTTCCATACTTTGCCCCTTGCAACCTCAGAATCCAGTAATGTGGAATTTTGGTTTATGTTGGGCTGTTCAAAAATAAACGTGAACTACAAGTCTTGCCTAGAATCAAACAGTAGGAGTTTCATTTTTTTTTCATTGAAGAATTCTGTTGGTTGCAATACGTTACTATTATAAAATGCGAATATGGAAATCCTTCATGTTCTTCATCTTCCTAGTCTGAGTTTATGTGGCATCATTTGTTTCAACTTGCAAACTTAGGCGACTGAAAAATAAGTCTTTAAGCTTGCTAAGGCCGGGCTGCCTCTCCATCCCTTCTCGGCTCGGGTCCATGGGCGCACGAGAGACCAGCAGGACACACTGGAACACACAGACCAATTACAGCGCCAATCTCTCACATCCTCTTACATTCTCCAGCGGGTGAAAGTCACATACAGTTAAAGCCATACATATACTCCCTCCCTGTTCGTGCACACACAGAGACAAATCAAACTCACAATTAGCCTGTCATATATTCCTAGATGAAGACACATAAAGCCCCAATTTGTTTTTTTCCCTTAGTGTTCAAAGTGTCTCACTCATGAGTGTTTTGGACGTCTCCCTTCCTCCCCTCCTCCCCCCCCCCCCCACTCCCCCAGCAGTCCCGCCCCTGGGTATCTGTGAGTGAGCCCTGGGAACTACTGTGCTCCAAAGAGGGCGGCCCTATGTGTGTTGGTGTGTGCCCAGAAGCGGAGGGTCCGGCTCCGGGTGGGCGGGGCCCGGAGGCGGGGCTTAGCGGCGCCCAGCCCCGCGCCGCTCCTCCCTGCGCACTGCAGAAAGCCTCTGCCTCCTCCCGTCTCAGTCTTCTCCAGGCGCTCCTCACGGTGCCCCTGGACTTGTCCCTGCGCCCCGGACCTTAGGACCGCCCGCCCGCCGCGCTGGTAGGTCCCGGGCGCCCGCTCCGCGCCCTGTCGCGGGAAAGACCCCTCGCCTCTGCCCCCTCGCTTCCGCCCCTTAACCTGCGAGTGCTGGAGGGACGGAGGGACGGAGGGAAGGAAGGAGGGAAGCAGGGAAGGAGGGAGGGAGGAACAGAACGAGGGAAGGAGGCAAGAATGTTCGCCCTCTCGGGAGCTCGTGGCCTCTTCTTCCCGGGGCGGAGGGGAGAGGAAGCGCCCGTGGTCCTGGGCCCGGGCTAACTTTCCTGTTGCCCCGGAGACGCTCAGCGGGAGGGCGGGAGGGGCCTCTATTTGGAGAGCCTCCCGGGGCCAGGGGAGCCGAGTGTGCTGGATGTGTGCGCCTCTGTGCGTCTCCCTGTGTGCGCCTCTGTGCGCCCCCCTGTGTGCGCCTCTGTGCGTCTCCCTGTGTGCGTCTCCCTGTGTGCAATCCGGGTGTGTGTTTGTGTGTGTATGTTGGCCCCAAGTCACTCGGTGGAGGGACCCGGGCTAACACAGGGCAGGCTGGACAGGCGCAGGAGAGGAGAACCGGGCTGTAAGCTACCTGCTGCTCTCCCTGGCCACCGCCCGCCCCTCTCTCCGTCATCCCCGTGCCATCCTTCCTCCGGGCCCTGCTGCAGGTTGGTGCCTGAAATAACAGCAGCCCAAATCCAGAGATGTCCTTGAGAGAAGGGAACCGGGGCCCAGGGGCTCAAGGGCTGTGCCTGCCAGGGGGTAGGCGAGAGGCAGAGATTGGAAACCAGGCCTTGAGCCCCTCCCCCACCCCCCCACCCCCGTGGGAACGGGAGATCCTGTCTTTACTGCTCATGAGCAATTAATATTTCTCCAGTTTAGCTCTGTCTTGATTTGTGTGGAAAGTATTTTGAAATGATGTTCACATGGACGTGAGATAGACTCCTATGTGTTTTCTATTGCCTGCAGCTATTTTAAAAGCCATTTCTCTTTCTGTCTCCTCCCGCTGGGTTTTGTTGGTGGTATATATACAAATGTCCACGATCGATCTGGACTTATAGTATGTCTTGCAAGTTTGCTAAAATTGTTCATTGTTTTAACTAGATTTTTTTAGTTGATTCTCTGGGGCAAAACTTCTTAAACTGGTTTGGACTTCATATATGGTCATGTAGCTGAATGTGAGGGTTGAAAAATTATGATTTATTTTCAGTAAATGTTTCATTTGTATACCCATTTTATCTGCCTATATACCTGGAGTCAGGTAAAATTTCTTGGGCAAAAAGGAATCGGGAATGTAAAAAATTTAAGTAGCCCTTCTCTAGGGTTCATTGAAGTACACTATTATATCAGCCGCCACAAGTGATTGGTTTGTTTCTTCACTGCCTTTTTGTTGTTCTTCTTTCGATTTCTTTTTCTTGTCTTTTTTGCTAAAGCTAGCATTTCTAGTTAAATATTGAAGAATATTGGTGATAATGGGCATCCTTGCTTCCCCCCTGGATCTTTTTGGGAAGTTTTCTAGTCAACCTCCATTTTACTCTTGGTTTTAGATAGATATCACTTATCATTTGAAGAAAGGTTTCATTTATTCCTATGCTTCCTAACATTTTTAATAGGAATGGGGTTTTATTTTATCAGAAACTTTTTCTGCTTCTGTTGAGATATCCTATGGTTTTTGTTGGTTCTGTTAATGAAATAGTCAATTGTGCTGAGTTTTGTTAAAATGGAACCAGACTTGCTGCATTCTGAAATAAGTCCCACTTGGTCATAGTGTATGATTTATATATTTCTGTAATTTCCTTGCCAATACTCATTTAACTTTTTTTGCATCAATATTCATTATGGTAATTTTTGGTCTTTTTCTTTGTTTTTTCATTCCCAAATTTTGTTATTAAAGCCATGTTTGTGTCATAAAAACAATTTAAGACTCTTTCTGTATCTTTTGAATTTAGCATTTAATTTAGATGTTCCTTAAACATTTGGTAAAATTCATTTGTAAATCCATCTAATCCTGCAATTTTTTTTTTAAAGAAAGCTCATTGATACTCTTTCTTTTTCCATTCCCCCCCCCCCCCAAATAAGGGTATTTAAATTTCTTTCTTTTTCGGTTCATCTGGTCAATTTTTATTTTTGTCAATTTTTATCAGTTTCATTAAGATTGTCAGTTTTATGGACAGCATGGTGCAGAATAGCTCCTGATATTGCTTTAATTTCATCTTTATTTATGGTGCATTCACTCTTCTCATTTTTTAACACTATTTGTTTCCTTTTGTTCTTTCCTTTTTTTATTTTTTTAACTTCTTTCCTTTAAAAAAAAACAAATTAGCCAGGGGTTTATTTTATTTTTTTAAATAAAACTAATTCCTAGTTTTATTTATTTTTTTTTTTTACTTTCAACTTTATCACACCTTTGGTTTTCAGGATTTCCATTCTGGTATTTAATTGATGATTTAAAATTTATCCTCTCCCTAGTTTTTTTTTTTTTTTTTTTTGTTGTTGTTGTTGTTGTTGTTGTTGTTGTTGTTGTTGTAGTTCTATACCCAAATTCATTCATCTGTTCTTTTTCTCTTTTATTGATGGAAGGCTTTAAAGGTATACATTACCCTCCACATATGGCTTTGGCTTCATCCTATAAATTTTGCTATGATGTCTCATTATTGTCATTCTCTTTAAGTGAAAAGTATTGGTTGTTACTATGACCCACTCAGTCTTTCGGATTAGATTATTAATTTTCCATAAGTGTGTTCATCTCCTTAGCTTCTTTCTTATTTATTTTATGGTTAGTTTTCTGTGCCAAGCAGGGAATAGTTGAGGTCTGCCACTAGTGTAGTTCTGCTATCTATTTCTTCATATAAATCTTTGGGCACCTTTTAATTTTTTTGAGTCCCTATGAACAGCCTTAGCGATTTTTTCCTCTGGTTTTCTTTCTGGTTTGAATTTCCCTCATTTTGGTATTAAATAAAATTGATATCACAAAAGGAATTCTGTAAGTTCTCTCTTTTTTATTTACAAACAGATTAAGTATTAAAATATTAATTTTTCTTTTTGTTGTGATGAAATATTCTCACAAATACATCTGGTCCTGGGAATTTTTTCTCCTTTGGGATTTAATTTATGCCTTTTTCTATTCATTTTTCTGTGACTGGATTCTTGAAATTTTCTGTAGTATCCTGTTAATATAGATATTTTAGATTTTTGTAAATATTCATTTCATTTAAGTTATTGATTTTCTTGGTTAATAGCTAGGCAATGTTTCAAATACTTTCTCTTGGTTTATTTTGTTTGCACTTTTCTTGTCCATTCTTTACTTTAAAAACTTGAATTATCTCATAGTTTATATATATTTTTTTTAAATTCCAAGTTAGATTTTTTTCAAATTTGATTGGCTTTTTCATTTGTTAATCTTTGATTTTTAGAACTTCCATTTTGTTGTTTACTTGTGTGGGTTTTTAAAAATATGTTGATTTTTCCATATTTTCTTAACCATCAAATGTATTCATTTCTTCCTTCGTTTTGTCAATAAAAATGTTTAATAATTTTTTTCAAAAGCAGAATTTAGATGCTAGGCAGTGTGTTACATATATGTTCAGCATTGACATTGAAAGATGCCCTTGTCCATAGTTACTTGTAGCAAGATGTAGTTTCCCTGCTTATGTCTACTAATTGGTCTATTTTTGCTCTTTCTTTGACATTATGGTGCTACCTCTGCCTTTTGCTTTTTTTTACTTCAACTGAATCATAATAGATTCTGAACCAGCCCTTTATTTTAAATCTGTATGTCTTTCTGTTTCAGGCGTTTTTCTTGTAAACAACATTTTGTTAGATTCTGGTTCCTAATCCATTCTGCTCTCCGCTTCTGTTTTAGGGGTGAGTTCATCCAATTCATATTCCCAGTTATGATTCCCAATTCTACATTTCCCTTTATCTTTTCTTCTGTTTATCCTCTCTGTTTTATTACTGGGATATTCCTGCTGCTCGTGCTCCAGTTTCTTAGAGTGACAGGTGAGGATTGGCTACCAGGTGGACACCAAAGGTGGATGAGAGCCTTGAAGCTAGTTGGACAAAGCCTCACTCCAGAGGTGCTGCTCCTTCCCAAACTTCCACATGATAAAGTAGTGAAAGTCCCAAAGGCCTCAGTTTCTAAAGTGGAAGATTTCAAGTCAAGTATACCATAGTATTCCCAGGCTAACTCTCTAATGTTCCTAGTAGTCTCAAAACATTTCTTGGGGTGACGTGCTGTATGGCTTGTCCTCCTAACTCTAGTGATTACACAATCACTTTTTTTTTAACACAAAATTATATGGAGAGGAATATGCATCCATGATTAGGGGTGCTGAGATGGAGACAAACCCAACATTCGTGGGGCCCAATGAACAGATGATGTCATCCTTGACTAAAGACAGCATTATTCCTTACCCAATGGTTGTCATAAGATCGAGCTATGGACTATAGTGCTAAAATTGGTGGCTGTGGTACAATTTTTATAGTTTCAAAAAATGAGCGGGCTATTCTAAAGATTAAAAAGCTTTATTGTTTGTAGCCTATACTACTGACAAAATTTTCAGAGGAAGACCCCTTTTACAGAGAGACAAAGGTGCCGAGGTGGGGTGAAGAGGACAAAGTCTTTTTTGTGGAGTGCTCCCTCTTCATTGGAATCCTGGTTATAGATCTAGTCTGTACTGCATCCCCCAAGCTGGGGTATTCTTTCAATATAATTTAATACAACCTTCTACCTCAAGCCTTATGGTTCTGATTTGATTATTTGAGTTGTGAGAACATCAAATTAAGAACACGTAATTCACCTGAAACTTCAGAAAAATGTAATTTTTACCTCGTGAAGGCCTGAATTGAGAAATGAATCTTTTTTCAATTAAAATTATTAGAAAGATACTTCAAATATGAAAAAAATTCAGTTAACAATGGAATCTTATAAGCTAATCACATGCATACATGTTTACACACATACATATACACATGTACATCTGTATACACAATATATATATATATATATATATATATCTAATTTTTGGAGAAAACAGTTTGATCTTATTTCTCAAAAATTATTAAACAACTTTCTTGGAAATGCTTGGAAACCTCTGGGGAACTTCTACTAATCCTTATAAACTTTTCTGATATTTCTCATCTAATTCACACCTTCCCTTCCCCCCCCCCCACCTTAGGAGGACAGTATCCCAAATTGCGGTTAAAAGAATGAGATTTTTCAAGAATTTAATCTTAGAAACATGAATATGTAGCTATTAGCAAGGTAGCTGGTAAAGCTAGGAAGCCATCCAATTAAGACTGAGAACAGTAAGGCCTGTCAAATTTGTATTTCATTAAAGTAACCTAGATGTTTCAGTATTTATCTATCAAATAGTATCTACCTGTCATTGTAACAGAAGTTGGCTATCGAAGTGGTTTAATAAGCATATGGTTTACTTACACAGGGGCTGTCTGGAGCAGCTGCCAGACAAGTCAGTGGGAGTCCCTATCCTTACAAAGACTCCCCAAAAGCGCTGGGGCAATTAACAGAAATCCGATAAAGGGAGGAAGAGCTATAAAGCATCATGCATACATTTATGCACTTTGGCTAATGTTTTGTGTTACTGCTTGGGAATGGGGCTTGATTCCCAGGCCCAGGACAAGGACGTTGGACCAATGCAAGCGGTTAAGATGTCCAGATACTCAAGGCCGTGTACTGGTCAGTTTGAGTAAGTTCCCAGGCACACACAAGGTTATTTGCTGGATACTATGTTTCTGTAATAGTTTTAGTATAATTTTTTTGTTTGTTTGTTTGTTTTAAATTTTCACCCTTCTTTGGTATGGCTTTCACCATTCAGGACCCTACACTCATTAAATATGAGCAGTTTTCAAGCATTGTTGTCCCATTCCATAACAGATAACTGTGAAGTAACAGGATTTAGATCTAAAAGGTTAATAATCTGCCCTACTGGCTTTTCTCAGATTTTATAATACAAGAAAAAAACTGTTTCAATAGAATACATTTAAAAATGTTATATTGCAAAGCATTCATCTTCTTTGGTATTTTATTAATCACAGACAATGCAATATAAAACCCAATATAGAGATATCCATTGAGGAGTAGTCACAATTGAATAAAAAGGTGACAGTATTTTACTATATACTATATATACATACTATCTCTCATCTCTCTGTATACACACACACACACACACACACACACATATATATATATATATATATATACACATACTACATATATGTATGTATATATATACTCTATTATTTACCATATATTCTATAATATTTAGTACATACACACACATATATATACACACATACTACATATATGTATATATATATATATATACTCTATTATTTACCATATATTCTATAATATTTAGTACACACACACACACACACACTATAGTATTTACCACATGCCAGGATTTTTTATTTCCTGTTCTTCACCCCAGTTCCTGAAGTTTACTTTAAAGAATTTCAGAGGGCTGCTTTCTGTAATACTTGAGAATGGTTAGTTTTTGATTTCTCAGTTACAATTTGAAATACTTGCTAACTTACCTTATAAGGCAAGTTATAAATAATAAGATTGAATTATGTCCATTTAGGAGGCTAATTTATAGGAAAATCTAAATCATAGAATACTTAAATATTAAACAGTTTTTAAAAAATAATCTTGATATTTTTTAGCAGTTCAGTTCAAAAGATTAAACTTACTTTAGGCAAAGGACATCCATTTAATCCATTTCAAGGACTAAAGTATAGTTACAAATAGATCATAATTCTGGTTGGTGGGGTCCTCAAATCTCTCAATCAATTATAATAATTTAAGGTAAAAGGCTATCCATTATTAGAATTTTTTTCAAAGATTATTATGACATTCATTTTAATGACTCAGTAAGGAAGTGATCTCTCTAACAGCACTTTACAAAGTTTTAGAAAAATTTCATATGATTTAAGGTATGGTCTAATTAAAAAAGAATTCATATTTATATTCATATGTCTAATATCCTTTCAAATTCCACAATATAAGAAAACTCATAGTTTAAGAAATATCATGTTTGTTTTTAAGCATAATGCCAAGATTCTCAAGTCAAATTTAATCTCTTCAGTTAGATAAAAACTTGTCTTTCTTAGAAAATCATTTGTGTTCTTATTGTTGATGTTATTTAATTCAAACCCCAGTAGCAAAAGTTAACTGCTAAGCATTTTAGTCATTTAATTCCTCCAACAACTCAGTGCTGTTATTATCACCACTTTCACACACAGAAGACAGATTGAATCTTCTTTGGTGCCACAGTCAGGCTTCTTTATAAGTAAAATGGGGATAATAATCTGATTGTAAAACCAACCAAATCATATTTAATTTATAGTTACTAGTGATTAAAATTTTAATCTCAGGGTCTACTGTTTCTAGTTAGCTCATGTTCAAAATTTTGTGGTAGTACTCCCAATACCCTCAATTGCCTCTTCATTTTTTAAACAACCTAAACGCCAAATTAATTATTTTATTTTCTTAATTTATGCTTCAATTTTTTAATTCAGTGTTTTAAACATACATAACAAAGTTTTTTATCCCCACAAATTGAAAAGTGATTGCTGACGCTAAGATTGTTGAGATGCAATAACATTAGGTTGGGTCTAAATTTAAACCATTCTAAATTAACAACTGTACCCTTGACTGACATATACTGGTTTAATAAAACAAACTCTTTGACTTTTAAAAAAGATCTGTCAATTTCTCTAGCTCTTTGATACTGAAGTGGATTGCTCACCCTGAAAATACTAGAACTTGTTTTATAAATGTGTACTTTGGAAAAGGTAAGATGATACTTCTAAGTGATAAAAATTAATTTTTCATTGTAGCTTCCTAATTTTATTCTATGAAATGTTTATTTGTTTCAGTACCCAAGACAGTGAGGCAAATAATACCCTGAAATAATTTACAATCATTTCTTATCTCAAATTTTTGTGTTTTATTCTTATGTTTATAAATAATATGCTGCTTTTAGTTTTGTCTTTTTAAATATGAAATCCCTCCACAGTAGGTGAGTACAGTTGACTGCTATAATCTTTTGTGATGTTATATTTATGTTTAACTCCATCTTCAATAATTCTTTCTCTAATTTATTGTAATCTTATTTTTCTTGAAATCCAATTTTGAACCATTTTCACTTCTACTGAGTACAGCACAAGTTTACGGTGTTTCTAGTATATCTAAACAATTCATTTAAAAGGCAGTGGCATTTTAAAATTTTCTTTTCTTTTCATCTGCTTCCTGATTTTAAAACAAGCTTTTTTCTTGCCCTAATCATTTTATAAAGTGAGAATCCACTATTTCCAGTTTGCTTTTTTTCTAATCAGTAAAATTGCCTTCCCTTTTAGCATAGCTAAAGTGAACTGATTACTCTTCCAGAAGCTAGTGATAAAGCAAATTTTACAGATCACAATTTGGAGATTTTTTAGTAAAGCAGGCAACCTTTGGTCTCTAATTAGTTTCTAAGGTCACCTATTTTTCTGCATTTGGGAACCATGATCCCTGTTTTCTCATATATCTCTTATCAGCGTCCTTCCTTCTCCCTACTCCCTGTCTTCTCCTGTCCAACATGGCCAAAGCCAGAAAGGCATAGAGAGAGACATTAAGCTTTTTTTTGAGAGTTTATAAAGTTCTGCAAAAAGAAAAAAAAAAAAGGTTGCTCACTATACTCTTACTTTGGTTGATCAGACTGCAGGAAAAAGCTGGTTTAATTATCAAGACAGAAACACAGCTAAGCAGATGTACTTGCCAACAAGGTTTTTCTTTATCTCTAATTGGTTTAATCAAGAAGTTAGTGGATATGAATTTTGGTTTTTGAAGGATCAGTTTTAAAGTTTTAGTTTTTACTAACTGAAAGTTTTGTTCTTTGGGCCACAAGAGGGACCCATGTGATTTGTGCTGAACCTTTTGACCCTAATATCGATTTTCAAAGGCCCTTCTTCAATACATAGTGACAAAGTTTTCCAGCCTAACAATCTAATTAATTTAACCTGCAATTGATAGACCAATTCATAAAAAAATTAAATAAAAAATAAACTGTAAGTTAGTGAGAGTTAAGTCACCAGTAGCAGGGAGAGCTATTTTTGTCCTTCTCCACTTTGCCAATTTGGGGACTTTAGGCTACTCTTGTCTCCCTTAAAGGGCCTTCCCAATGGGAGTCTACACACCTCTTTCATCTCATGGGGGGATTGCTCTAGCTGGAAAGTTCTAGCGCTGACGTACTTGTAGTTGGTTTGGAGTGCTAGATTACCTAAGTGCTTTATGCTGGTAGACCATGTGAGAACATGACCTATGACTCTACAGAGAATATAAACTATCATGAGTAAGTGTAATTAGCAAAAAAAGCTCCAACTCTCTTATGGGAAAACTTGCATGACCCTGGGCCATCCCTGGCAATATGCCTTCTTTGTTTGGTTTCCATATAATATCTGACCTGGCCTTGACTAGGTGTGGAGATTCACCATTCTTTCCTTCTCCTGCCAAGGACTGGGTCTCTTTGGAGTAAACTCCCACAGTTAATCCTTATAAAACCTATTCTTTGATTTCTCAGTATTCTCTTAGAGGTTATTCCACTTTATAATTGGCATAATCAAAGCAGAACAGAACTGCCCCCAACCATACTTGGCATGGTGGGACTCCAAAAAAAATGGTCTGAGGAGAGGGGGAAGACATAGGAAGACTGCAGTAGAAAATCCTGGCTTCTCATCCCTGAGGGAGAGGCAGTATGTCTTCTGGGGAGGAATCCCAGCTTGTGTGGGCAGAGTGGCCTAAGGTGCACAAATATGGATTTGCCTGGAAAATGCAGATTGGCTTTTGCCTTGACAGGCCTCCCTGGGGGAAACCCCATATACTGGCAGTTTATGTTGCTTATTGAAAGATTTATAGTCTAGATATACTATTTCAGTGCTATTAAGAGAGATGTTAAAATGATAATTGCCCAATATAAGATAAAGGAGAGAGTTTATTTTTCTCTCTCTACCTCCCTACCCTTTCTGACTACTTACATCAGAGGGGAAGGAGGGAGGCAGAAGAGGAAAAAAGGCAATGAAGATTATTTCAAATATGATTGGTAAAAGAAAGTTTATTTTTCTCTTTCTCCCTCCCTCCTTTTCTGATTGCTTGTATCAGAAAGGCAGAAGAGAGACAGAAGAGGAAGAAAAATCAGTGAAGATCATTTAAATATGATTGTTAAAAAAGAGTTTCTTTTTCTTTTTCTTTTTTATTAAAGCTTCTTGTTTACAAAACATATGCATGGGTAATTTTTCAACATTGACCCTTGCAAAACTTTCGGTTCCAAATTTTCCTCTTCTTCTCCCTACCCCCTCCTCTAGATGGCAGTGGTAGTCCAATACATATTAAATATGTTAAAATATATGTTAAATCCAACATATGTATATATAGTTATACAGTTATCTTGCTGCGCAAGAAAAATCAGATCTAGAAAGAAAAAAAAAGAGAAAGAAAACAAAATGCAAGTAAACATCAACAGAAAGTGTGAAAATGCTATGTTGTGATCCACATTCAGTTCCTACAGGTCTCTCTCTGGGTGTAGAAGGCTCTCAATCACTGAACAAGTGGAACTGGTTTGAATCATCTCATGGTTTTTTTTTTAATTTAATAGCCTTTTATTTACAGGATATATGCATGGGCAACTTTACAGCATTAACAATTGCCAAACCTCTTGTTCCAATTTTTCACCTCTTACCCCCCACCCCCTCCGCCAGGTGGCAGGATGACCAGTAGATGTTAAGTACATTAAAATATAAATTAGATACACAATAAGTATACATGACCAAAACGTTATTTTGCTGCACAAAAAGAATCAGACTCTGAAATATTGTACAATTAGCTTGTGAAGGAAATCAAAAATGCAGGTGGGCATAAATATAGGGATTGGGAATTCAATGTAATGGTTTTTAGTCATCTCCCAGAGTTCTTTCTCTAGGCATAGCTGGTTCAGTTCATTCCTGCTCCATTGGAAATGATTTGGTTGATCTCGTTGCTGAGGATGGCCAGGTCCATCAGAACTGGTCATCATATAGTATTGTTGTTGAAGTATATATTGATCTCCTGGTCCTGCTCATTTCACTCAGCATCAGTTCGTGTAAGTCTCTCCAGGCCTTTCTGAAATCATCCTGTTGGTCATTTCTTACAGAAGAGTAATATTCCATAATATTTCACTCAGCATCAGTTCGTGTAAGTCTCTCCAGGCCTTTCTGAAATCATCCTGTTGGTCATTTCTTACAGAAGAGTAATATTCCATAATATTCATATACCACAATTTATTCAGCCATTCTCCAACTGATGGACATCCATTCATTGTCCAGTTTCTAGCCACTACAAACAGGGCTGCCACAAACATTCGTGCACATACAGGTCCCTTTCCCTTCTTTAGTATCTCTTTGAGATATAAGCTCAGTAGTAACACTGCTGGATCAAAGGGTATGCACAGTTTGATAACTTTTTGAGCATAGTTCCAAACTACTCTCCAGAATGGTTGGATTTGTTCACAACTCCACCAACAATGCATCATTATTTCCCGCATCCCCTCCAACAATCATCATTATTTTTTCTTGTCATCTTAGCCAATCTGACAGGTGTGTAGTGGTATCTTAGAGTTGTCTTAATTTGCATTTCTCTGTGAACCATCTCATTGTTAAGAAGAGTCCCGTCCATCAGATTTGATCATCGTATAGTCTTGTTGTTGCTGTGCTCATTTCACTTAGATTAGTTCAGGTAAGTCAGTTTATTTTTTCTCTCCCTCTCTCCCTCCCTCCCTCCCTCCCTCCCTTTCTGACTACTTTCATCAGAGGGGCAGGAGAGAGGCAGAAGAGGGAAAAAAAATCAGTGAAGATCATTTCAGATATGATTGTAAAAGAGAAGGTTTAGATTAGATTATGAAAGAAACAAGACAGGAGCAGTTTCAAAAGGGTGATAATTCCTGTAGGCTGTATATGTGTATGTGAGAGACAACATGGCCCCTGCATACAGCTAATAAGGCAGGTAAGGAGAAATAATATTTTGAGCCAATGTCTCACAGCTGTTGTTTGGTTGATGTTTTTCTATGTTTGTATTCTGTGAGTCTCTCAGAATCTATAATTTTGTACATGGAGCTTAGAAGGAAACATTTTGCTGACAAATCTATTTCTCTGTATCTCATTAAGAGAAAATGAACCTCAAAGTTTTCAGAAAGATTCTTTCTTCTTACATTCCTGAATTGTGGCCAGGTTTTAGGAGTGTAGAAGGACAGATTAAGGGAGCAAAAAGGAAGGGGGAATCTTTTTTCCTCAGATCTAAATTGTGTTTTAAATGTTTTTTAATAAATGTTGAAATATATGCTAGCAAGTGTTGAGCTAACAACCTATGGAATATGTTTTAAGGGGACTAAAAACATTTCCCAATCCTCACCCCCTAGAATGACAGATTTGTTTCACAGCTAATGAAATAGGTTACCTCGGGGATGATAGACAATTTTGAGGACAGTTGCCCATGAAGTTTTATAGGAAAAAAAATTAGAGCTGAAACTTTAAAAGTGCATGCTTATATTAAGAACCTTTTCCTGGTTCAGGATAAGGGGAACATTTTGTGTGAACTAGGAAGCAATCAAAAGATAATTGAGTTTAATTAGCACCAACCCTGAAGTCAGGAGGACCCAAGTCCAAATGTGGTTTCAGACAATTAATACTTCCTAGCTGTGTAACCCTGGGCAAGTCATTTAACCCCAATTTCCTCAGCAAAAAAAAAAAAATACTTAAAGAGTCTTACAAAGTAAAAGACAGATCAATTCTTAAATAACTTTTTTAATTGGTGTATCTTAAAACTGACTACAAATTATATGAGATTCCTACCTGTTTTTTCTAACAGATTATGTTCAATTTTAATTTTAAGAACTTTTTGTTTCCTCCCTACAAAAAAAGAAACTTATTTAAGGGGAAAGGAATAGCAAATCTGAACTCTCCTGAAAACTCTCAGATGGATGAGCTGCAGTAGCTTAGGGAAAATCCTACCATTTATGTTTATTACTGAATAATGAGACTCAGTAAGGACTAAAAAAAATTCGTAAAATATGAAAACATAAATAAAAGACCTTGTAGAATCTCTTATTAAAAGGCTTGAAACCATTTGTTTGGGCAAGGCCATCAGCCCTAGGAAAAGAATTTGTTATGAGTTAGGGAGTTTCCTCAACTATGAGTTTGGCTTACTGATAATTTGCAAGTTTGTTTAAAATATAGAAGTGATTTCTGATGATGAGTTTGAACTCAAGGGAAAAAAAGAGGGGGGGGGGCAGTTAAATGATGCGGTAGAAAGAGCCCTGGCTCTGAATTTAGGAGGATCTGAGGTCAAATCTGGCCTCAGATATTTAATACTTCCTAGCTGTATGACACTGGGTAAGCCACTGCTAAAATCCCATAGACTTAACTCTTCGAAGCTGTGTGATCCTGGAAAAGTCATTTAAACCCAATTGGCTAAAAAAAAAAAAAAAAAAGAAGAAAAAGAAAGAAGTGAAAGATGTTAAGTGAAATTGTGTATGTATGTGTGCTTATTGGTATTTTTTCCCCCTTATCACAACTCCATGAGAGTGAAAACAATTGTATCTAATCCTAAACAATGATTAGCTAAACTTGCTATTTCAGGTAAAATCTCTTGGGACTGTAACTAATCCTGTTTTGAATTTTGAATTCAGGTATAGTTGTCTGATAGATCATTAAGTCAGTAATCCACCAATTGAGAAATATGCTACAAACTATTAAAAGAATGGATCCTGAACTGGTGAAGGTGGAGGTCTGTATCTGGGAAAGAAGCCAAGACTATGGTCTTGGAAAAGCCAAAAATTGGCTCCTTTTGCCTCAGTTTCCCCATTTTGTTATTTCTTTTCAAGCAGGGGTGTTTCCTACCTGGCTCTTCTTGAGTCTAGCTTTGAGGTAGAATTGTTATTCCATGATTGGTTATAAACAGAGACTTATCTGAAGTTAAACAGTTCTAAGGATGCTTTACCCTGCCATATATGTGATGAGTTATTCTGGGCTCTTAGACATAGGCATGGAGGCCCAGTTTTGAGGCTGCTATAATCATGTCCCTACTTTTTCCTTTTGTAGCAAAATTTTGTAGCAAACCACTTGTAATCAAGTGGTTAGTAGAAGATATGAGCACCACACAAGTATGTCAGATCTTACTTTTTTTTATTATAATAACTTTTTATTGACAGAACCTAGATCTTACTTTTTTAAGTCTGAAGGTGTGGTTATGCAGTATCTCAAATGTTTAAGTAAATTAGTGCTTGGGCTTATCATCTGCCTGCTAATTCATAGTCTTATCTATGATTAAGTCCCTAAAATATCTCATTTTTTCAAAACTCTATGGGAATAATTGGACAAAGGTTAAAAAAAAAAAAGAAGCTTGTGAAACAAAGATATGAATCTATTAATTTTGAGGTTAAATTTAGAAACCTCTCCTGTTTCATTTTAAGGAACAGAAATTCATTTCATTGAGTCATTTTATAGGAAAATGTGTAACATCTTCCATTTGAATACAGTTAAAAACTAAACTTAGTGTTTTACTATAGGCAACCAATTTACTGTATATACTATTTTCTCTATTCAATGGGAGATAAATTACTAGGGGTATCCATACATCCCATTCCAGATCTTTTATTATAAGTAGAATAAAGTCAGCCTCTTGTAATACATAAATTCATTTGTGTAACCTTGAATCTTGAACTGGAGAGCCTCTACCTACAAAGAATATTATTACCTCTGTTTTCTTATAGGATTAAGTCTTTAATAGCATCTGATCCTACTAAAAGAATTGGAATTAATTGGAGTGGACAATTTTTTTTAAAACAACAGAATTTGGTTATCTTGTATGTTAAATGTAGATAGATTCTCATGGGGCATATAAAAATCTAAATTCTCTGAAGTTTCAAGGAAACTGTTCCTAATTTGATGTTCTTATATTATGTTGTTGATAAGATTAGAACATAAAGTTCCAGCTAGTCTTCACCACATGAACCAATTACTGGAGAAGTATAATGTGAAAGGTTGTGCTAACTTGTATTATATTGAGATCTATTTTGTAAAAGACTTTAGCAGGACATCTAAGGAGTCTCTATGAATAGCTTGGAACTAAAGAAACAAATCTACTAAAGAGGAAACCTATCACAGAATGTTCAAGAAAAGATGTTTCCAGAGACCAGACAGACAATTACATGGAACATCTGAGATCCAAGACAAAATGTGTTGTTGAAATGGACATTGGGAGTGGGTTACTAAAATACAAAAAAGATGATGTTAGCTAATGTTGATAGTAACATGGGAATTATTGCATTAATTTGACTTTTTGCTTCACTGTACCTGTATAGAGTTCTTTCTATTATTTGAGTGTCATGTGAAATTCCCCACTAAAATTACTCCATGAATTTAAATATATCCTTTCTATCACTTGTTTGGTCATAAACTTTTCTCTTAGCCATAGATCTGACAATTTTTCATGCTTCCTTAATTTGCTCATGATAATTATCTTCGTGTCTAAATCATGTATCCATTTTGATCTTATCTTGGTATATGGTGTGAATGTCAGTCTATACCTCGTTTCTACCAAACTATTTTCTAGTTTCCCCCCAAATTTTGTCAGATAACGAATTCGTCCCCCTGAAGTTTGGATCTTTGGGTTTATCAAAAACTAGCTATGATCATTTACTGTGTATTATGTGCCTAATGTATTCCTTTGATCCTCTAGTCTCTATCTTAGCGGGTACCAGGTTGTTTGGCTGATTACTATTTTGTTTGAAATCTGGTGCAAACTTTCATTGATTTCCTTGATATTCTTGACCTTTTGTTCTTTCAAATGAATTTTACTATTTTTTCCAATCTATAAAATAATTCTTTGGCATGGTACTTAATAAATAAAGAATTTCAGTAGAATTGTCATTTTTATTGTATTGGCTCAGCCTACCTTTGAATAATTAATATTTCTCCAATTGTTTACATCTGTCTTTATGTGTGTGAAAAAGTGTTCTAAAATTGTGTTCCTGTAATTCCTGGATGTGTCTTGGCAGTTAGATTACCAAATACCTTACATTGTATGCATTTATTTTAAAAGGAATTTTTATTTACATCTCCTTCTTTTTGTTGATAATACAGTGGTACCTCAGCACCCCTCTGCTTCAAACACATCAAATTTGCATTTTAAGGACAAAAACAAATGTGCCAACACTTGCTGCTGGCTCTGTACTCATTGCACATGGTAATTGTCTTGATTGAGCAGTAGGGATGTGAGGTTGGCCAGGTGTACTGCCCAACTCCCAGTGCTGCTATTGCCCTTGACTGTAAATAGCTCTTCTCCAATGAAGTCTTCAGTGTGTAGGACTATATCAGGTTGGAGCCCACGATGCTGAGGTTTTGCACTTTGTTGAGTAGATCACTGAGAAGTTCCTGCAAGATGATTTGCTTCAGTGTATAGTTTCCTAGCTCCCCAAACAGTAGTACTAGAAGGGGCATGGAAGGGCCCCACATGCTTAGCAGGAGAAGCAGGAGAAGCAGGAGGTATGAGTAGCAACAGGGGAGCCCAGGTGGAGGCAGAGGCAGTGAAAAAACCCAGGACTCCTAACAGCCCCAGGCCCTAGGTGACATCCAGAACCCTGGGTGGCAGAGTAGCTTCTGCCTTCACATCCAGCTCCTCCCCCCAACCTCCAAGGAAGCTCGAGCATTGTGGGATAGGGGGAGAGTATAAAGGTTAAAGCTCCTCTCAGAAAGTGAGTTGGGTCAAGAAAGGAGGAACCCTTCTAGGCTGAGCTGGGCTGGCTTGTTTCTCTACAGGTAGAACCACTACTTACCCCTTTGGGAAACTGGGTGGGGAGGAAAGGTTGGGCTGCAGACTGGAGATATATTTCAAAATTTGTTCAGTACTCATCTTTTTTGCCACTTGTCATGCCTTCTGGAACCAATTAATGGCAGCTTTTGAGGTACCACTGTATATAGAAATGCTGATAATTTATGTGGATTTACTTTATATTCTGCAATTTTGCTAAAACTGTTAATTGTTTCAACTAGTTGATACTCTAGTAGTTCTCTTAAGTATACCATCATATTGTCTGCAAAGGCTAGTAATTGTGTTTCTTGGTGAACTTCATTTTCTTGTATTATAGCTAGTATTTTTAGTACAATACTGAATAGTAATGATGATAATAGATATCCTTGCTTCACCATTGATTTTATTGGGAAGTCTTCTAAATCTCCATTACAGAAATTGCTTGCTCTTGGTTTTAGATATATACTCATTTGAAGAAAGACTCCATTTATATCTATGTTTTCTCTTGTTTTTTTGATAGGAGTGGTGATTCTATTTTGTGAAAAATCTTTTCTGTCTCTATTGATATAATCATGATTTTTGTTGGTTTATTGATATATGGTCAATTATGCTGTTAGTTTTTCTTATGTTGAACTAGGCTTGCTGCTTTCCTGGTATAAATCTCACTTAGTAAGAACGTATGATCTATGTGATATACTTCTGTAATTTGCTTGCTGATATTTTTATTTCATTTTTTTGCAACAATATGCACTATTGAATTCGTTTTCCAGTTTTGTTTCATTGTTTTTGCTCTCCCCAATCTGGTTCTCAAAACCATATTTGTCACAAAAAGAATTTGATGGGACTCAATTTTTTTCAAATTAGTTTACATATTATTGGAATTATTTTTTTTTTCGATGTTTAGTGGAATTAACTTGTAAATCCATCTGGTCTTGTGTTTTGTTTAGCTTATTTGTCATTTGTTCAATTTCTTTTTCCAAGATGGCAATAATTAAGTATTCTATTTCTTCTTTTAATTTGAGCAATTTATATTGTAAATATTTGTTTATGTTACTTAAATCATCAGCTTTACTATTTTATAGTTGGACAGAATAGCTCATTATATGGTAATTGTTTTAATTTCCTTTTATCATTGATGATTTTTCATTTTTAATACTGGTAACTTCGTTTTCTTTATTTTTAAAATCAAATTAACCTATAGTTTATTTTATTTGTCTTACCTCCCATAAGATCGGATTGTTTTTATTTCTTCGCTCAATTGGGTTTTATTTGTTTGTTTTTTACTTTCAATTTTATTTTCACGATTGATTTGATTTTCACGATTTCTATTTTGGTGTTTAATTGAGGATTTTTTCTATTTCTACTTTTTTAATTTGCACATCCAATTGATCTATTTTTTTTCTTTATTTTTTTTCTTGATGCAAACGTTTAGAGATATAAAATTTCCCCTAAATACTGCTTGGGCTTCATTATATAAATCTGGGGGGAAGGTTGTCTCATTTTGTCAATATCTTTAATGAAATGACTAATTCTGTAACTTGTTCTTTGACCCATCCATACTTTAGGACTAAGTTATTTTTCAATTAAATTTTAATCTATGCTTTTACAATCTTTTTGAATCTAATTATTATTGTAGCAAACTCAGAAAAGGTGCTGTTTCGTATTTCTACTTTTCTGCATTTGTTTGTGAGGGTTTTATGCCCTATTACATGATCAGTTTTTGTGAAGTTCCGTGCACTGAGAAAAGGAAAAACTCCTTTCCATTCCCATTCAGTTTTCTGCAACATAGTCCCAAAGTTTTTAAATTCTCTCTCTGTGATCTATTTTCCAGGTCAATTGTCTTTTTACACTTTTCTTGCATCACTCTCATTTCTTTTCACAATTTTCCTTTTCTGGTCTTATTTGATTTTTAAAACAATTTCTTTTTGCACTTTTTTCAGCTCTTCTAGAAATTTTTGTTGAGATTATGTTCAGTTTGGTTTTTTGAGGCTTTGCTTTTACTTATTTTAACATTGTTGTTTATTTCTGAGTTTGTGTCTTAATCTTTGTGTTGCCATAGTAGCTTTTTATGGTCAGGATCTTTTACTACTGTGTTTGTTCATTTTTTTAAAGCCTATTTCTTGACTTTGAATTTTTATGAAAGTTGGGCCCTGTTTCCCTGAGTGGGGCAGGGCACTATTCAAATTTCAGGCTTTTCCATGCTGTAGCCACAAATGCTGTTTTCTATCTTAGACTAGGACCCAGAACTGTGTATGGACAATAGAATCGCCAAAGAGGGTATGGTCCTGTGCCGGGTGATAGCAGAGGAGTCCCTTGTAATCTCTTATTGATCAGTTCAGTTGTCCAATCACCTTACCATTTCTGGGCTGACAGCTTTCAAAGCTGGTGGTGTCACTATGTGTATTTCCGATCAGCCCCCTCCCCAGTGTCATAGATTTCTCCTCTTGACTTCCTAATTTGTCTTAAGCATGGAAAATGTTTTCCCCCAACCTTTTGTTTTCTATGCCACTTCAGATTTTAATTTGGTGGATTAATTTAAAGTTGTCTGGAGGAGAATATAGATGGAAGTTCCGTGTAATGCTTCCCCTACTCCACCATTTTGGCTCCATTCTCTCTTTTATAATTGTTTAAAATATGAGTTATAGGTTGTTTTTTTAATCATAGTTTTCAATAATTATTAAAATGTATCTTGATTTATTTTCCCAATTAAGTTTTTTTTTTTTTTACCATTGAGTCATTTCACATTTTCTTCCATTTTGTAATTCTTTTGACTTTATTATTTCTTGCTATCTTTTAGAGTCATTAGCTTCCACTTGGTCAATTTTAATTTTTAAAGAATTATTTTCTTCAGTGAGCTTTTGTATCTTTTTTCCATTAGAGTCTAATTCTACTTTTTAAGTTTTTTATTCAATGAATTCTTGTGCCTCTTTTACTAAGCTGTTAATTTTCTTTTCAGAATTTACTTATATCATTCATTTCTTTTCCAAATTACAACTCACACTAAATTAAATATTTTTGCTCTTTTTTAGAACATCTAAGAGTTCTTATTGAGCGTGTGTCTAATTCATTTTTTCTCTTTGAGACTTTGAGGTATTTATTTTCACATTCTCTTCTTCTGTGTCTGTGGCTTGATTTTGATTTTCCCTGTGGCCATCGTATCTTTTTATGGCTGGATTCCTTTTTTATTGTTGGTGTTGTTTGCTCAATTTTCAGCCTGTTTCTTGACTTTGAATTTTATGTCAAAATTGGCCTCTGATAATAATTGTGGAAATCTATATAGAAGAATTTCACTTGTTTAATATATTTGGATTACTTGCTGTCTAGTGGAGGGGGGTGGGAGAAGGGAGGGAGAAAAAAATTTGGAACACAAGGTTTTTCAAGGTTGAATATTGAACTATGCATATATTTTGACAATAAAAAGCTAATAAAAATACGTATAGAAGAATGGCACATGTTTAAGATGTATTGAATCACTTATCTAGGGGAGGGTGTGGTGAAAAGGGAGGGAAAAAATTTGGAACACAAGGTTTTGCAAGGGTGAATGCTGAAAACTGTCTTTGCATGTATTTTGAAAATAAAAAGCTATTATTATTTTTTTAAATGGGCTCTGCTCACCTGATGAGGGGAAGGGACTCCCTGAAACTACAGGCTTTTTAACACTATTATTTTCATAGCTAGTTTTGGGGATTTGTAAGTTTTCAGTTTTTCCAAGGTGTGTGTTTACAGAAAGATGTGTGGGGAGAAGTATAGTCAGTGCTATCCTGTTCTTCGCTGATCTTTACCCATAAAAAGATGGGTACCCTCTTCCCTGGTAACCAAAAGTGCCAGTGCTCTTCTCTGTCCTGGAATTTTGTTCAGTGCTCCTGCTCTCTTGTTACCTACCACTAGTTCCCTTCTTCACCCTGGGACTATGACCCTAAACTGGATACAAACAATAGCATTGCCAAACAAGCCCCAGTTCTGTATCTTCTGCTTTCTTCCCCTCTAATCTCTTTCTGGAATAGTTGTTCAATCTCTTCACCATATGTAGACTGAGAGCTCCTAAAACTACCAATGCAGCTGCTTCTGAGACTCCCAGATGGTAGTGCCCCTGTGGTGGCTTTGGGCTGCCCCCACCCCAGTTTCACAGAGCTCTTGCTTTCTGATCTTGTGCATTGGAATCTTGCACTGAAAAAATGCCTCACCCCAGTATTTGGTTGACTGCGTTGTTCCAGAATTCAATTTGAGACATTGTTTTAAAGCTATTTGGAGGAGGACCATTGGGAGAGCTCAGCTGTAATCCTCCCTCTGTTTCTCCCTCTTGAAACTAGTTAATTTCTTTTGAATTTCACAGCAGACTATCAGCAAAGCTGGTAAGATTTTGTGACCTTGCCTAAATAGAAGGTCCCAAGGAACCTGATAAGTCCGTAAAGAACTTCACAGGGAGGATACTTTCTAAAACATTCTGTTCTTTTCCCAAAGAGAAATTTGTTATTTTTCATTTTAAAGCAAAATATATCCAGTAGTTTTAAAACCTCATGACTCCATTCTCCAAGGCCTCAATTCGTAATCTAGCAATGTCCAGATTAAAAGAGTAATTAATTGTCAAAGGATACAATTATTGTACTGTTTAGGTATTGTTTTTTCATATTCACAGTATTTCTACAATGAGCTCTCTAAAATCACAGTGCAGATGTTTAACAATATCATAAACTATGTAAATATAATAAATAAAATAAACGTACAACAAAACTTACTGCCAGTCAAAGTACATCAATTTGGTCGAATGCATTTCTGAATCATCTGACATAAATTATTTTCTCTGTTTATCAATTAGGGGCTATTTGTTTATGCATTCAAAAATCACTGTAGAATAATTTTGAAGCATTTATACTTTTTCTTATCTATGCCATTTTAATCATACTGTCTTGAAATCGTGTCAAGTGTTTTTAAATTAATGTCTGATCTCCCTATAGTCAAGCATTGGAAATCTCAATTTTCCCAAGGGCCATTAGTAGTCAGGACCTCAAGTTATAGAGGCCACTGCTTTACTTCAAAAGGTATTTGGTGGCAGGGTCAAATTCTCATCTCCCTCTTTGGAGCCCATGTGTTTAGGTTTGCCTAAAATGTGGAAACTCTAACATCAAAGGTATTATGACTGAAACACACCTTTTAATAGTCCTTCGAAGACCAACTTTTAGTATTCTGTACTCAATTCCATGCTGCAAATTTGTTACTATAGTTTTCATTTGGTAAATGTAACCTGATAGAATTATGAAATTGCTAGGAGAATTTTTTCCAACAGGTGACCACAAATTTATAGGCATAGAAAGTTTCATATATCCTCCTTATGTTATAGAGACTAAAAATCTCATGAAACCTCACTTTATATCACCAAACCCTTTCTTTCAAACCCTCGATTCATATCATGTCAATGCAAATACATTCCAACTTTTTTTAAATTTCCACCCATTCTGCTTTTTATCTCTACCTGCTTAAACCTTCTCTTTGCTTTTCTCTCTCCTTCCCTTTCTATCTCTCCCTCCCTTCATCCTTCTCTTCCTCATTTTCTCTCTCCTGTGTCCTTCTCCCTCTCTCTCTTCTCTCTATATCCCCTCCTCTTCCCCCTCTTTCATTAAAGCCTTACAAACTTCACAAGTATTTAATTGAATAACAGTTTTTTTCTTTGCTATTTATCTTTTTATGCTTCTCTTGAATATCTTATTTGAAAAGTGAATTTTCTGTTCAGCTCTGGTCTTTTCATCAAGAATGCTTGAAAGTCCTCTATTTTATTGAATGTCTATTTTTCCCCTTAAAGATTATGCTCAATTATCAAATAGTTGCTTCTTGGTTGTAATCCAAGCATTTTTGCCTTCTGCAATGTGATATTCCAAGCCCTCTGATCACTTTAATGTAGAAGCTGCTAAATCCTGTGTAATTGTGATTATGGCTCCTTCATATTTGAATCGCTTCTTTCTAGTTGTTTGTAGTATTTTCTCCTTCAGCTGATAATTCTGGAATTTGGCTAGAATATTTCTTGAAGTTTTCCTTTGTGGTCTCTTTTAGGAGGTGATTGGTGAATTCATTCAAATTTTCAAAAATTTTACTGTTTGGATGTAGTATATCACTAGTTTCTCTCAGTAATTTCTTGAAAGATACTCCCCAGGCTCTTTTTGATCGTAATCCAATAATTCTTAAATTATTTCTCCTGGACGGGCACTTGTTTTTCCAATGAGATATTTTACTTCTGTTTTTCTTCGATGTTCATTCTTATTTTTTGTTTTTTGTTTCATTCTTGATGTCTCAAAAATCATTAGCTTTCACTTGCCCAATTCTAATTTTTAAGGAATTATTTTCTTCAGCTAGTTTTTGTACCCCTAGTTCCATTTTAAAGTTTTTTCTTCACTGAATTTTTGTGTAATTTCCCCTTTTCTTTTTGCTTCCTTTACCAAGCTGATGACTATTTTTCATGATTCTTTTGCATCACTCACTTCTTTCCTAAATTTTTCTTCTACCTCTCTTACTTGATTTTTCAATTCCTTTTTGAGCTCTTCTAAGAGGACTTTTTGACTTAGACCAAATTTTATTCCTCTCTGAGGCTTCACTAGGGTTGTCTTTTGAGAATTTTTCAGTCACTTTTTTTTTTTAAGTTTTAAAGTTGAGCTAGACTCCTGGGGTACAGGAGGCCCTCTCCTAATCTCCTGCTTTTCCTGCCAGGGGCCTCATCACTGCTTTTCTGCACCAAGGAGTGTTCCAGGATTTCATCCAACCTCTGCTTTCCAAGGGACCCAGTTCCCACTGACCAAGACACACACCTACAGGAAAGAAATAACAAGGAGCCCAGTATGGGGGGACCTGCATCTGTGACTGTGTGTGTGTGCAGGTGTGAACATGTGTGTGTGTGTGTGTGTGTGTGAGCGGGTATGCCAGCATCTGTAACTCTCTACATCTTTGACCATATATATGTATCTGCATCAGTAAGTACGCAAATGTGAACAAATGTGTCTGCATCTGTGACCATGAGTGTGTCGATGTGACCGTGTTAGTGTGCAAGCATGACCATATGTGTCTGCATCTTGTGACCATGAGTGTGTCTGTGTGACCGTGTGTGCCTGCATTTGAATGTGCCAGTGTGGCCAAGTGTGTGTGCAGGTGGGACCCCATGTATGTGTCAGCATCTGTGACCATCTATATGTCTGGGGCCCTGCATGAGGGTGTGCATGTGGGAGCCAGAATGACCATATCTTGTGTCTTGCCATCTGCGTGTGAGTGCCTCACTACCCATGGGCATTTTGGACACCCACCCCCACCAGTCCCTGAGTTTCCTCAACTGCCCCCCCCCCCCCCCCCCCCCCCCCCCCCGTGTAACTGTGAGGCTGTGGGAGTGCGCCCTGGGGGACTGTGGGCTCCAGACACAGTTGTCCCCGTGGGTTTGCAAGAGATGGGGGTGGGTGCGAGGGAGGGTCCGGCTCCGGGTGGGCGGGGCCCGGAGGCGGGGCTTAGCGGCGCCCAGCCCCGCGCCGCTCCTCCCTGCGCACTGCAGAAAGCCTCTGCCTCCTCCCGTCTCAGTCTTCTCCAGGCGCTCCTCACGGTGCCTCTGGACTTGTCCCTGCGCCCCGGACCTTAGGACCGCCCGCCCGCCGCGCTGGTAGGTCCCGGGCGGCCGCTCCGTGCCCTGTCGCGGGAAGGACCCCTCGCCTCTGCCCCCTCGCTTCCGCCCCTTAACCTGCGAGTGCTGGAGGGACGGAGGGACAGAAGGAGGAAGGAAAGGAGGTGAGAGCGCAGCGGCCCCGCCCGCTCGGGGGCTCCTGGCTGCTTCTGCCAGGAAGGGGGAGGAGAGGAACCCTCGCCCCCGACTCCCCCTCCCCCAGGCCCTGGTCCAGGTGGTGAACTAACTTCTCTGATGTCCTGGAGACGCTCAGCGGGAGGGCAAGAGGGGGATTTGTTTGGGGAGGGAGGGATGGGACGGGGGGGGGGGGGGGGGGGGGGGGGGGGGGGGGGGGGGGGGGGGGGGGGGAGGAAGGGAGACTCACTTCAACCTTGAGCGGGGAGGAGCCGCGGTAGGTAAGGGGCGCCACCCCCCGGTGTAGGGAGTCCTCTCGGCCCTTGCCTTTCCTCGTTTGGGGCAGGGGGGGCGTGTGTGTGAATTTTTGTATTTCCTTTGTAAATGTATGATATCTGTGTGAGTACATCTGTATATGTGTAATCTGTATGTGCATCTGTGTCTCTCCCTGTGTAATCCATGTGTGTGCATCTGTATATGTGTCTGTGGGTATCTGTATATCTCCCTGTGTTTAATCCGTGTGTGTGCATCTGTGCATTTCCTCTGTGTGTGCATCCGTTTGGATAATCTGGGTGTGCATGTGTGCATCTCCCTGTGTACAATCCATGAGTGTGTGCATCTGTAAATGTGTAATCTGTTTGTGCATCTGTGCATCTCCTGTTTGTAATCCATGTGTGTGTGTGTGCATCTGGGTAATCTGTATGTGTATATCTGTGCACACACAAAGGGAGATGCACAGATGCACACACAGGTAATACATATACAGATGCACACACAAATTACCCAGAGAGATACACAGCTGCACACATAGAGACACAGATATATGCACACAGATATACACACACAGATTATGTAATCTGCTTGAAACTGGATCGCATGCTCCTTACCTAGACTGATCATATCCTCACTGGTTCCCCACATGAAAGAAACAGAGTTGGGAACCGGATATCTGGGTTCTGCTGCCTATTCCATCTGGCACCTTAAGTTCACCATGAGCTCAGAGATGGAAATCACTTTGCCTATGTCACCTAGATGACTATATGGAAATAGGATTTGGTTCTAGGACATCCTGTTTGGCCCTAGATAACACATACTAAGTATCAGGACTGGGATCCTCTACATCCAATTTGGCTGTCCTCTTACCCACCCGTCCTCACCCCATCCCCAACCCATTCTTTCCCCTCTCTCTTTCCTTTCTTCCCTCCTGAATCCTTGTTTTAGTGTAAACAGTCTGTCTCATGAGACCTGTGTCCTCCCTCCACATCACTTGGTATATGATTTTAAGATATTTCCTTCACACAGGAAGGAGCTCCTTGAGAGCAAGAACCATTTTAACCATTTATTTTTTTTTTACAGTATTTGGTCTATGCCTACTATCCACCAAAGTGCTTTCCAATTTTCTCAGCAGTTTTTGTCAGATTGTGAGCTCTTCCCCCCAAAACTTGGGTCTTTCAATTAGAGAACACTAGATTGCAGTAGCCATTTGCTATTGCCTGTTGTGTAGATCCAATCTATTCCATTGCTCCTCCCCTTTCTTTCTTGGCCAGGACCAAGATTGATTTCATGATCACTGCTTTCTAGTATCAGTTTGAAATGTGGTACTGCTAGGCTGTCTTCCTTCACATTTGTTTTCATTGATTCCATTGCTATTCCTGGCCTTTTGTTCTTCCAGACTTTTTTTTTTTTTAACTCTGTGAAGTAATTCTTTGGTCATGTGATTGGTGTGGCATTGAATCAATTGATTTCAATGCAATTGTCATTTCTATTATCTTGGCTTGACCTACCCATGAGCAATTAATATTTCTCCAGTTTAGTTTTGTCTTAATTTGTGTGGAAAGTGTTTTGAAATTATGTTCACAACATTCCCAGATGTAAGAGACACTCCTATGTGTTTTCTGTTGTCTGCAGTTCTTTCTGTCTTTTCTTGCTGGGTTTTATTGGTGGCATATATAATTGTCCATAACTGATGTAGGTTTATTTTATATCTTGCAACTATGCTAAAAGTGTTCATTGTTTCAACTAGGTTTTTTTTTTTAATTGATTCTCTAGGGCAAAACTTAAACTGTGGGTTGTGACTTTATGGTCATGTAGCTGAATGTGGGAATTGATAAATTATGATTTATTTTTAGTAAATGTTTCATTTGTATACTTATTTTATATGCCTATATGACTCGAGGTCAGGTAAAATTTCTTTTTAAAAATTTTTGATAATAGCTTTTAATTTTCAAAATCATGGGCAGAGCCAAGATGGGAAAGAGGACACATATTTCTGACCTTCTCCTACAACCCTCAGACTAATTAGCAAATCCAGCCTCTGAATTAGCTTTATATCAGCAGAATCCACAAATATTGGAAGTGTAACAAATTACCAGCAGAAGATAATCTCGAAGATCACCAGAAAAGGTCTGTTTCAATTGGAAATGAGAGGAAGGCAACCAAGCACAAGCAGGCTGAGCACAGATGCCAGCAAAAGAGTCCCGGGGTGGTACAGACTCCTCATGGTAGAGAATCTACGGGGAGGAATCTACAGGAATCGACAGCAGTGTTGGCCACTCTGCCCTGGTTGCAAGTCAGTAGATCAGTAGAGAAGTTATAAACCATCCAACACAAACATAAAAGGTCAATAGTGAACCCCAAAACATCAAAATGACATGGGACCCAGCACCAAGAGGGAGTCAGCACTAACCCAACACAGCCCTGGCTACTTAGCAACTTGTAGAGGAAGCTTGGAAAACCTCCCCTGTCCTAAAAACAGACCTTAACTTAAAAAAAGAGTAAAAAAGTAGAGAACTCTGACAATAGACAGCTTTTATAGTGAAATAGAAGAAGAGACATCAAACCCTGAGCAGACTAAAGGCAGATTGTCTCTAGATGAAGCCCCAAAATGTGATGTAACCTGGTCCCCATCACACAAAGATCTCTTAGAAAAAATAAAAAATAAATCTTAAAAGAGACCTAGAAGAAATGGGGAAAGGGAAATGAAAACTTTGCAAGAGGTTTTAGGTAAGGCATATAACTCATTAAAAGATAGATTAGATAAAATGGGGAAAAAAAACAACTCCCAGAAAAACAGAATTTGTGAAACAGAAAAAGAAAATAACTCCTTAAAACACAGAAATTGTGAAATGGAAAAAAAATTTTCATAGAACAAAACAACTCATTTAAAAATTCAATTGGATAAATACAAAAAGAAGCAAAAAAAAAGTAAATGAAGAAAATAATTCACTGAAATTCAGAATTGAACAAATGGAAATGAATGACTCAATGAGGCAACAAAAATTTTCAAAATCATGCAGATATTTTTCAACATTCCCTTGTAAAACCTCATGTTCCAAATTATTCTTCTTCCCTTTCTCCCACTCCTCTCCCCTAGAGAGCAAGTAATGCAATATAAGTTACACATGTGCAGTTCTTCTAAACATATTTCCACATTTGTCATGTTGCACAAGAAAATCAGATCAAAAAGGAAGTAAAAATGAGAAAGGAAAAAAAAAAGCAAGCTAACAAACAAAAAAGA
This sequence comes from Sarcophilus harrisii, assembly GCF_902635505.1. Taxonomy (NCBI): domain Eukaryota; kingdom Metazoa; phylum Chordata; class Mammalia; order Dasyuromorphia; family Dasyuridae; genus Sarcophilus; species Sarcophilus harrisii. Next base: position 2,619,279 of record NC_045432.1, read on the forward strand.
TGAAAATACTATGTTGTGATACACCTTCAGTCCCCATAGTCTCTTTTATTGGATGCAGATGGCTCTCTCTATTACAAGTCTGTTGGAATTAGCATGAATCACTAACCATTGTTGAAAAGAGCCATGTCCATCAGAACTGATCATTGTATAATATTGTTGCTGTATACAATGATCTCCTGGTTCTGCTCACTTCCCTCAGCATCAGTTCATGTAAGTCTATCCAGGCTTCTCTAAAATCATCCTGCTGATTGTTTCTTACAGAACAATAATATTCCATAACATTCATATACCATAATTTAATCAGCCATTCTCCAATTGATGGGCATCCACTCAGTTTCCAGTTTCTGGCCACTGCAAAGAGGGCTGCCACAAAGATTTTTGCACATGTGAGTCCCTTTCCCTCTAAGATTTTTTCAGGATATAAACCCATTACTAACACTGCTGGGTCAAAGGGTATGCACAGTTTGATAACTTTTTGGGCATAGTTCCAAATCACTCCCCAGAATGGCTGGATGTATTCACAATTCCACCAACAATGTATCAGTGTCCCAGTTTTCCCACATCCCCTCCAGCATTCCACATTATCTTTCTTTGTCATCCTAGCCAGTCTGACAGGTGTGTAGTGGTCAAGTAAAATTTCTTGGACAAAAAGAGATCATGAATGGAAGTTTAAGAAACCCCTCTCTGGATCACTAAGTATATACTATTATATCATTTGCTGATAGGTTTGTTTCTTAATTGCCTTTTTTGTTCTTTCAATTTATTTTTCTTGTCTTCTTCCTAAAGCTAGCATTTATCTAGTTCATTCTTGAATAACATTAGTCATAATAGACATTCTTGCTTCACCCTGGATCTTATTGGAAAGTCTTCTAGTTCACCCTCATAGATAGTTTGGTCTTGGTTTTAGATGGATTGCTTACCATTTGAAGAAAGATACCATTTATACTTATGCTTTCTAACTTTTTTGTTTCTTTCTAACTTTTTTGTTTCTTTGTTTTTTTGGTGAAGCAATTGGGGTTAAGTGACTTGCTCAGGGTCACACAGCTAGGAAGGGTTAAGTGTCTGAGGTCAAATTTGAACCCAGGTCCTCCTGACTCCAGGGCTGGTGCTCTATCCACTGTGCCCCCTAGCTGCCCCTTCTAACATTTTTAATAGGAATGGTGATTTTATTGTCAGAAATTTTTTCTGCTTCTGTTGAGGTAATGATATAGCTTTTGTTGGTTTTGTTAATGAAATGCTCAGTTATGCTGATAGCATTGTTAAAATGGAATCAGACTTGCTGTATTTTGGGAGAAGTCTCACCTGGTTATAGTGTATGATTTATGTGATATATCTGTAATTTCCTTGCTGATACTTTATTTAATTATTTTCGCATTAATATTCATTAGTTAAATTGGTCTCTAGTTTTGTTTCTTTATTTGCGCTCTTCCCCAATTTAGTTACTAAAAACATATTTGAATCATTAAAAGAATTTGGTAGGGCTGTTTCTCTTTTTTTTTTTTTCAGTTTATATAGTATTGGAAGTAATTGTTCCTTAAATGTTTCATAGAATTCACTTGTAAATAGACCTGCAGGGTTTGGTTTTGGTTTTTTTGAAGAGAGCTCATGGATACTCAATTTCTTTTTCCTTTTTATCCCCAAATAAGGGTATTTAAATTTTCTATTTCTTCTTCTGTTCATCTGGTCAATTTTAATTTTTGTCAATTTTTATCAGTTTCACTAAGATTGTCAATTTTATAAACAGTAATTGGGCAGATTGTCAATTTTATAAACAGTAATTGGGCAGAATTGATACTGTTTGTTTCCTTTTGTTCTTGCCTTGTTATTTTTTTAATTTCTTTCCTTTTTTATTAAAAAACAAAAACAAATTAACCAGGAGTTTATCTATTTTATTTTTTAAATAAAACAAATTCCTAGTTTTATTTTTATTTTTTTTTAATCTTCAATTTTATCACTTCTTTGGCTTTCATGATTTCTATATGATTTCTATATTGGTGTTTAATTGTGGATTTATAATTTGTCCTCTCACAAATTATGTTTTTTTGGTTACATAGCCAATTCATTGATCTGTTCTTTCTTTTATTGATGGAAGATATATATTACCCCCCACATACTGCTTTGCCTTCATCCTATAAATTTTGCTATGTTGTCTCATTGTTGTCATTCTCATAAAGTGAACTGTTAGCTGTTACTATGATCCACTCATTCTTTAGGATTAGATTATTTAATTTTTCATTAATGTTTAATTTATGCTTCCTCGGACCTTTACTGAGCATATTTTATTCCATTATGGTCTGAAAGGGGTATATTTAATATTTCTGCTTGTTTGCATTTGTTTGTGAGTTTTAAGGCCTTACTACATGGTTTCTCCAGAGATCTATCATATCTGGGGAAAAAAAAATCTATTCATCTCCTTAGGTTCTTTCTTATTTTTTGGTTAGAGTTATGTAGCACCATGCAGGGGAAAGTTGAGCTCTCTAGCTAGTAGAGGTTTACTGTTTATTTTCTTATGTAAATTATTTAACTTTTCCTTTAAGAATTTGTATGTCATTTAAATTTTGAGTCCTTATAAATATTTTTAAGGATTTTTTGTGTTCTTTCCTCCTCTGTTTTAAATCTCCCTTATTTAGGTATTATCTGAAAATTGTATCATGGAAAAAAAATCTGTAGGTCCTTTTCTTTTTTATTATTTGCAAAACAGATCATGTAATAAAATATGATATGTTGATGACATTTTTTTCATACATAGATCTGGTCCTGGGTATTTTTTCTCCTTTGGGATTTAATCTATGGCTTGTTATTATTTTTCTGAGATTGGATTGTTAAATTTTTCTCTAGTGCCCTATTAATACAGATATTTTACATTTTCTCATAAACATTCATTTCACTTAAATTTTTGATTTTCTTAGTTAATATAGCTGGGCAATGTTTCCAATATTTTCCCTTGGTTTATTTTGTTTGCATTTTTCTTTCTTGTCCCATTGTTTATGTTAAAAACTTAAATTATTTCATAGTTTATATATTTTTAATCTTGTTAGATTTTTAAAATTTGATCTGCTTTCTCTTTTGTTAATATTTGGGTTTTAGAACCTATATTTTAATGTTTAATTTTGTAGGGTTTTTTAATGTGTTGAGTCTCAATATTTTCTTAATCATCAAATTTATTCATCTCATTCATTTTTACAATAAAAACTTTTAATGATTTTTTTTTAAAAAAGCAGAATTAGGAGGTTATGCAGTGTGGTACGTATATATTCAGTATTGACATTGAAAGATTCTCTTGTCTATGGTAACTTTTAGCAAGCAGTTTCCCTGCTTATCTCTATTAATTGGTCTATTTTTGCTTTTGCTTTCTCTGAGATTTATACTTCTACCTCTGCATTTTTTTTTTACTTCAATTGAATTATAATAGATTCTGAATCAGGCCCTTATTTTAAATCTGTGTGTCTTTCTGTTTCAGGTGTTTCTTGTAAACAACATTTTGTTAGATTCTTGTTTCTAATTCATTCTGCTATCTGCTTCTGTTTTACAGGTGAGTTCATCCAATTCGCATTCATATTTATGATTTCAAATTCCACATTTCCCTCTATTTTTTCTCCTATTTATCCCTTTCTGTCTTTTATTACGATGACCCTCCCCAAAAGTTTGTTTTGCTTCTGACCATTGCCTCCTTTTTAGACTGTGTGTGATCATAGATTCCTCCTTCTTTGAACCAGTTCAAATAAGAATAAGATTCAGGCATGGCCTGCCACCCTATTACCCCCTCTTTTATAAAAACTTCCTTACATGCTTCTTTTATGTGAAATATTTTTCATCATTTTCCCGTTCCCTTTCATCTAGTTTTCTTTTTTTAGATCATCCCAATATAATTCCTTCATTCCCACGCCTCTGTCTATGTAGATTCCTTCTAATTGTCCTAATAATGATAAAGTTATAAGGTAGATGCATCATCTTTTTAATGTAATGTAATGTAAGCAGTTTAATCTTATCAAGTACTTTATGGTTTCTCTTTGCTGTTTACCTCTTTATGTTTCTCTGGAGTCTTCTACTTGAAGATCACATTTTTAATTCATTTCTGGTCTTTTCTTTAGGAGTGCCTCTATTTCGCTCAGTGTCCATTTTTTTGCCTCTGAAGAATTCTACTCAGTTTTGTCGGGTAAGTTATTTTTTGTTGTAACCCAAGCTCCTTTGCCTTCTGGAACATCATATTCCAGATTCACCTCACTCTTAACATTGTAGCTGCTGAGTATTTTTTAATCTGAGTTTAGCTGCATGATACTGAATGATTTCTTTATGGTCATTTGAAGTTATTTTCTCTTTGGAGTGGGAGCTTTAGAATTTAGCTATGACATTCCTGAGAGCAAAACATTTCCACAAAAGTTATTTTGAAAAAGAAAATGTAGCTTTCCTCCCCGTCCCAAAAAAAGTTTCAAGTTTTAAAAAGATATGCTTCAGGCTGTATTCAGATACAATCAGTTTTTTTCTCTGGATAGGGATAGCATTTTTCATCCTAAGTCCTTCAGAATAGAGAGTAGCAAAGTCATTCACAGCTAGCTGATCATCCCACAACTTTGCTATTACCATGTACACAGTACACTTCACTGTGCTTAAGCTCATGGAGGACTTTCTTGCTTATAATTTCTTATAGAACAATAATATTTCACTATAATCACATACCACAATTTATTTAACCATTCCTCAACTGATGAGCATCCCCTCAATTTCCAATTCTTTGCTCTGAGGGGAAAAAAAAGAGCACTAGTATCAAGAGAGATTAAGAAAGGCTTTCCATAGAAGATGGAATTTAACTATTTTTGTGGTGAAAAAAAGAGCCAAGTGTAAAGCCATAATACTTGCCCAACTTTTGGGGAAATTCCATGCACAGTTAAAAACAGGTATACGTTTTCCTATTCCCATTTAAATATTTCCCAGAAGTCTTTTATATCTAAATTTTAAAATATTTCAATCATCTCCTTAGTTTTTCTTTCTTGTTTATTTTTTGGTCAGATTTGTCTAGCCTTGAGAAAGATGGATGAGATCTTATACTATTAAAGTTCTCTTGTCTAATTCATTTAAGAATTTAGTTGCTATTCCTTTGGGGCGCATATATGTTCAGTGTTGGTATTAATTTTTGAGTGTTGAGCTTTGCACATTTTTTAGGGTTACGTTGGATTTGCCCCCCCCCCATCCTCTTATATCCTTCTGCTGCTTTCACAGCTCAAACTAGAGCCAGCAAGCTTTTAATACTACTAAAATGGTGTGTTCCATATAGAGTTCTGTTCATTGCATTTTCAATGTGAGTTCTGCAGGTTCCTAACTTGGGAGTGGGTCTGTTGACTTGTGCCTGGTTGGAAGTTTCAACAGACTACTGCTGGATTCTGTCCCTGTTAACTCCCTGATAGATGACTGAATTCAAAGTGACTGAACTGCTGGCTCCAGTTTGGTCTGTGACTCCTGCCCTGATAATTCTCTGAAAACTTATGTACTGAGACAGAGACTAGAATTGAGTCACCACTCTGCTCCTTCAATCACAGCCTGCCTACTGGTTTTTCAGAACTGGTTTTATTCAGTACACAGAGCCCAAAGTCACAAATGTTTCTTGTCATCCTTAGTCTGTGATCCAGAGCCAAATAGTGAGTAACAGAGCTTCCAGATGGCACTGATTCCTCCTTAACTCAGCATGGTTCAGGGATCCCCTGGGATCTGTTACTGTCCTGGTGCTTTGTACCCTGTTACCCTGCCTCAGACTTCCCATGCCTGCTTACTGGGATGTTTCATGCCTTAGGTCTTCCTGTCCAGATCCTAACCCTAGTGTCTGCAGACTTCTCTGTTTGTCTTCCTAAGCAGCTATGGGCTAGAAAAATGACACTGATTTTTTCTTGGCTTTTGACATGAAATTTGGTCTGGCACATTTTCTAGATTGTTATGGACTAGATGGGCTGAGAGAGTTAGGCAAAAATCCTTTCTCTCACTCCACTATCTTAACTCTATTATCACTTAGTTTGACTTTTGCTTTTACCCTGTCTCGTCATGTACTTTTAGAAATAAATCTCTTCATGTTCTTTCAGTTATTATTTTATTGTTGTTAACCCCATGGTTGTCTTTTTTGTTAAGTCCTCCCCTTTCCCCACTGATATTTCATTATCTATTCCTTTCTTGGTTCCTTGTATTTCTGTTGTCTGTGGTGTTTAACAAATTCTGATTTTCTTTATAGAAAGGTTTTGAATGTCTCTTATTGAGTTTCTATTTTTTTTTTTTCATTAACTCTGCAGGGGACATCACATTGAGCTGCAGTGGGGTTCCTTTCTCTTAGAAATGCATTATTACATTATTAGAGAGAGCAAGCTTTTAATACTACTAAAGTAGAGTTCTGTTCACTGCATTCTCAATGTGAGTTCTGCAAGTTCCTAACTTAGAATTGGGTTTGTTGGCTTGTTCCCTGGTTGGAAGTTTCAGCAGACTACTGCTGGATTCTGTCCCTGTTAACTCCCTGGTAGATGATTGTGGTTTCTGGTGGGTGTAAAATATTTTCACGCTATTCAAATTTCCCTTCCTTTATATATTGGAGGTCTTTTCCATGGTCACTTGCAGAATTCCTTGTTTGTTGTTAAACTGTTCCATTTAATCACTGTGTCTTAGAATTTGTGGTTTACTTTTTTTTTTTTTTTTGGAGGTGATTTGTGGATTCTTTTAATCAACACTTTTTTTGCTTAGAATTTCTGGACATGTTTCATGTCTTATTTCTTGTGTTTTCAGGTTTTCTGATGTGTTCTTCTGGGACAGTTTATGCTGTAAAGTTGTCCTTTCATGTTGTGTTTTCACAATCAGCATGTTTTGCTTGTATGGAGAGATTGTGTTTTTATTTAGCATTATTGTTGTTTGCTTCCCTTTTCCAGATTGTCCTTCACTTCATTGCATTTGCATTCCCAATCACTTGTTTTCCATTCGGGTTCTTTGATGACACTTGCCACCAAGTAAGTTTTTCTATTTTGTTGATTATTTCTGGCTTATGGCATCTGAGTCACATCTCTCTCTCTGCTAATCAACAAGGTATATATGTACCTTCTTTCACCCAAGCATGTTATGCACTTATGTCAACTATCCATTGCTGGAATGATGTGAGCTAGTTTTATCATCATTATTTCTTGCTCCTCACCTTTGCTACCATCTTCTGCCTCATATATAGAAGACAGCATGGTACCAAAAAATTCTGTCTCTGAGAAGTTCTACAAGAACTTGCTTGTCTCTTTTAATTTTCAGTCTTGAGAAATCCTAAAATCTTGCCTAATTAATGTCTTATTAATTCAGAATCAAAGCATTCTCTGTTCCAACTCAGTAGAAAATCATAGCTTTCTTTCCTCCACAGGGGAAGGGGACCAGAATAACTTTGCATGCTCCAAATCAAGGAGCAGGAATACCCTTCCATTACATGTCATCCTGCCTTTCTAAGTCAGTAATCCAGAGAACTTGAGATGAAAGACCAGATGTAAAATATCAACTGAAGCATATATTTCTGAACATTGTCAATATAGAAAATAGATTTGTGGGAGTAGGCAGATTTGGGATGAGAGATTGATATTTCTTTTTTTGGTCTTATTTTAAAAGATTTGTTGAGGTTAGTGGCAGTAGAGGAAGACACGGTGAGTTCTTATAAGTGAATAAATGTAGGACTCATTAATTTTTTTAGATTACATTTAAAAATTGCAAAAAACAAAATACAAAATGGAAAGCACAATTTACTTTGTTACTTTATAAGATCCATTTGAAAGAAATGTGGAATATATGTTTTATATGCACATACATATAATTTCCTAGGAAGCAAGGCACAAAGAAGCCCAGAGAGAGATTTAGTTTGGATACGACGTATGTGTGCATACAGACACCCATATAGAAGTATAGGTGAGTGTCACACACACACACACACACACACACATACACATACACACACATGCTTATTACCAAATATGCTAGCTGGTCTGAAACCTCTTCTATAAATGGAAATTGGACACTTACTGGTATAACAGGTTTCAGATTCTGATCACTGGAGTGTGAAGGACCTGGATGAGAGTCAGCAGGTGGGCCCAGTGCTGCATTCTCCTCACTAACAGTGGTATGCCTGCAAGGCAAAATAAGAGGTGAAAGATCAAAAGAACATATGGTACAGTACAATTTAATTCAAAGGACTCACCACATTCTTTTGTGTAAAAGTGTCCCAAGTTCTAAAGGTGTTCATAAATTATTCAATTTGATGACATTGAGTTATTTACTCTATAGTGACACATTATAGGACTAGAAGAGTGCAATAGTCTTTTCCAATCTATATTAACAAATTGTCCAAAGTAATACGCAAGACAAAACTGTTGGGTGATACAAAAGCTGACACCACACATTATGCAACTGAGTTATGTAGACAGTGTAGGAATAAATGGAGTTTTCCTTAAAATGAAAAGTAGCATCTATCTAAAACCATCAGCAAGCATTATATGTAACAGGGATAAACTGGAAGCATTTCCAGGCCACTATCACTATTATTATTCACTATTGTATTATAAATGTTTTCTTTAACAATAAGAAAAGAAAAAAAGAATTAAAAGAATTAGAGTATGTAATGAGGAAAGAAAAGTATCACTCTTCCCAGATGATATGATGATATATTTTAGAGAATCCTAGAAAACCAACTGAAAAAAAACTGCTTGAAACAATTAACCATGTTAGCAAAGTTATAGGATATAAAATAAACACACATAAATCATTGGCATTTGCATATGTTACCCTCTAAGCCCAGCAGCAAGAGATAGAAAGAGAAATCTCATTTAAAATAACTGTAGATAATATAAAATATTTGGGTCTACTTTGTAAGATAAAGACAGGAACTTTATGACCACAATTAAAAAACACTCATTACAAAAATAAAGTTAAATCTAATTAATTGAAAAAATATCAAGTGCTCATGGGTAGGCTGAGAACAAAATAATAAAAGTGACAATTCTACTTAAATTAATTTACTTATTCAGTGCCACACCAATCAAATTGCCAAGAAATTATTTTATACAGCTAGAAAAAAACAACAAAATTCATCTGGAAGCACAAGAAGTCAAGAATTTCAAGGGAATCAATGAAGAAACTGACTTATGAAATAAATTATAAATATTAAAAAGGATGAGTAGGAAGTTGTCAAGTGATCTAGTTGACATTGACAGTATAATCAGCAGTTTATGTAGAGACAGAAACAAAGAAAGATGTTATTTCAAGTTATACCATATTGTACTTTCAGAATGTATATTATACATATAGAAATATTATTTTGACTGGATTCATGGTGTTGATGCCTTTTTAAATAAGTAAAGGGGATTGTTTGGATTTTTGCTTGTCTTTTTAATAGAGCTTGACAAAACTGAAAAAAAAATGTTTAAAAATTGCATGGAGAAGTAGGCAGAAGATTAGAAGACAGAAGTGGAGGAGAAGAAAGAGAAGGAGCAGCGTTGGGAGAAGGCTGCTGGGAATATAGGTCATCATTTTGCATGAGGCAAGAAGGGCACTTGTAGCTTGAAATGAAATAATCATAGGCAGTTAGAACCTTAGGTGAATAGCTGATGTTTGGAAGGAATGATCTACTTGCATTGAATTTATTCTTTGCCTCCAACTACCTTTTGGTTGCTCTTGTGAATGTGTGTTATTATTGCGTTTCCCCTCCCCTACCCCCATCATCCACCCAACTCCCTTCTTCATTGCTATCTGCTCAACTTGCCTGTCTGCACTGGGAATTCCTCCTCTCTGTAAATACTCTATTTGATTGTTGTCTTTTGCTCAGGAATATTGTTTCCAGTTGAAGATCAGGTGAATTGTATACCATTCTTCATAAGGAAGGCTAAAATTCCAGAGTAACCTCTACACCTCCCCTCCACCAGTATCCCCCACTACCGCTTTTGCTCCTGTCTTCAGGCTAACCCATTTAGGCTTCATCCAGGTGTTGACAAAGCAGGAGAGGAGTCTAAAAAAGAGAAACCTTCTCTCTTTCCTCCATGGGGATGAAAGTGATAAGAAGACAGCATCAAAGGAACGCCATGGGCAAGTGGGGAACCAGGTTGAACCCAGCTCTTCCAAGCTTCAAGGGCAGCTCATTATGACATAATTCAACAACTAGGTCATGCCCAGTATGAAGGATGTTGTTCAGTCATTTTTCTTGGGTCTAATTTTTCGTGCACCCATTTGGAGTTTTCCTGGCAAGGATACTAGAGTGGCTTATCATTCCCTTCTGTAGCTCATGAGGAAACAGGCAAACAGGGTTAAGTGATTTGCCCATGGTCACATAGCATGTATGAATCTGAGGCTAGATTTGAACTATTGTCTTCCCGACTTCAGGCCTGGCACTCTTTCCACTGCAGTGCCACGTGGCTGCCCAATATGGAGCATACACAACAATTATCATTGTCACAGGATCAACAGTATCATTGACATGCACATCTGTATTACTCTGACATCTCCATGATCTTTGTCTCATCTTCATCATTATCACCCTATCTCATATGCCCAATGAGGAACATTTTATATTAATACCAAATGAAATAATGGTATTAATGAATCACACTTTATCACCACTATTTTATTTCTCCACTTTATATTTCCAGTACTAATACTGTTACTTCTCTACCAAAGTCAATTTCAGATCTCTGCAAACTCCACTGATAAATCTTTATCTAGGACTTGCTCAAGCCCATCATTGCTGTAACTTCACTGCAATTATTGTCACAATATTAACAATGTCACTGTCATATGCAAACCACTGTGACCATCACTTTTAAGTTACTATGATCATCTTCATGGATTGATCTTCAGAACTTGATATCTCTCTATCATCATTGTCATATTTCACCATCACCACTCTCCTTGTCACCACCCCCTATTCATATTCTCATCACCATAACTTTCAAATCTTTGACTTCCTAATCTCTGTCTCTCTTACACACACCTGAATCGTTGTCTAGTGTTGATATTTCTACCATCCCAACATCTCTCATATCTCTCCTCTTTTCTCTCCTCAAACAGTCACCACCTTGTTTCAGCCATGTTTTCCTCTTACTTGGACTATTGCAATAGCCTTTTCCTGATCTTCCTGCCTCAAATTTTCTCTTATACCAATCCATCCTCCACTCAGCTGCCAAAATGTTTTCACAGACTATAGCTCTGACCATATCAGTCTTCTGCCCAACCAGTTGTGGTGTCTCCTCATTATCACCAGGATTAAATATAAAATGTACTATTTGCCATTTAGAATTCTTCAGAAGTTGCTGCATTCCATGCTTTCCAGTCATTTCAAACTTTTCCCTTCTCTGAAAATTGCTTTTCCTCATGCATGACATCACTCCAGTTTTTTGATGCTGGATATTCCCCCTGAAATTCCTGAAATGGTCTCTCTTCTCTCCTCTGCTCTTTAGCTTCCATCACTTGCTTCAGGATTGAACTGAAAACCATCCTCTGCAAGAGTCCTTTTCTGGTCCACCTGAACTCCCTGTCCACTTGAGGCATCTCCTCTAAGTCTGCCTTCTTTCTATTCTGTATGTATTGATTATGTCAAGAAAATTTTTAACAACTTTCTAACTGACATGCATTTTTCAAAAAATACTTCATAATATTTTATTTTTTTTTCCAATTATGTGTAAAGATAGTTTTTGCTATTCAGTTATGTAAAATTTTGAGTTTCCCATTTTTCTTTCTTCCTCCTTTTTTTTCCAACCTCCCCAAGACAGTGAACAACTTGATACAAGCAATACATGTACAATCATATTAAATATATTTCCGTATTAGTAATGTTGTGAAAGAAAAATCAAGACAAAAGAGAAAAATCCACTAGAAAGAAAAAACAAATTAAGAAAATGAAAAGGATATGCTTCAATCTGCATTCAAATCCTGGCATTTACTTAAGAAGAGCAGGTCATGTTTCATGCCCTTAGGGTCTGCAGAATGGAGCTTGAGATCTCCAATCTAGTTATGGTGTTAACAGGCTAATTTCCTGTTTTACTTGATATAAGTCTTCTGACATTGGTTCTTTGAATGTCTACATTTTTATTTTTCCTTATTATTCTTGGAAATCCTATTGTAGTCATCCTGCTTATGTAGCCAACACTATAGAATGTAGCTTATTGATAATGCTTGGGACTGACTGAATGGCAAATGTTTTTTTGTGGATCATTCTCTGAATGTACTAAAATGAATTTCTCTTATATTTCCATTGTTGATGAGTCATTGGCAGTAGTACCTAGAATGTCTTCCTGGACAGTTTTGTCATTATTGCTTAGTTATCTATTTATGTGTTGCTTCTGCCACTATAAGTCATAAGGGAGATTGTAATCATTCTGTGTATAGGGAAAGTCTTGTGTTTCTTCTTTCAGATAAGAGAATTATTGCAAAATGTGCGGGGTCAGCAATGATCATTGAAGCTATTGCTATGTTTAATACTTAATTTAATACTTAGCCTTCTCTGGGAAGTTTAATACTTGGATGTGAATTTGAGAATGGAAACCATTGTGAAAGTGATGATATTTCTCTCGTTCATACATCATTGCTGTGGAAATGGGAGACTCATGCTAAAGCTTCTCCAGAATTTGTCAGTTTGCCAAATTTGACTTTGGAGGCTAATTGGAATTGGATCCCAGAAGAGTTTGTTCTGCATCTTGCCACCATGGTGGGGGAAGTGCCACTGGCAGAGAGGAGCTACTTTTAATTTCTAGATGCCTACTCACCTGTCCTTGTGGGACCCTGGTAGGATTTCTTTGCACAGATTCTCTTCCATTCCTGGAACGCATTCCATCTTTACCTTTGTTGATCATTAATTCCTAGTTCTGTCAGATGACACCTCCTCCATGAGACTTTTCCTTGACTCCCTGGGCACTAGAGAAAGGTTTTTAACTTAAATTTTAACTTGGATCTTCTATTTTGTACCTCATCAGCCTTAGGTAAGAAGAGGAGCAAGAACTTCCTTCCTCTGCTCACTTGTCATCCATCTCTTGCTGTGGAAAGCTGCTTGAGACTGATGGTTCTGCTTCAGTGCAAGACAACTTACACCTCCTACTAACAGACTTACTCCTGCTGGTAAAAGAGCCTCTGTGGGGAGTCCCTGATTCATGTGAAGAAGAGGCCTTTCCTTTGACCTCAGGCCTTCCATCTCCTCCTGCACCTATCCCTTGAGGGTAGACCCAAGTCAGTAGGGAGCGGGACCTCCAACTCCTGCTGTACCACCTTGTGACATCCAGTTTTTCACAGAAGCAAAGTAGTGAAATGGGGCCTCCCATCTGACCATCTGACTGCGTGCCTTCTAGTTGCTGCTGTACTTGTCTTTTGCCTGATCTTCAGCCTCCTCTGGGAAGAGGAGTAGTGCCTTCAATAATGAACCTTCCTCCTCCTGGTCATACTTTACAAATCCCAGTGATTCTGAATCCCTGTAGGCCATCACCCAAGCCACATACTCCATCTCCCACTACCAGGTTCCTTGTTTCCATCCCTCTAAACCCTCCCACCCCAAAGTCACCACCAAATACTACCCCTTCTACTCCATCATCCAGAATGCCTGTTCCATAGACAGCAAACTTCCATTCATCCACAATCTCTAGCCATCTTCTCGCCATCACTGAAACCTGGCTGCCCCATGATGGCACAACATCCTTGGCCAGTCTTTCAAGTATTGGCTGTACTTTTACTCATTCCCCTTGATTTACTGGTCGAGGCAAAGGAGTTGGAGTACCCCATTGCTGTTTCTGGGTTCTCCCTTCCTCCATTCCTCAGAAACCTCTCCTGTGAGGGTCATGCACTTCATCCCTTCCACCCAAACACAATCCTGGTAGCTGTTGTCTATATACCTCCAGGTAACTCCACTTCTTTCTTCAATGAATTCAGTTACGTCTTGCAATTTGTCTCGCCTCCCAAAGTCCTGTTTTCAGGTTAGTGGACTTCAGCGTACCTCCTAATTTTTGCTCAAAACACCCAAACCATTTGCTTCCTCCATTGACTCATTCCCCTCACTCCTGAATCACTTAGCCACCCAAAAAGATGGTCATACCTTTATCACCCACAGATATTTAGTAATTCTAATATCTTCTAATTTGACATAATCCATTCTTTTTTTCTCTTCTCTCTTTCCTTTTCAAAACCTACTTTTCATTCCCACCAATCTCTTAGCCTCTCACTTCTTTTTAAAGCTATCTCCACTACACTAATCTGATATCTTGGTTAATCAATAGAACTTTACACTGTCCTTTGGAATCAGTCCCCACACCATCATTTCACTGATTGTCTGATTCCTGCTTAGCCACTTTTGGCTTACTCCCACCATTTGCCACCTTCTGATTTTACACACACTCACACAGGTGAACAAAGGTAGAGATAAACACAACAGACCTGGGTCTACTACAAACTTGTTACCCAGTTTCTTTATATAACATCTAGTGTACAGAATCAGAATAGACAGGGGGGACTGTTGGGAGCACTATCTTGTGGTTGACTCAGACATTATACTCTTCCTGTTCAATCACATGGACAGAACATAGTATTAGACTTTGGCTCATTTAAAATCTAGATTTGCTGGATTGTAACTAGCACCTAACTCCTATTTAACCAATGTAAAGATTGGCAGAATGGTGCAGAAAGGAATGATGGATTGAAGTAAGTGATGAATTCTTTCTGTATCAATATAAATTCAGACTAAATTATCCCCATTAAAAGTGCCCATTACATTCTTAAACCCTATAAAAGGTCATCTGACATTGGATTTAGACTCAATCACAGTGGAGATAGTATTGAGCGGATTTCAGCCAAAAATATAGCCGTTGCCCATCTACAAGAACAAATAATTGGAGGAAATAAATACGAGGGACATAAATGTTCTTTTTAATAGTGTTTCTTAAGTTGGTATTAAAATTAGAAAATAAAAAACACAAGTTTGACTTATGCTAACACTTAACTAGTGTTAAATTGAGCATGCAGTTAAATGCTAATCCAGGAATGAGGGCTTATCAAAATTGTTAACCTTGGAGTATTCAAAAATCATAGTAGGTGAGGCTTACAGTGGTGCTGTAATCATAGCCAGTAGTCAAACTAGGATTCCAATCTGGTGCTTTTGATTCCAGTTCCAGTGATCTTACCACTGGACCACATTCTCCATCTTCCCCCATCTGTGGCAATTCATTCTGAACCAATCCATTTCTGTCTGTCTGTCTCAGGCTCTTCCCCCTTTCTCTCTCCCTCCCTCTTCCTCTCCTTTCAGTCACTGCCAAACTTTTCCAATGTATGATCTGTATCTACTGTCTCAAATTCCCTTTCCCCCCACCCATTCCTTAGATCACTCAGTGGGTCTTCAGGCTCATAGTCAAAGATTTAGATCTGAAATGGACCTTGGAACTCATCTGGTTCAATCCCCTCATTTGACAGAGGCCAAGGGAAATGAAGTGACTTGTATGAGATAATGCAGCTTGTAAGTGCCTGAAGCAGGATTTGACATCAGGTCTTCCTGCCTCAAAGATCAGGGGTGTAGCCATGAAATCATACTGTCTCCTATCCCCTCATCTTACTTGGTTTCTCTCATCTCTAAGTTCTAAGATAAGAAGTGTAATGGAGCAATTTATTTTTGAAATTGTAAAAGAAAAATTATTTTCCCCAAATACAGTGTTCCTTGTGATAAGCATTGAATATATAATTGTTGAGCTGACTTGTTTTTTGGTTTTTTTTGTTTTTGTTTTTGTTTTGCTTTCTGCCTGATATGTGATAGTCTATGCTGAATGAGTGAATTCCTTATCGTTTCTCTGTCCTTTGTTGAAATGAGAGTTTTAAAAGGATTTCTGTGACAGCTTACTCTATGACAAATATTAAAAAGTTAAATAAGAGTCGTCATTTCTGCACCAAAGATAACGGAAAGGTTCTGTAGGTATTGTGTCATATAAACAAATGTTTATGCTATGCTGAACCCATGTATGAGAAGTCATAGCTTAGCTTAAAAGGAGATCTTGGAATACACTAGGGAGGGGGAGGGTGTGTTCCTTTTGAGAGTTAGAAATGATAATTAAAACTATATGAATATGGTATGGGTGATGCCTTTTGACTTGCATGTAAATTGGATTTAAGTGAGAAAGAGTTGCTTGAAGCCTTCAGTCACACTTCTTCCAGAATCATTGGAGTTCAATGGCAGGACAAAAATGAAGATGACTGGCTAACACTCTGGATGCAGTGGATGACGCTGACCAAGCTCTACAGTGCTCCCCGGGGCCTGCTTCTGTTGCCTTTGGGCCCATTGACACAAAATGTTCACATGTTCTTATTAAATACATCAGGGATGTTTTCATATGCTTGGGGTAGACACCCCTCTGACTCACAGATGAGTTTGTGGTCCATCAGTTACCCTCAACGTGGCGTTAGCCCATCTGTTGAGGTGGCTCTGTTGGGGTGTGGCCACTGCTCATTGCCACAGCTGCTTTTTGGAGCTACCATTGAGAGCTAGGTGCTCTAGTGTATACACCAAAGATGGATGAGCAGCCCTGAGAAGTTTTTAGCAAGACCTCCTTGCCATAGAGGTACAAGTTTTTCCTGAACACCATATACATCCCAGTGAATATAAGAGAACATTAAACAGTAAAAATTTAATTATCCATGATTTATTTAACAATTAGCAATGTGATAACATGTTCCTTTGAATACAATATTGATATTCAGTAATATCAACCCGCAGTGCTCTCTACCAGAGCCTGAAGGAAATGGATCATCTCACTCAGCCTCATGCATCTGAGTACAAGCATGGTCACACAGGTGATCAAGTCAGTAAACATTTATTAAGGACCTACTCTGTGATAGGCTATGTACTAAGCATAAGAAAACAAAGATATCCTCTGTCATTGAAGAGCTTACAAACTAAGCTTGGACACAACAAGCAAACAATTATGCACAAAAAGGTTTATACAGGATCAGGTGAGCATGTAAGAAACAAAAGATCTTGCCAAGAACTCCACTGACTTGCTGATGAATTCAGGAAAGAGTTATTTTACATTCTTGTAAGGATGGCTACTTACATGAGCCCTTTGACTCCCCTTTGAAACTCCAAAGGCAACATTTTATTCCCTATCCTGAAGCATAAATCCCTCCCCTGATTCCCCATTAACTGAATGTTACAAAAGTTATAGGACATGAATTTCCAGCCCTTGTTACATAGTCCCTGCCCCAAGGAACTTCCATTCTAGAAGAGGGAAGTAACAAAGGGAGGGCTGAGGGCAAAGAAGATTCTTTTCAAATCTCAGGCCATCACCTCCAGTTTCAAAAGTCAGTCCCTGCCCCCAAGAAGCTTACCGCCTTTTGGGAGAGATAACCTTCACTCTTGATGATTCTCTGATGTCCTTGCGGATTTCAGTTTTCTAATTTAAGTTTCATTTCTCCAATTTAATTTCCATAACTGTGGAAGCCAAATAATTGCCCATCCATTTCTTAAAGATACACAAATTGTACTAAACCCAAAATGCCTACATTCTGAGAGGCATCATTCTCTCTGTATATGTGAATCTAAGTGAAATAATCCTTGAGGCAAATGGGAACTGAGCCTGAGGCAGAGCAGCCTCCCTGTTCCCTGACCCTGGGAGGGGAGGGGTCTCATACTCCTTAGCAGTGGGACACAAAATGCTTAGCATGGACATACTCCATGTTAAGACCCACACCTCCACTTAGAGAAGAAGCCAATCAGAAAA
Organism: Sarcophilus harrisii; assembly: GCF_902635505.1. NCBI lineage: Eukaryota > Metazoa > Chordata > Mammalia > Dasyuromorphia > Dasyuridae > Sarcophilus > Sarcophilus harrisii. The sequence goes on from NC_045432.1 coordinate 2,636,993, forward strand.
AAATGACAAGGTTTTTTCTTTTTTTGCTTTTATGTTGTTGTTTTGAATTCTATAGCATATTAATTCAATGGATCCAAAACTGGATTTCTTTTTTTTTTTAATTTATTTTTTAATAGCTTTTTATTTACAAGTTATATGTGTGGGTAATTTAACAGCATTGACAATTGCCAAACCTTTTGTTCCAATTTTCCCCTCCTTCCTACCACTCCCTCCCCCAGATGGCAGGATGACCAGTAAATGTTAAATATATTAAAGTATAAATTAGATACACAATAAGTATACATGACCAAACCGTTACTTTGCTGTACAAAACGAATTGGACTCTGAAATATTGTACAATTAGCCTGTGAAGGAAATCCAAAATGCAGGCAGGCAAAAATATAGGGATTGGGAATTCAATGTAATGGTTCTTAGTCATCTCCCAGAGTTCTTTCTCTGGGCATAGCTGGTTCAGTTCATTCCTGCTCCATTGGAACTGATTTGGTTCATCTCATTGCTGAGGATGGCCAGGTCCATCAGAATTGATCATCATATAGTATTGTTGTTGAAGTACATAATGATCTCCTGGCCCTGCTCGTTTCACTCAGCATCAGTTCGTGTAAGTCTCTCCAGGCGTTTCTGAAATCATCCTGTTGGTCATTTCTTACAGAACAGTAATATTCCATAATATTCATATACTACAAGCCATTCTCCAATTGATGGGCATCCACTCAGTTTCCAGTTTCTGACCACTACAAACAGGGCTGCCACAAACATTTTTGCACATGTGGGTTCCTTTCCCTACTTTATGATCTCTTTGGGATATAAGCCCATTAGAAACACTGCTGGATCAAAGGGTATGCACAGTTTGATAACTTTTTGGGCGTAGTTCCAAATTGCTCTCCAGAATGGCTGGACGTATTCACAACTCCACCAACAATGTATCAGTACCCCAGTTTTCCCACATCCCCTCCAACATTCCCCATTATCTTTCCCTGTCATTCTAGCCAATCTGACAGGTGTGTAGTGGTATCTCAGAGTTGTCTTAATTTGCATTTTTCTGATTAATAATGACTTGGAGTATCTCTTTTCATATGGCTAGAAATAGTTTCAATTTCTTCATCTGAGAATTGTCTGTTCGCATCCTTTGACCATTTATCAATTGGAGAATGGCTTGATTTCTTATAAATTAGAGTAAATTCTCTATTTTGGAAATGAGTCCTTTATCAGAACCTTTGACTGTAAAAATATTTTCCCAGTTTATTGCTTCCCTTCTAATCTTGTCTGCATTAGTTTTGTTTGTACAAAAACTTTTCAGTTTGATATAATCAAAATTTTCTAGTAATGATCTCTAGTTCTTCTTTGGTCATAAATTCCTTCCTTTTCCACAGGTCTGAGAGGTAAACTATCCTGTGTTCCTCTAATTTATTTATAATCTCATTCTTTATATTTAGGTCATGAACTCATTTTGACCTTATCTTGGTGTACGGTGTTAAGTGTGGGTCGATGCTTAGTTTCTGACATAGTAGCAAAACTGGACTTCTTATGAGAGTCTCCCCTGCAATACACCCTTCTGAACTTTCCCATTACTGTCAAGGACATTCCTTCACACACAAAATGATACACAAAAAGATATTCCCACCTACATGCTTTTGCATAGGAATGCATTACAGCCTCACAGTTCTGCCTCTGAGAAGTCCTAGTTTCCTCGCTGCCCTCCCCTCATTGAGATCTTCCTTTTCCACTCTACCATTCCCTTGTATTTTATATTTTATATAGATTTATACTGACCCTGCTGCATCCACTAATAAGATATAATTTCTTTGAGGGCAGGGAATATTTCATTTTTTTTTGTCTTTGTAGCCCCAGCACCCATGGCACATATTAGGGGATTAATAAATGCTCTTACCCATTGATTGACATACAAAAATATAGCGTGGTATTTTGTTAAAATCCAGTAGCTATACTGGCTATTGTAGTATACTGAAATGTTTAGGCCAAAATTATACTTTAGTAATAAGTTTTCATGTTCTCTCTCCTCCCCCTACCCCAGAATCACAGAATCTTAAAGGTGGAAAGTATTTCCAAGGCCACCATTCCAACCTAAATGAAAATTATCTTTGTAGTATCTCCTAACAAGTGGTAAATTGCTTCAATCAATCCATGAGTATTTATGAAACTCCTACTATGTGCTAGGCACTGTGATAAGCACTGAGGATACAAAAAAAGGCAAAAGTCTGTCCTCAAAGAGCTTACAATCTAATGGGGGAAGACAATATACAAAGAAATATAAATCAAGCTATATGTAGGAAAAATACACAATGAAGAGGGGAGGTACTAGAATTAACAGGGACTGAGGAAAGTGGAATTTAAAGAAAACCAGGGAAGTTAATAGTTAGAGTGGAAGAGAGAACATTCCATGCTTGAGAGACAGCCAGAGAGAATGCCCAGAACCAAGAGATGAAAGATCTTGTTTATGGAACACCCAGGAGGCCAATGTTACTGAGTTAAAAATACAGAAAGAAGATGTAAGAAGACTAGAAAGATAAGAAAGAAAGGAAAGAAAGGAAAGGAAGCTGGGATATGAAGGGTTTTGAATGCCCAGCCACCTTTTGGATTTGATCTTGGCGGTGACGGAACTACTAAAATTTACTGAATAGGGAGATGACATGATTGCATCTGCACTTTAGAAAAATCACTTTAGTGGTTGAGTGGATGATGGATTGGAGTGGGGAGAAACTTGAGGCAGACAGATCCACAATTATCTTTTGCTGCAGTTAAGGTGTGAAGTGATAAGGATCTCCAGGGTGTATGTGTGGTGGGGGAAGAAATGGCAGTTTCAAAGGAGAGAAGGAGAATTATTTGAGAGAAGCTGAAAAAATGAGATTGATAGGCCTTGGCAACAGCTTGGATATTGGAAATGAGAGATAGTGACTTTGGGATGACTCCTAGGTTGTAACCCTGAGGGAGTGAAAGAATAGGGTTGCCTCCTCCAATAATAGGAGGCAGGGTAGGGGTTAGGAGCAAAGATAATGAGTTCTGTTATTGGACATATTGAGTTTCAGATGTCTGATGGATATACAGTTCAAGATGTTTGAAAGGCAATTGGAGATGTGAGATTAGAGGTCAGCAGAGAGGTTGGGGGAGAATGTGTAAGTTTGAGAATCATCAGCATTGAGATGATAATTAAGTCCATCGGGATTGATGAGGCCACCAAGTGAAGTATATTACAGAGGAAGAGGGCCCAGGATAGAACTCCAAGGGACACCTATGGTTAAAGAGTATGATCTAGAGGAAGAAACAGCAAAAGAGACAAAGAAGGAACAGTCAGAGATGCAGGAGTAGAATCAGCAGAGAGGTGTTCCAAAAACCTAGAAAAAAGGGAACATAAATAAGAAAGTGACAAATAGTGTCAAAAGGTATAGAGACTTCAAGGAAAGCAAGGATTCAGAAAAAAAAAACATTGGATTTGGCAATGGATTATTAGTTGTTTGGCAACAAAGATTATTATATAGATATAATATTAATAATATACTATTATTAGTATAATAGATATAATTATCTATTATAATTAGATAATAATCTAATTAGATTATTAGATAATCAAGATTAGATTATCTTGAAGGGGGCAGTTTCAGTGGAATAATGAAGTCAGAAGCCAGATTGTAAGGGTTTAGGAAGAAAATAAGATGAGAAAGTAGAGGTACCTATCATATCATTTTTTCAAGGAATTTAGCTATATGGAACAGAAAAGATATAAGATGATAGCATAACCCTAGATGATTTTAGTGAATTTTTAGGTGAAATGTGAAGCAATATTCTCAGCTGAGAGGAGGGAGTCATGGGAGGTTCAAGGAGGGATGAAAAGTTTTGGAAGAACTGCTGGGAAGAGTGAGGAGATTGAGTTGGTAAGGGGGGGCACAGTACAATTGCTAAGTAGCAGTGAGGGCCCAGTTTAAGATGAATGGCATAAATTTGTAGTAGACCCAGTCAGAGAACAGTTATGTGGTTTTCTCTACCTTCATTCAGCAGCTTGTATATAGTTTCGAAGGCAGCAAATGGTGAGAGTGATCAAAAGCTGAGGTTTGGCTGGACAAAGACCTCTAGTGACAGAATACCCATTGCCTTTCAAGATACTCCATTCTACTTTGGGACAGGTTCCCAAATACAAAAAAAAAAAAAAGTTATTCTGCTCACAGAGATAGAAATCTTTTTCTGCAACTTTCACCCATTGTTCCTAGTTCTATTCACTAGGGCCAAGTTTGATATTTCCTCCTAACAGTCCTTCTAATACTGGAAGACTCCTTTATTGTCCCCACCTTAAACTTACCTGGCTAAACACTCCTCATTACTTCAAGAGTTTCTCTTCTCGCATAAACTCAAGGCCCTTCAACCATTATTCCTGACTTCTCTGGATGTTGTCCAACTCATCTATGATTTTACTGAACCGTGGTACTGAAGAACAAGATTCCAAATCCCCTAGCTGATATACCAGTTTTCTCTACCATAACCCTATTAATTAGTCATCTATCCTATATCTGAACACCAAAATTAATGAGTAATTCACCAACTCCTAAGCCAACACACTTCTTTTTCAAACAACTCTGATTAAAAATTTCTTATTTAAATTGAGATAAAAATTGACTCTTCCATTGCTTCTAATTTTTGCCTCCTAATAATTAGCAGAACAATTGTTATTCATATCTAAAGGATATTCTTAAAATCTTAGTGAAGTTTTAAGATTTAATAATTTAAAATCTATTAAATATAATAGTTTTAATCACTTAAAACTGAACCAAGGTCTTTGGGACACCCTGTAAGTAAGTGTCTTTGCCTTCCAGAAATCCTGCTTCCTAATTCTAGGAGCTCTCTCTAGTTGCCACTGTTGCCATTTTCCTGCAAGATGGGCTTGGTCACCTGCAAATTTGCAGATCTATCTTCTAAACACTAGGAGTAACTTTCCTACACGTTACCTTTCTAATTATTCTCATAGAAAGTAAGCTATCTAATACAAACAATATCTAATACAAACAATTATTTTCATATTCTGCTCTACAGTTTTGTCAGTGGTTAGTCAAGTTCATTGGCTTATAGAAATGCTGTTTTGTTTTTTGTTTTTTGTTTTTTTTTTCATTTTTTGACAGTCCTATTGTGGTACTTCTGTACTCTGATTTTTTCAGATATCACTGACAGTGACTCAGCCATCACACTTGCAAATTCTTTCATTACCCAAGGGTGAAATTTTGGTTTGGAAGGGGCAGCTAGGTGGCACAGTGGATAGAGCACCAGCCCTGAAGTCAGGAGGACCTGAGTTCAAATCTGGCCTCAAACACTTAACACTTCCTGGCTGTGTGACCCTGGGCAAGTTACTTAACCCCAATTGCTTGGGAGGGAAGAGAAATTTTGATTTGGAGAATAACTTATCACTGTGGATCCTAGTAGCTTCAAGTACACTCCTTCTCTGCCTCTCTCAATTCTGACAGCAGCTCAGACATCATTCTTTGAATTCATCAAGGATGACTGGATGCTCCCTTATCATTTCCTCAGGAAACATGCTCTTTCAGTGTCAGATGTTTTTTAGGTCTTCTCCTTTGTTTTGAGGTTTTTTCTCTTTTTCTGTCTCTCTCTGATGGACAAGGCGAATTAAGCTCATTGACACCCATCTGATTCCTTTTCCATCTGTAGAGACACAAGCAAACCCTTTCCCCCAAGCAGGTAACCTGTCTGGTCCATTCCATTCACCACTTTCTGGATCTCTCCTCATCAACTGGAGATTATATTAGAGCTGCTGGCACTGGACACTGCCCTTCTGTCGGGTTAAAAAGATTGTATTCTCCCCAGTTGTAATCCCTTTCTCCCATCTGATTGCTTCTCTGCTGATTGATATATCAGAGTCCTGAAGTTTTAAAGACTCTCTGGGTGTGACCTCGGCTGCCATCATGCCTCACCTGTTTTTTGTTTGAGGTTTTGTTTATGGAGCTGGGTGGGCCCTGCCTTTCATTTCTCTGGGTCAATCTACATTCTGAGGCCCAGTGGAAGCCTTTATTGCATTTTGGACATGGGGTTTTTGGTCTTGTTCTCTCATTCTGTCCTCTCACTCTATCCCTATGCCAACATTGAGCTTTCAGATGCCCTGCTTTATCACACTGAAAGCATTGACGAGACTCTCTGGAAATCCCTTGCCATGAGGGACCCTGTCTTCTCATGTTCTGCATCATAGCCTGGGTATAAAAGGCATTTGTGCCCACTGTGGCACAGTGTCTTATGATCTCCTCTAAAGGAGCATCTTTGTGCAGTCCTAGAATGATTCTTCTACAAACCTCATTAGCATTTTCTTTAGCAAGTTGTTTTATCATTATTCCTGTAGCTGTGTTTTCTCCAATCATTCATATGACAGCTGTTTGCAGATGTCCCACAAAATCAGCAAAGGGTTCATTTGGACCTTGCTCTATTTTCCTGAAGGCTGCCCCTCTATCTTTTTGTCCTGGGAGGGAACCTCATGCTTTGATAGCAGCAGGTGTTTGCTCATAGGCTATCAAAGGGTAATTAATCTGTGTAAAGTGTCTGCATATTGACCTTTACCTGCTAGTTGGTCAAAGGTGATTTGTATTTTGACTCCAGTTTGCCTATTTTGTTGGACTTGTATTCTACATAGTTCACTATACTCCAAAAGCCACAACAAGTTTTGTCCAGGTTCTAAACATGTCCTTGCTATAGATTTCCAATCACTAAGGGTCAAAATTTCATAAGCCAAATTCTCTAATATCATCTTAAAATAAGATGATGTAGCCCCATAAAGAGTGCAACCCTTTTTCAAATCTTATATTTTTTTCCAGATCAAAAGGAGTATATCTTCTCCTTTGTTGAACTGAAGAGTCAAACTCTTGAATAACAGGCTATGCTTCTATTAAATCAGATACATCCTGCCCTTCTTTTTTAGCTTTAAAACGTGTGCCTTTTGTAATCTTGTCATAGGCTGCTTCATAATGGTGCTTCTTGTGTTACTGCCCCTCCCCCTTCTCCTTCTCCCTTTACCCATGAAGGGTTAATTGAAGAGGGAGTGTCATGAGATGGGGAATGCCCTAATGGCTCCTGCTGTGAAGCATCATACTCCTTAATTTAATCAGAATCATACTTAACTCCATTCTTGTCTGATTCTTCATGATTTTCACCTACTTTGTCATTATCCTCCCCCTCCTACACTTTCTTTTTTTTTTCCTTATTCTAATACTTTTATAATTTCTTAAAGCCAATTGTATTAAATTATATGTATAAAATGTTTCTTTAAGAATTGAATCAGGACCATTATCATTGTAATATTTAACTTAGTTGCTCTCCTACTAGTTTCCACTTGTCTGGCTCTAATTTTTCTTCCTTAGAGAACCTAGGAGATGTGTATTTTAATATTTCAAAGAGTTCAATGATCTGCTTCCAAGTTACAATCAAATCTTGTTTTTTAATTAGTTTAACTATGCTTTCAACACATTTTCCTTGAGGTGGAAAAGGTTCCTTTCTAAACATTTGTCCCATTTCAGCTGAAATACTTTCCCTAATTTCTGAGTCACAGAGACTTTTTCATTGAACTCAGGATTGGAGGTTTTTCCACTGAACTCAGGATCGTGTCAGTTTGGACTGCTGATTGTAAACCTTAGTCCCATGTTCAGACGCCAAAATGTAATGTTCTCGTTGGTTTTCTGGAGGTCTCTGGACCAGTCTTTGTTTCAGTTCAGCAATCACCACAAGAATAGTCAGGTGTTAAAGTCCAAATTCTTTATTTTCTCCTTCACAGTCTAGTTCCCTTGCCTGGGGCCCAGTTAGCTTTCTTGAGGCCCTTCAGATGGGCCTTGGTCTCAGTGGGGCGGGGAGGGGGGGAGAGACAGGACAGAGCAGCCACCACAAGGCTGGTGAAGAAGATGGAATGAATCTCTCTGAGTCCAAGGACTTCTGCTTCAGCCTCCAGCCACCAGAAAGGTGGATGATGGAATGAATGTGTCTCTGAGTCCCACCCTGGCTGAGTTTGTCCCAGTTTATATGCTCTATTATAATTAGATCATTTACAGTATACTGAGTATAAGCCAATCATTATATCACTAGGGAATCATTATTTGTTGTAAGATTAAATCAATCATACTAAACTAGAGAACTATTAATCACCATGCTAAACTAGATAACCATTGTCTTATCAATTCCACTTAGTTAGCACCTTGTTGTAAGAATCCTTGTTTCAAGTACAGAGTTCTGGCCCATAACAGTCAATAATTAAAGAGAAATCTCTCCATCTTCCATTATTTCCCATTTGTTCTGAGTGAGCTCCTGGATTTTCTTTGTTTTTCTTTTTATTTTTTTGCCCATGACAGAATTAACAGACAAATCCTTCACTTTTATTACCATTACCAGCTCATCCTGATCTTTAGGTGGTCTGCTGCTGTTCTCTTGTATTTATGGATGATATGGGAAAGAGGAAAGAGCACTGGACTTGAAGTCAGGATAGATTATATTTAAATGCCATCTAGGATACTTTCTAACTGTGTGATCCTATTCCATACCCTTATCCTCTGTGGACTTCAGTTTCCTCACTTGTAAGATGAAGCCACTAATATTACTAGTAGCTATCTTTGTGGGTTTTTTGAGATAATGTATAGAGAACTATTTTAAAACCTTATGGAGCAATATACATGTCAGCTACCTCTCCCCACCTCTCTGTTTTTCTATTTGTGTCTGTCTCTGTCTCTATCTCTCTGTCTCCAGATGTCTCCCTCTCTGTCTATCTCTCTGTCTCTGCCTCTGTTTGTCACTCCATCTCTCTCTCTGTCTCCTCATCCCACCATCCCTCCTTCTCTTCATCTGCATTTCAGGGTTGCTGTTCATATTTGTAAGTGTGAACTATTTTGAACATTCTCCGTGCTCCACATCTTTGCTGCCATCCTTTGTCTCCCATGTGAAAGGCAATGTGGTACAGAAAGACCCCTCTATGAGAAGTCTTGTGAAAACTTGCTTGTCTCTGAATTTTTAGCCTTTGATAGGTACTAAAATCTTGTCTAATTAGTGTCTTTTCAAAGTATTCCCTGTTTCCAGCTCAGCAGGAAATCATAGGTTTATGTTTTTCATAGGTTAAGGGGACCAGAAGCATTCAGAATAACTTTGTATATTCCAAATCAAGAAGCAGGATCTTTCCATTACATGTTATCATGCCTTTCTAAAAGCAGATTCCTTTTCATCTTCCACATATGCTGGCAGCAAGCAGAGTGTGCTACACTGGCTGTACTACACTGGCTCTTTGGAAGGGGCACTCATTGGTCAAGACCCCATTACACTAAGGTGGTATAATAAGAACAATTGATTAAAAATATTTCCAAACCAAAGGACACTCTCCACAAGTACATACAGAGTCCAGGAAAGGTGGCCTCAAGTCTTAGAGAATACATATGGCAAAGTTTTTGGTTATTGTCATTTTTCTCTTTTGAGGGTATCCCTTGAAATTTACTTTGGGAATGGTATATCTTTCAACTAGGATCTTTGTAGTTTTGTTTTGTTTTGTTTTCGCTGAGGCAATTGGGGTTAAGTGACTTGCCCAGGGTTGCACAGCTAGGAAGTGTTAACTGTCTGAGACCAGATTTGAACTCAGGTCCTCCTGACTTCAAGGCTGGTGCTCTATCCTCTGCCACATAGCTGACCCCCCCTTTTTTTTTTAAAGAAACCCTTGTTCCACCATTGAAGAAGGGGTTGGGTGGGAAGCATGCAACAGAATTGATCCCTAACCAAAACAAAACAAAAACCCTAGCCGTGTGGCTCAAACCAAATGAGAAAGTTTTAAATTGCAATTTTTAAATTAAAAAGGAACAAAAAGGAAAAAATGTAGAATTTTTTAAAAATAATTTTAAAGCAGAGACTTTTAAATTCATTTTTAAGGTCCAAATTCACTGCCTTCCTCTTCCTCTCCCACCTAATGAGAAAAAAGCAAGAAAAAGAAAAAGAAAAATATGCCTAAGTATGTACTCTGAAACCATCCATTCATTCATCCACTTTGTATCTAGAAATGAATAGCATATTTTGTAAGTCTTTGTGAATTGTCATGTCATTGTGTTGATAAGTGTTCCTAAATCTTTCACAGTTGATTATTTTTACAATATTGCTGTAACTATGTAGATTGTTCTGATTCTCCTCACTTTATTTTGCATCTGTTCATACAGGTCTTTCCAAGTTTTTCTGAAATCATTTTCTTTGTCATTTCTTATATCACAGTATTTTGTCACAATCATGTGATACAATTTATTCAGCCATTTCCCAGTTGGAGATCTCCACAGTGACCACAAAAAGAGTTACTATAAATATCTATTTTATATTAGGGTCATTTTTCTCTTTCTTTGATCTCCTTAGCATATAATCCCAGCAACTATATTGCTGGGTCAAAGAGTATGCGCAGGTTAATAGCCTTGATTTTTTTTTTTTGTTACATTTTAAGTTCTTAAATTGTGTATCTTTTCCCCCACTTTAAGGAGAAAGGGCCACCATTTCATAAACACATACACGCACACACACACAGAAAACTACACTATACATACATTTTATGTATCAGTTCTTTTTCTGGAAGTGGTAGCATCTTCATATATACTTCATAATTGATAAGTATTTATAATACTTAGAATAATTTAGTCATTCACAGTTATTCTTAGAACAGTATTACTATTACTGTATACAATGTTTTCTTGGTTCTGCTCATTTTACTCTTACTTATTTCATACAAGTTTTTTTCATGATTTTTCTAAAATCAACCTGCTTATAGCAGCACAGTAGTATTCCATCACAATAATATACCACAACTTGCTTAATCATTCCCCAGTTTATGAGCATCCCCTCAATTTCCAGATTTTTGCCACCACAAAGAGAGCTACTTGTTGGAATCCTAGTGTCAACTCAACTTGAAACAAGGTGAAAACTCAAGGGTAATGTCAGGGTCCTGATGTTAACTCAATAGAATTGATACAGACTTGTTGGTTCACACCTTAGAGTGAATCCTTGCAGGGTGATGGGTTGCTAATACTGATAGACAATAATGCTTGTGTTCACACCTTTAGAGAGCTCAAAATATTGGATGTTTTTCTTCTTTAAATAATAATAATGGTTCTCTCTGGGAGAGAGGTTTCTTGGGGAGGTTTTCTGAAGGCAGCTTTAGTTTCAGTTACAAGTAAATAATCACCCAAAATCGCAGCCAGCTGATAAAAGTTTACATCTTTTATTGTGTCCTTCAATATAGCCCAGTTAGCTCAGGCCTATCTCTCTTCTTGGTTCCAAGAGCTCTCTCTGAATGTCTCCAAATCCAAAGGTTTGTCCTTCCGACTCCAGCCAGCACCAAGTTGGAAGATGCAATGAATCTCTCTTGCCTCGAAGAGAGGGCTTGTGCGCTTCCTCCCAGAGTGCTCCTCTCCCACCCCAGTCAATGTTCCAGAGTAAGTCTTTTTAGCTCTAAGAGCTTCCTCCATATATATGATCTCCCAAAGGTTAACTCCTCCTTTCTGGAGGCAGGGTAAATTCGGATATCTCATACTAAATCATGTGAACTCCAATGAGTACTTAAATATTTCTTGCTTCTATGAGCTCTCTAAGGGTGTGAACACAAGCATTATTGTCTATCAGTATTAACAATCCATCACCCTGCAAGGATTCACTCTAAGGTGTGAACCAAGTACTGTATAAATTCTATTGAGTTAACACCAGGACCCTGACATTACCCTTGAGTTTTCACCTTGTTTCAAGTTGAGTTGACACTAGGATTCCAACAAGTAGCTCTCTGTGGTGGCAAAAATCTGGAAATTGAGGGGATGCTCATAAACTGGGGAATGATTAAGCAAGTTGTGGTATATTATTGTGATGAAATACTACTGTGCTGCTATAAGCAGGTTGATTTTAGAAAAAAAACATGAAAAAAACTTGTTTTTTTAGAACTTATTTTTTGTTTTTAGAACTTATAGGTTCTATTCCTTTTTTCTCAATCTCCTTTGGAAACAGGCTTAATAGTAGTATTGTTAGATGAAAGAGTATGCACAGTTTTATAATACTTTGAGCATAGTTCCAGATTGGTCTCTAAAATAGTCATTTATTGGTCAAATTGGTCAATTGGAAAATGGCTCATATTCTTAGAAACTTGACAAAATATATTTGAGATATGAGACATTTAGCCAAAAAACTGTCTATAAAAATCTCACCCCGTTTTCTCTTTTTCTTCTAACCTTTGTTTGTACAAAGTTTTTCCCATTTATTTACCATTTTGTTTTTCCCAGTTACATAGAAAACAATTTTTAGTATTTGTTTTTAAAACTTTGAGTTCCATATTCTCTCCATCCCTCCCTCCTCATCCCCCCATTGAATAGGAACCTGTGAGGCTATGCATAATATTTCCATAAAAGTCATGTTGTAAAGGAAAACAAAGATTTCCCTGACCCCAAAAAACCCTCAAGAAAAACAAAGTTTAAAAAGTATGCTTCAATCTGTATTCAGACACAATCAGTTTTTTCTCTGGGTATGGGTAGCTTTTTTCATAAGTCCTTCAGAGTAGTCTTGGATCATTGTTTTGCTGAGAATAGCAAAGTTATTCAAAGCTGATCACCCCACGACATTGCTTTTACTTTGTACACATAAGCTCATGGAGGACTTTCCAAGTTTTTCTGAGAGCATTCTGCTTATCATTTCTTATATAACAATAGTATTCCATCATAATCAGATGCCACAATTTATTCAGGCCTTCCCCAAATAATGGGCATCCCCTCGATTTCCAATTCTTTTGGAATTATGTAACAGTTATGGAACAGTTGACATCTTTTGATCATTTAGCAACTAATTGCAGAATGGCTCTTATTTTTAAAAATTTGAATCAGTTCCCCATACCTTTGAGAAATGAGGCCTTCATTCTTTTCACAATTACTGTTGCTAACTGTATTTCCTCTCTGTTTATTTTATTTTTTCTCTTCTTTCTCTCCTTTCACTGTGTCCCTTCTCAAAAGTGTTTTGGTTCTGACCACCCTCTCCCCCATTATGCCATCTATCACATTCCCCTTTATAATATCTCCTTCTTATCCTACTTTCTTTCCCTTACTTTGAGTCCTGCTACATTCTTGATAACTTGGTGAATCAATTCAACTTTACATTTTCTCCTTCTCTTAAGCTATGACTTGTCCCTTGTAATATCACTTATTGATCCCTCCCATACTTAATTTTTTAGTGGTTTCCACTGTCCTTTCTTTCCCTCCTATACCCTCCTTCCCACTACACATATTAACAAAGGTGCAATCAATCAAAACTATTATTATTGAATCTATTACAAATTTATTTTAAACTGGACTTCTCACTTCCACTAGCTAGTCTTCCTCTTCTCTCACTCAAAAACTCACACATACTACTTTCCTCAGAGATTTTTCCAAACTATTTTATCCCTCATCTCTCTCTCATGAGGGCCCTCTCTCATGACCCTCCCCCTCCCCCTTTTAATTGAGAATCTGGCCTCATATTTTATTGATAAAATTGAAGCCATTCACTGAGTTCCCCTTTCTTTTCTCTTCCTAATCTCATATCAGATGCCTTCTACAATTATTTCACTCCACTCCTGTATCACATGAAGATGTGCTCTTTACTGAGGTCAGCTCTCTACCTATACAAGAAATTTTATTCTCTCCAGTCTCCTCCAAGAGATTTGTTCACTCTGATAGCTTTACCATATCACTTATTTTCAATCTCTTTATATCTACTGGGTCCTTCCCTATTGACTATCCACATACCTATGTTTCCCCCATTCTGAAAAAAAAACACTCATTTGAGCCTTTTATCCACATTTATCATTCTATGTCTTTTCTAACTTTTGTGGCCAGTCTCCTTGATATGGCTACCCACAGTACATGTTTCTACTTCTTTCTCTTTCCCTTCTTACTCCTTATGATCCGACCACCAAGTTTATCATTCTACTAAAAGTGCTCCCCCAAAAGCTACTAATGACTCTTCTCAGATTTCCAAATTCAATGGTCTTTTTTTCCATCTTCATTTTGCCTGATTGCTCTTCAGCCTTTGACACATTTATCACTCTCTCCTCCTTGATACTTTGTTCTCTCTACATTTTTGTGACACTACTTTCTTTTGGTTCTCTTCTTTATTTGGCTGTTGCTTCTCAGACTCCTTTGCTGATCTTCTCCCAGATCACACCCTCCCACTGCACTTGTCCTTCAGGTCTCTTTTTTTCTTCTTTAATAATATTAATTACTTTTTGATCTCATCAGTTCTCATGGATGTTATTACAATCTCTATGGTGATGATTCTCAAATCTTCCACAACCTCTATTGACCATTTGTCTCCCATATTCAACTCTTTTTAGATATATTGAACTGAATTCCCAGTAGACATGTCTGTAACCTCCCACTTCAAGGCTACTGATTGCCAGGGCCACACATACCAATCTTCCCCAGATAGACATGGAGACGAGACCAATGTTAAGGTGCCAAACAGCGTTTCTTTATTGGTAATCTCAGCGTGAAGCTGAGGGTTAGCAGGAAGTAAGAGCAAGTGTATGTATGTCTCTGCATCCCAGTATTTCCCTACATCTCTGCCTCTCTCTACTTCTCTCTGCATCCTTCTCTGCCTATGGCAAAGCTGGCCATTTATATGTACTCTCCTCTAGGATTACCCTGTATCTAGCCCACTTAGCACTGCATAGGTGGATCCGCAGAAAGGAGACACCTGGAGTCAGTGCTGCATCCTAAGAAAAGATTGAACACCTGTAAGACACAACCTCCTGCCTCAGAAGCCAAGCCCTTTTTTACCTTCCGGTTCCACCCTACTACTGACATGGCATACATGGCAATTCTCAGAAGGAAAGTCCCTAACACATGTCAAACGCAACATGTTTGGAACTGAGTTCATTTTCTTTCTCTAAACTGTCCCTGTCTCTTTCACTTACACATTACTGCTCTCCCATTCCCTTAGCTTTGAAACCTAGGAGTTATTTTCAAATCCTCACTGTCTCTCACCTGCCATGTCCAATCTGTTATCAAAACCTGTTGCTTTCACCTTTGCAACATCTCTTGTTTGCACCCCCTTTCTCTCTGACACTGCTACCTCCCTAGTACAGACCCTCATCATTTCATGGCTGAACTATTGCAATAGA
This sequence comes from Sarcophilus harrisii, assembly GCF_902635505.1. Lineage (NCBI taxonomy): Eukaryota > Metazoa > Chordata > Mammalia > Dasyuromorphia > Dasyuridae > Sarcophilus > Sarcophilus harrisii. The sequence goes on from NC_045432.1 coordinate 2,652,117, forward strand.
ATGTTGGTGGGTTTGCCTTCCTCAGATTCCTCCTCATTTATTGTCTAGCCACAAGAACAAATCTTGGCAGAAACAAATACAGCCTATCATTTTAATTGGACTTCATAATTTTAAATATAATTACAAAATAAGTATACAATTTGAAATTATAAAATAAATATCATAGGTTTAACTAAGATTTCATCAATGTTAAGTCAGGCATGCTGATAAATACTTGTCGAGGTGTCTAGAGCTCATCACAATTATTAATCCTAAAAAATTCAGAAGCAAGTGGTAAGTGAGGCTGCTGCTATAGTCAGTAATTGAGCTAAGATTTCAATCTGGTACCTCTGACTCCAATTCCAGCATTCTCGCCACTGGACTGTGTTCCCCATCTTTTTTCATATTTCTGTTCTGAACAAATCTGCCTCTCTTTGTTCAATCACTACCAACCTTTTCAAATATATGGTCTGCATCTGCTTTCTCAAATTTCCTATCTACTTACCCATTCCTTGCCTCATTAAATGGGTCCACAGACTCATACTCAATGATTTAAGTCTGTAATGGTTTTCAGAGGCCATCTAGTTTAACCCCCTCATTTGAGGGCGACCAGGCAAGGAAGGTGAATTGACTTGTATGAGATAATACATCCAGTAAATACCTTGAAGCCGGATTTGACATTAGGTTTTCTTGCTTAAAAGAGCACGATTATAACCATGAGATCAGACTCTCTTATTATGTCATTTGATGCAGTTATTTTCATTTCTCTACATGATTTAAAACAGTGTAAAGGATGAATTTATCTTGGGAATTTTAAAAGAAAAATGATGTTTTCCCAAATAAAACTTTCCATGTTGCATTCAATATATTTGATGGCCAGTCTTGAGTTCTTTGGCTTCCTATATATCACATGATTAATTGTCCTGAATATGTGGGTTACTTTAGTGGGTTCAGCCTTTTGCTGAAATGAGAGATTTGAAATAATTACAAGATAGCTTTCTCTTTGATATCAATAGTTTAAATAAAAGTTATCATTTCTACACAGAAGATGATGGAAAGGTTCTGTAGATAGCTTGTCACATTAACAATTTATAAAGTTTTTGTACCCTGCTGAACAATCCATAGAGAATAAAATGAAGAGTTGAAAAAAATTTAGAAAGAAGTTTATTAAGTTACTCATCTGTGGAGAACTAAAAAAAAAGGAGAGTCCCACTCTCCCTGAGTCTCTCTCAGTAGAATTAAAACAAAGGAAAAAAGTAACAATAGCTGATTGAACAGGACAAGAGGTATAGTTAGATAAGACATATAAGTTACTTGAGATGTATAAGGAGAGGAAACTCCTTATATTTCTGGCATCATTCTTTGTATCTAGCTCCTCTTTAAGGCTGGTTCTTTTTTTTTTTGGGGGGGGGTGGAGATAAACCTGTATAATTTGCAGTCCTGAGTGAAATGTTGAAGAAATCTGGTTTCTAAGCAACAAGTCTGTTCTCTCAGCTATGCAGAGTTAGGCTAAAACAATATAATAAAGTTTTCTGATAGAACTGATGTATGAAAAGTCATGGTTCATTTAAGAGATGGTCTTCCATGGTATATAATAACTAAAGAAACACTTCAAGCAGTACAGTTTAATAATGGGTCCATGGACTCCTCATTCAGTATAAAGAGCTGTAATACAGACTGAGATTTTTATATATGAAAAATAATCAAATAAGATTAATTAATTAAAAGGACCCAATTAACTAGTATATAAACTTCCACACTTTAAATACACCGAGGAAGTGAAAGGTTTTCTTCTTTGGAGGTTTAGAAATGGTTCCCACTATAAATATAACGAAACACTAGACAATAAAAGTTTATACTTACTTGGGTTTGTGATCTTAAAAATGTTTCTTATTTCTCATGGATACAATATTGATATCCCATGGTATTGATGTATGTTGCAGAACCTACAATAAAATGGCAAACCTATTGACCAAAGGAAAGATTCTACCAGGTCCTGATGCAAACGTTTCATGTCCTCACTCATTCCCATATATCATATTATAGGCATAGCAAATCAGGTAATCAGTCAATAAGAATTTATTAAGCACCAGCTCTGTATCGGGCAATGTGCTAAGATACTGTATATGTCAATTAATTCTCATGGGAGAAACAAGAAAATAATAATGTACAGATAAGCTATGTTCAGGAACAATTGGAGATAAACAACAGAGGGATGGCAGTAGAGTTCAGGTATTGGAAATGGTTTCCTATAGAAGATGGGATTTTAGCTAAGGGAAGCCAGGAATTTGAAATGAGGAAAAGAACATTCTCAGCAATGGGAGTCAGTCCAGAGCCAAAAGATGGAACGTCTTATTTGTTGAACAAGGATGTGTGGCTCAGAATGGTGAGTGATGACCATATAATAAAAAAAGCTGGAGATATCTCTAGGAACAAAACAAAAGTTTATTATATGGTGTCACGAGAAGTGGGCATCCCTCCAGTCAAACAAGCAATCGAAAGGAGGAGGCATCTTTTGGGACAAGTTTGACACGTTAAATAGTCCCTAACACAAATACCCTTTCCACCACTGACTCATCCTCATTGGCTGAGGGTCTTACATTCTGAATGTGGGAACTACCCAGGATATTGAATTTTGGCCGACAGGTACATAGCTGCCCATATTTGATCAAGGTAGGAAGGAAATGATATCATGGGAGAATAGCAGGAAGGGGACTTAGGTATGCCCTTGAGTCAATGCCCAAGGACCTTCAGGCCCACTCCAACTCTAGGGTAGATGAAGTCTTATTTGATTTTCACAACTGTCTTGAGAGATCTCATTCATTTCGTCCAAGGAGACCAGTGTCACTAGATTAGAGGGTACATGGGATAGGGGTGTAAGATATAAGAAATGAGAGGAGGGGCTAGATTATGAGAAATTTGAATGTGAAACAGAAAGTTTTGTATTTGATACTGGAAGTGATAGGGAACTACTGGAGTTTATGGAGCCTGAAGGGGACAAAATTGGATACAACATTAACATGTCAAATTGTAACATCATAACAAAGAAAAAGGTAAGACTATAGCCAGGCTGTGATTACTTTCCCCTTAAAAAAACTTCATAATGAAATGGGTTGTGGTCCCTTTAAGAAACTATATTTTTTATTGAAATTCCCAGATTTCCAGCCCCTCCTGTATGAGGCATATCCTGGCTGATGCATATCTTCCCCAGACAAGTTGTCTTTCCAGGATGCCAGAGCCTTTGATTCAATTACAAATCCTGGTCAAAAAGCATTCCTTTGAATTCCAGTAGGAGATCCGGGGTTGTCCTAGCCCTCATTCTGACTTGCTTGGGCCACCCAGCCCCCACTGGTTCTGATCTGCTTCGGCTGTCCCAGCTACAAGACACCCAATATAATAAGCTTCCATCAACTAAAGTCTTTGTAGATGGACCTTGGTAGCTTCCTTTGCTGCCAGGACTTTCTGTTCACCGAAAACTGCATTCTCAGTGCAAAACTCCATTTTCCATAGATCTGCCACTATAGAAGCCAGTCTCTTGGTAAACTAATTTCTATCTAACAATAAACTTTCATTTTGCAACTAATAATTTAGGAATGAGTGAATTCTTTCACTCCTAAAACCTGTGACCGACTAAAAGGGGATTCTTAATAACTCTTTTATAGCCACTAACCTCTAGATCCCCAGGAATCTAGACCACTCAAACAGCATCAATTCTATATATATCTGCAGTGCAGAATGTTGAAACACAGGACCCAAGCATAACAAGGACTTGTGCTGTTTTTTGCTACAGGGAGGGTTCATGGAAAAGAACTCTATTAATGAAAACTGGCACCACTTCAATGTTTAGTCTTATTTAATAGTCTAGAGCTTAAGTGGCTTGTCCAGTGTCACAAAACTAGTAGACATTAGAGGCAAAACTTGAATCCAGGTCCTTCTGACTATGACAACTTGATAAACCCCATCAAAAAGTGATGGACATGGCTATCTCACAATTCCACAAATGTCATATATGTAGTCTATCCTCCTGAGATCCATGAACCAGAATTTGGTTATGATCAAACCTAAGCACCTAAAGCAGTTTTTCAAAACGGTTTGGGGTGAGATCAGGTGAAATATGTACACAGGAAAAGGTACATTGTTAGGAAAAGAAAAAGAATGCTTAAACTGTTACAAAGGCCTTTAGCACGGTTATTCCCAACAGAACAAAAAAAGCAGTATATTCTTTATCAGTCACTTAATTAACATTTGTTAAGTTCTTTCTGTTCTAGGATAAAGAGTAGAGAATGAATTACTGTGAACTAGTCCAAGTTATAAGAGTTTTATAACACAAAGCAATTGAGGGAAGGGAGGTACTGAAGGACATATTTCGTATCTTTAATGTCACCAGAGAAAAAGATATAATAACAGCAAAAAAAGCACAAAATGCAACTAGGTATATTCACCTCAAAATCCACTTTCGACAAAAAAACCAAAGGTGAAGATACTATGCTTCAATCCACATTTAGTCTTCATAGTTCTCTCTCTGGTTGTGATTGGAATTTTCTATCACAAGTATATTGGAATTACCTTGAATCACCACATTGCTGAGAAGAGCCAAATTTGTAACAATTGATCATCACATGAGTTTGTACACACCGTACTGTGTACAATGTTTTCTTGGTTCTGCTTACTTCACTCAATTCATGTAAGTCTAGGCTTTTCTAAAATCACCCTGGTCATCATTTCTTATACAACTCATATATGGACTTGCCTTATTTTGTCTGAAACCCCAAACTTATGACCTTCAGTCTCCCTATAGTCAGTTTTTAAATTTCACAACCCTTTCCAATTCATCCTCCATTCATTTGACAAAAAGATATTCATCATGCCATTCCCAAGATCAGGAAATTTCAGTGGCTCCCTAGTATGTCTAAGAGAAGGATTCATAACCCAGAATCCATGACTGTGCTTTAAAAAACATTCTTGACTACATTAAATTAAAAAGGTTTTGTACAAACAAAACCAATGCAGCCAAGATTAGAAGAGAAGCAGAAAGCTGGGGAAAAACAACCAGTATTTTTGATAAAGGCATTTCTAAAATAAATAGATAACTGACTCAAATTTATAAGAATACAATTCATTCTGCTTTCAAAGAAATGAACAATTTTCAGATGAAGAAATGTAAGCCATTTCTATTCATATGAAAAAATGCTTCAAATTGTTATGAACTAGAAAAATGCAAGTTAAGACAGCTTTGAGGTATTATCACACCTCTCAAATTGGCTAAGATGACTGAAAAAGATGATAAATGTTGGAGGGGATGTGGGAAAACTGGGACACTAATATATTGTTGATGGAACTGTGAATTGATCCAATCATTCTGGAAAGCAATTCGGAATTATGCCCAAAGGGCTATCAAACTGCATATCCTTTGATCCAGCAGTGTCTCTCCTGGGTCTGTATCCCAAAAAGATCATATTTAAAAAGAGGAAAGGAAGTATATTTGCAAAAAAAAAATGTTTGTAGCAACCCTTTTCATAGTGGCAAAGACCTGCAAATTGAGTGAATGCCCATTAGTTCAGGAATATCTGAATAAGTTCTAGTATAAGAATTACTGGAATATCATTGTTCTATAAGAAATGATGAGCAGGTTGGTTTCAAAAAAGCCTAGAAAGACTTGTATGAACTGATACTGAATGAAATGAGTAGAACTAAGAAAAATTGTACATAGCAAAAACATTGTGTGATGATCACCTGTAATGGACTTGGCTCTTTTCAACAATGAGGTGATTTAAGGTAATGCCATTAGACTTGTGATTGGAAAGTGCTATTTGCATTCAAAGAGAGAATTATGATGACTGAATGTGAGTCAAAGCACAGTATTTTCACCTTTTTTGTTCTTGTTTGCTCTTGTTTTCTTTCCTGTTTTTTTTCCCTTTTGAATTGTTATTGAATTTTTATTGTTCAGAGTGATGAATATGGGAATGTGTTTAGAAGAATTGCACATGTTTAACTTATATTAGATTGCATGCTGTCTAGGGTAGGGAAGAGGGGTGGCAAGAGGGAGAGAAATTTGTAACACAACGTTTTGCAAAGGTAAATGTTGGAAAATGTCATTGCATGTATTTGGAAAAATAAAAAGCTATTGAAAACACAAATATTCAATAACTATTTTAAAATAATCTTCTCTTTGTAGTCCTCTGTACTTTATTTTATGCATTCTAAAACATTATTCTGAAAAGGGATTCATACACCACATACACATACACACACACACACACACACACACACATACTGCCAAAGGATCCCATGACAAGAATGTTTAAGAATCTTTGTACATTTAAATCAATTTGTTGATTTAAGGCAACCTACAAGTATGGGCCATTTATATGCAATTCTTTTTCATTTGGTAGTACAAGCAAATTGATCTTGTTGTTCTTCATATATAATACTTCATTCACCATATTTGTACTTTTGCACATCACTGAAATGCATTTCAGACTCACCTTAGCTAATTCTCAGCTCAAAGTTCCGAATTTCCTTCAAAGGTCAGTTCAAATGACACTTCCTACCCATGGTTTTTCTTGATTTCCTTAGTAGTTAGAGGTGCTCCCGCTCAATTAACTTGTGTTTTCTTAATATTTTAATTCATTAGTATAAAAATGCATGTTATTTCTAGCAATTAGATGTATGCTTCTTGAGAGCAAAGGCTGTATCTGCAGAACACTGAATATGATGGCACACAATAGGAATTTACTAAATGTTTTTGATTAATTCATTGTAATCTTAAAACATAGTATCTACTGTGTCCAGAATGAGAAGTAAGATAGCCCATTTCTGTGAGTCACCATGTGCCCAAACTACAGTATTATGCCTTCTCATTTCAAAACCCTGATTTACTGGATTGCAATGACATGACACATAAACCACATTTAACCAGTGGGAAGGGAGATGTAAGGAAACTGAGGGAAAGAATTGATTTATGAAGTGAAATAAGTTATTAATTCTTTCAATGTTAATAGAAATTCAGAGTGAGTTCTCTTAATTGAAACTGATGAGGTCTAGATTTGGGGTACCTAAATGAATTTAGGGTTTAGTTGAGGTCTGGTGGCAGGTTTGGGGTATAGGAAGTCAAGCAAAGCTCCCCTGCAACCCCATTGGATTTGGCACAAGGATATGACAGTAAATGAGGTCTAGTAGCGGCGCGAGTCCCCAATAAAAGCATTTATCAGCCCAGAGAGCTAGATTGATAAAAGAGGTTTATTATGAGGTTTAGAAGCAAGGTTAAAGTATAGGTGAAGGTAGAGATAAGAAGGACACCAGACAGAGGTCCAGTGGACAGAAAGTCCTGAAATGGCTAACATGTTTTGGGACCTATGCAAAGAGGAGGTCCTAGTGTGTCCCTTTTGTAATGGGAGATTTAGCTCGAGGGGCCTGTGGGTGTAGCCCCAAAGTTGGCTCAGATCCGAATGGGGACTGGGACAGGTACAGATCTTCTATTAGAATACAAAGGGACCAAGATTTGTGGGTTAAAGGGTAATTACATTAACTAGGGGGGCTTGGGAATCACAAAGATAGGAATCTTTCCCACATCATTCCCCTCTCAAGTAGTTGAAACTTAAATTCATTTAAGAAAAAAGACATGGGGCAAAGTCTCTTATTGAGGCAGAATTGAAGATTTTCTCCTTCCAGGATTTTCCAAGTTCAAGAGTCCCCTGTTCATTCCCCCCTCAAGCAGTCACCTCCAAAGGCATGTGGGGAAAGGGGACAACAATCTCCTCTTAACTGCTTCGAGCTGGCAAAGGTCATAGAGATTTGGGGGTTCATGACAGGAGGTGAGGCGTGAGGTGTGGAGTTTGGGGGTGGTAGCAGGGCATGTAAGGGGTGCTTGTCCCAGTCAGTCATTCCCAGTCAGTTGTCCCATGTTCTCCAGGCTGAAGGGCAGTTGAGATTGAAGCCCAGATCTCGGGAGCAGGTTAAACCCGGGGTGTCATCCAGGGTGGAGATGGCGACAGCAGGAGATGCATCAGGTCCCTTCTGTGGGCTGCCTGTAAGAACGCTGATAGCCCATCTAACAAGGAGAAGAAGGAGAAAGTGCTGGGAGCAAAAGATTATTTGTCTATAGTACAAGTGTTAAGTAGCCTAGAGTTTAGCCCCTTCATTCTTCATTTCCAGGAAACCTAATTTCTCCTGGGGTAGAGATTAAAGGGTGTGGACTAAGAAGTCAGGGTAGGCAAGAGGCCTTGATATCTAGTCAAGATAAGAATGCAGTTTAAGCCCTTAGAAATCCTTTAACTGTGCTGCCTTTCTTTAAAAAGAGAGTTGGTTCCTCAATAAGCCAAGACCCTGAGCCTTCCCCCCGCTTTCCCCCCTCTTAGGGGGAGGGGGAGAAGGGGTCAGAGGGAGTGCAAAGTATCTCAGCACTGCCAACCCAGCTTACCGGCCCCTGAGGTGTTGGGACTGTCCTGGGATAAAAGGGGAAATTCAGCCCCTGTGGTGTGACGCAGTTCCTCCAGTGTTCCTTCTGCTCGAACTCAGGACAGAGACTGGGGTCTCCTCGGACAGTTTCCGGGGCACCTACAGGCCTAAGTCTGGGAGAGATTTGTATTAAGAGGCACTTCCACTGCGAGTGTTCAGGAGGCAGAAGTTGCCCTGAGAAGAAAAGAGCCGAGAGTCTCAGGTTGGAGAGTAAAAAGGGAAACCAACAGCTGTGAGCAGCAGAGTGGAAGAAACATTGAGGTTTGGACCCCGGAAAAAGTTGAGGAGGTGGGTGGGTCCTAGGTTTCATTAGATTGAGTTTTTCAGCTTAAAAGAGACAAGTGTGCTGGGTGTGTTTTGGCTCCCAGCTTTTGCCTGAGGGCACAAGTGTTAATCAGTCCCAGGATTCGAAAGACAAAAAACACTTTAAAGGATGGACTTGTCTGGAGAGTTGGTGGGTGAAGAGAGAGATTGGAATTCAGCTAATTTATTCAGAGTTCAGGTTTTGAGATTAAGGTATTTTTCTCAAGCCCAGTGTTTGTCTCTGCATTAAGAGACAGTTTAAAAATCTTTAGGGATGGGGAGGGAAGATAATTCATTGCAAAACCCGAAAACTTTGCCATTCTGTAACATAACCTTCCATAGATGTCTCTAGGAAGAAAACCCACAAAGGCCCTCCCGGGGGGCCATTGCCAAAAACAGGATTTCGTCTGAGCAGCATTCTATGACAGACTAATTTCCCCTAAAGGCTCCCAGAGCCTGCCAGCAGTCCAAATTATCCCGAGAATTTTAACTGCCCCTTCTCTCCCTCCTTCCCCCCCAGTTATAGAAGGTTGATGTGGTGGGTTTGCCTCAGTGTAAGCCTCCTAGGAGGGCCACCGACATTGAGGGCAGGGTAGGGAAGGAGAGATGTCATAGGAGTGGGTGTATTCTCCATTTCAATAGCTCCTAGCTTAACTGTAGACAGTATGCATATTCTATAGCCCCTGGGCTCCTTGAGCAGTAGTGCCAGAGAAACCAAGGTAGAAACCTGACAGCAAGGCAGAATTTGTCAGGGACCAAGTATAGAACAGAGAACAAGTCTAGAGAGCTTGAGAAAAGGACAACAGGAAAGACAGACTTCTTTCCTTAAGGTGTTCACCGAATTCTTAAATGGCTTCAGTTTTTCCCATTAACTCATTTCTTGCTGCAATCAAGGAATGAGGGGATAAAGGAAAAAAAAAAAAAAGCCATCTTCTAAAGAATTTCATTTGCCTTGACCTGGAATTTTATTCCCCAGCCATCATTCCAAAGGTCTTTCTTGTAGCTGCAACCTGGCCAGGGTTGGAGCCAGGAAAAAAAAAAAAAAACCTTTAATTGTTGGCAGGGACATAGAATGCCAATCCAGAAAAGAATAGAACCGACAGTGCTAAGAGCAAAAGGTCTTAGGACTAAGAAAAGTAGGAGCGGAAGAGTTCCCACCTGTAGGGTTGGGTAAGAAAGAGAGAGAGAGAGAGAAAGAGAGAGAGAGAGAGACAGACCTAGCCTGGTTTACCGAGGTTATCTCTCCACAAGCAGCTGAGAAAAGCAGTGCCTTGAGGCTAAGAAAAAAACCCCAGAGCAGTTTAAAATCCCCTGTCTTTGTAGACAACCTCCTGAGCATGCAAAAGCGAAATTCTGAGGCTTTTACAGTTAAAAGGCTGTGACCAGAGGGGCATTGCTCTAACACAGGATGACCAAATCAGGGAAACTGAGTCCCGTTTAAAACTTATGGGACGTGCATGCTTCCTGAGGGCTGGAAGCTGCGGCTTTAAGAGGCAGGTAAAGGTCCGGGAGGGGGCTCCCTTGTCCAGAATGCAGGCAAAGTTTTTAAAAGTTGGTGAAAACCTTTCCTGAGATTTGAGAAGATTAAGATTGAGTCCCCAATCTCCCCACTGTATAGTTACCCCAAGAAGGGGACAGAATAAGAGTATTAAATGGCAGGTTGCCAAGCCACATGGGAGAGGTCTGAAACGGGCCTCAAGTTCTACACTTCCCACTCCCTGGAAGAGGGGAAGGAGAGGCCAGAGCGAGGGTGGGGGAGGAAGAGATGCCATCTTACCCAGCCCGTGTGTCCCAAATAGCGAGGGCTCCTCTGGCGGTTCCACGCAGGAACTTAAGGGTGGGGCAGCTCATCTAAGCCCCAAATCTTTCTGGGAGAGCAAGACCCGAAGGAGAGCCCGCTCACCCCTGTCCAGGAAGTAGCAGCCGTGGGCAGAGACATATCTCTAAATTCACCCCAATTCAGTGACCTTTCTCCTGGCTAGAGCCTGACCATTAGGGACTCCATTGCATTTAACAGGGGAGGGGGAGAAGGGCTCAAACTCGGCTCCTCTTACATTTCTCCGGTTATCTCTCCAGAACAGATCAAAGAGAGCGCTGACCTGGGATCCCCGAGAGAGATGGGATGGGAACAGCCATGTGTCTCCTGGGTCTGGGAGGGGGTGTTAAAGAGACACTTCCTCTTGTGAGGGATAGAAAATCCTATCCACAAATGACTACTCAGAGACCTCTTGAAGTAAAAAGCAGAAAAGTTGTTTATTTAATTAATTCTCATGAGAATGAGCAATTCCACTGCGAGGAGGGAAAGAGAGAGAGCTCACGGTAGAAGGGCTAAAGAAGGGAATAAGGTAGACAGTTTTTATAGGGTTTAGATACAAAGGATTACATCATGAGTTGGAGAACATTAAGAGATAGGTACCCCCCCACCCCTTAATTGGATGTCATTGGTGCCAAAAACAGCAGATCCCTAGTTCCGGGAGGAACCATACATCGGGCAACTAATTGTCCAGATGTTGGTAACTTGAACAGCGATAAATGTCATCATTCAAGGTTAAATACATATGTCTAAAATCTAAGTCTATATTGGCTACCACTCAACATACCCACGCAGGTCACAGAGACCTAGAGAAACTAAAAATAAAGAAGAGGAAGTTAAATGTACTTGGAAGTTCAGCTGCTGGAAGTTCTTCACCTTATCTTTACTACATACACCTGCTGGAAGTTCTTCCACTACACACACACACACACACACACACACACACACACACACACACACTTGTGTCTCAGAGTTCCTGTTTGAGAGCAGAGAGAGAGAAAAAAAAGATTAGAAATTCATTGAGATGCAAAGGAAGGGCCTTTGTCTCTGGAAAAGGATTTGGACAAAGGGAGTTTCCTCAAGCAAAGCATCTCCTTGAGGAAGGGGAATGTCTAGATTGTGGACAGGGAAAAACTTCTAGTTTTCCAAATCCTTGCAGCCTCTCTCGGATCTCTTAGAGACAGAGAGCAGACAAAAAAAGACATTTTGTCAATCCACAGCAATTCCTCAAGAATTGTGCCAGAGCTTAGAGCTCCCCACAACGACCCAAGCCCGACCCGAGGGCTTTGGGTGTCCACTGAAAGATAGGGACAGAAAAAAGTCTTTTACCTTGTCCAGAGTTCTGGATTTCCTGGCAAGAATAGAAGCCTTTTCACCTGAAATGCAAGGAGAGTGAGATGTATTCTCCCCACTACCTTAGAGATAGAATGAGACAAAGAAGGAACACAGATTCTTCCCAGAAGAATACTGCCTGAACAGCTCAAAATCCAGATTGGTTCTGAGTGCCCCAAAAAGGCTGGGGTTCGGTTTGGTCGCCAAATTATCCAGCTTCTGGTGTTCGTTTTGTCAGGGAACCAAATGTTGAGGTCTAGATTTGGGGTACCTGAATGAAATTAGGGTTAAGTTGAGGTCTAGTGGCAGGTAGGGGTACAGGGAGTCAAACGGAGCTCCCCTGCAATCCCCTTGGATTCGGTGCAAGGATACGACGGTAAATGAGGTCTAGTAGTGGCGCAAGTCCCCAATAAAAGCATTTATTGGCCTGAGAGCTAGATTGATAAAAGAGGTTTATTATGGGGCTTAGAAGCAAGGTTAAAGTTTAGGCAAAGGTAGAAATAAGAAGGACACCAGACGGAGGGTCCAGTGGACAGAGCATCCTCACATGGCAACCATGTTTGGAATCTCTGCAAAGAGGGGTTCCTAGTGTGGTCCTTTTAAGTTGGAGACTTAGCTCGAGGGGCTTTTTGGGAGTAGTCCCAAGTAGGTTCAGATCAGGGTGGGGCTGGGACAGGTCCGGATCTTCTATTGGAATTCAAAGGGACCAGGATTTGTGAGTCAAAGGGTAATTAGATTAACTGGGGGGGAGGGGTTGGGAATCACAAAGAAAGGAATCTTTCCCTCATCAGGTCCATTATATTCTTAACAATATAGAAGATCATCAGATGCAAGACTTAGCCTCATTAGCAATAGAGAGAGTGTTAGCTGATTTCAGCTTCCAATATCTTTGTCTACAAAAGCAAATATTGGAGGAAATAAATACAGGAGAAACAGGTTATCACTTAAACAGTAATTTTTACTTTCAAAGGAAAAATATAAAATAAACATTACAAGTTTGATTAAGATTTTTACCAATATTAAATTATGCCTATAGGTGAATGTTGCTGGTGTCCAGTGCTTATATAAAATATTAAATTTGGAATGTTGTGAATTCTTTGGCTTACTCCCTATTACACAATAGTTTATCTTGAATAAGTGAATTCTTTTATGCTCACTTTGCTTTTTGTTGAAGTGAGATATTTGGAAGGATTTCCCTGACTGCTTATTCTTTGATAGATATGAACAGGTTAAATAAAGACCATCATTTTTGCACCAAACGTTATGCTTATAAAGCTTTTGTAAGTATACTGTTTAGAAATAATGTTTACACTGCTGAAATTATGAAATTATGAAGGAGAAGTTATGCTTACTTTATAGTTATATACTTACTTGAAGAAATAGTCTTGGAATAAACTGGGGAAGTGGGAGATCTTGTTCATTATGAAGGTTAGAAATGTAACACAAATAAAATAATGTGAATATAATAGAACATTAAATATTAAAAATTTGTCACTGATTTGATGAACATTTTATAGATAGTTCTTCTGTTGGATGCAATGTCTGTATGTAGTCATACTCGGGGGGCCTATGAGGACATGGTAACATATCAGGTAACAACATATTCTTGAAAAAAATGATGTCTGCCAAAGTCCATTGCAAATGAAAGATCTCATCCAGCCCCACATATTTGAGGATGGGCTTAGACATTAGGGTGCTCGGGATCACTAAGGCCTTTTAGGAACGGACCTAAATGCAGCACCCCTAGCCTCCATAGCCCCAAAGCTGATCCTCGGCCTCCTCATCTAAAATGAGAGCACACCTGTCCTGTGAGTCTGGGAGGAAGCCAAGAATCCCAAGTGTGACAATGAAAGCAGGAAATGTAGTAACAGCGGCCAGAGTGTGCCTGGCACACAGAAAGGGTTTGCTAAGTGTGGCCCATAGCATCCTTACTTCTCTTAAATTAAACATGCATTTATTAAGCTTTGATAGTATGCTGGATGCTGTGCTAAGTGTAGAGGAGAGAGAGACTGGCATGAATCCTGCCCACAAGAGGCTTCCATTCTTCTAGGAAAAAATAAGCTGCACCCAGACACAAATATACAACAACAATCCCAAGTCAGGTGGGCAGCTGCTGTGCCCCTGGCTACCAGGCACTAGGGAACCCACCCAAACATTTAGTGAACTCCTACTGGGCACTGGGAGGCACCACAGGGCACAGGCCATAGGCCTGAGAGTGCAGATCCAGCCTTCTTGAGCAGGTCCAGAGAAAATCCACACTTCTACCTCTCTGATGTGTCTCCAGACTAGCTCCTTCTCCCACATTTCCCCTTTCCCCCATGCTGGGTTTGAGTTACATGGCTCTCTTTGTTGTTTTCTGGGCACAACAATCCATCTCCCGCCTCTGGGTATTGGCCACCATGACCCCCAAGCCTAGAACCATCTTCCTTCTCACTGTGACCTCTTCAAAGCCCCGGGGCTTGTCAGGGCTCAGCTCTAGGGCCATCTCGTCTTCCATAGACTGAGCCTTCCCCTTCTTACCAAACATTAGGCTGGGCCATTTTGGTACAGATTGATCTATCTTTGGGGTTTCCTCCCACAAGAATGTAGGCCCCTTGTCTCCTTGTCTGTGTATGTGGGGGACCCGGCCCTGGGCCTGGGGGTGAGGCTATTCTTGTCCCTCCTTCTGCTTGCTCCCTTGCTTCCTGCCCCCCTGGTTCCCCCTGACTCTTCCTTAATGACTCCTTTCCCGCCGGGTCCAGCTGACTCTGTGGATCGATGAGAAGATGCTGACGGCCCAAGAAGTGTCCTATGATGAGGTGTACAATCTGCGTACCAAGCAGCAGGAAGCACCAGGCCTTCATGGCTGAGCTGGCAGCCAACAAGGACTGGCTGGACAAGATTGACTGGGTGAGGAGCCCTTGGGGTATGGAGGAGACAAGGGCCAGCGGTCTCTGGGGCTGCTGCACTCATCTATGTTACCCCCTGGGATACAACCCTGGTGGGGCTGGGGGGGGTGCTTTCATTGTCCTTGCGTTACAGGTGAGGAAACTAAGGCTGGCCTAAGGTCCCAGTGTCAGGGGCCAGACTGGGTCAGACCTAGAGCTCTACTCACTGCACCCTCTTAGCATGGTGCAAGTGCTTCTTGAATGCTTAGTCACTCCTCTTGGCCAACGAGGATGGTGGCAAAGCAAGGATGGCCCCCTGGGCTCGGAGGCCCAGCTTTGGCCCAGCGTCACGGCTGCACTCCTGAGCAGCCGGAGAGGGCCGGCAAGCTCCCATTGCTAGTATTTTGCCATCACCTAAAATGCTAAAGGCACTTTATAGTTGGGTCCTACCTAATAAGCACATATTATGTGTCTGGACTGGGGGGGGGTGTGCTTAGGGGGTGCTAAGGCGCGGGGATAGTCCAAGTAGGAAGATAGGAGAGCTGTACCTGAAATAACCTGGGACCATGGGAAGGTTTGGAGGCTACGTCAGGCAGCAGAGATGGGCAGGAGGGGGGTTGGCAGCTGCTTCATGCTGGGGAGATGGGGGAATTGGCAGCTACATCCCGCAGGAGAGATGGAGGGGGGTGTTTGTGGGCTGTGGCACACAGGAGAGGTGGGGAGGGGCTCCAGGGAAGCCGGTTGGCACCTGAGGGTGAGGTTGCCAAAAAAGCTTCAAACATCTGTGAGAGGATCGAGCTGATGTGGCCCCCCAGGGTGGCAGAGAGGACTGGCATGCCAAAGGCACAACCATATGCCCTGCCCCCTTGATCCTGCTCCTCTATGGGTTTAGAAAATAGTGGAGAAAGATTATGGGAGCTGCCGTGAGGGGACCTTCTCCCTGGGGGTCTCCACCTCTGGGCCTTGTCCACTCACCTATAGAATGGAAGCCCGTGTTCCCGTGACTCAGACCCAGGGTTGGTGGTAAGGGCCAAATCTGTCACCACCCCCCAGGAAGGGAAGGTGCTGATGTCAGAGAAACCTGAGCTGAAGCTCCTGATGGGAGAGAAGCTGGAGGCCCTCCACAAGTGGTGGGAAGAGCTGGAGGACACCATTCAGATGGAGGACTGCAGCCTCTTTGATGCCAACCATGCACGTGGAGCTGTTTTCCCAAAGCTTCTCAGCCTCAGAGAGCTGGCTGGGAGCGCTGCAGACCCAGCTGCACTTGGATGATTATGGCCAGGACCTCACAAGTGTCAACATCCTCCTCAAGAAGCAGCAAGTGCCCCAGGGGTCTGGGGCATGGGAGGGCCTAGGAGCTTGGGAGGGTCTGGGAGGGAAGGAGCCCAGGGGAGCCCAGGCTCACGCTTACCCCCCTGGTGGCTGCAGATGCTGGAACGAGACATGGCCATACGGGAGAAGGAAGTGGAGGTTATCCAGGCTCAGGCCAAGGCCCTGGCCCAGGAGGAGCACGGGGCGGGAGAGGTGGAGTGCACCATCACAGCTATGGAGGAGAAGTTCCGGGCCTTGTTTTTTTTTTTTTTTTTTTTTTTTTTAATAGCCTTTTATTTACAGGATATATGCATGGGTAACTTTACAGCATTAACAATTGCCAAAACCTCTTGTTCCAATTTTTCACCTCTTACCCCCCCCACCCCCTCCCCTAGATGGCAGGATGACCAGTAGATGTTAAATATATTAAAATATAAATTAGATACACAATAAGTGTACATGACCAAAACATTATTTTGCTGTACAAAAAGAATCAGACTCTGAATTATTGTACAATTAGCTTGTGAAGGAAATAAAAAATGCAGGTGGGCATAAATACAGGGATTGGGAATTCAATGTAATGGTTATTAGTCATCTCCCAGAGTTCTTTTTGTGGGCATAGCTGGTTCAGTTCATTACTGCTCCATTGGAAATGATTTGGTTGATCTCGTTGCTGAGGATGGCCTGATCCATCAGGACTGGTCATCATCTAGTATTGTTGTTGAAGTATATAATGATCTCCTGGTCCTGCTCATTTCACTCAGCTTCAGTTCGTGTAAGTCTCTCCAGGCCTTTCTGAAATCATCCTGTTGGTCATTTCTTACAGAACAATAATATTCCATAATATTCATATATCACAATTTATTCAGCCATTCTCCAACTGATGGGCATCCACTCAGTTTCTAGCCACTACAAAAAAGGCTGCCGGGCCTTGTTCAAGCCCCTCAAAGAGCGCCGCAACTGCCTGCTGGCCTCTCGAGAGCAGCACCAGTTCCACCGGGATGTGGAACATGAGATCGTTGAGTCCTTGGGGGTCCAGGGCCACCCAGCAGCTGGCTGAAGGGCCTAGGCTGAGCCTTGGGGGACCAGGATCCTTACAGCCATCCTTCTTCCCACCTCACAGCAGCTGGGCAAAGAGCCAAGAGTGGGTTTGGGGAAGTATCCTGCCTCCCCTGGGGCCTCACTGCCCCAGCTACAGTGGCTGAGTGGTAGGACGGGCTCAGTAAGTCGTGGACCAACCTTCTGGAGCTATTTGGTACCTAGGAGTGATGGGCCCCCCGAGCTTTGGTTTGGGGGCTCTGCAGGTACAGCAGGTGCAGGATGACAGTCACTGCCTCTAAAAGACCTACAGAAGGGAGAAGACGGAGGCCATTGGCGGCCACATGCGGGCAGTGGCTGAGACATGGGCACGGTTCCAAACCAGATTGTCTGGAAGACGCCAGCTGCTCCTGAACATGGGACAAGTTCTGCTTCCTGCACGTTGTCTGGGAGCTCAGGCTCTGGATGGACAGGCTGACCCGCACGTGAATGCCCATCACTGGCCATGGCGAGCTCTGGGGGCCTGAAGCCAGGGGCCACGGACAGTCTGAGGCTTTGGAGGTCCAGGATACTTAGTGTCTGTGCACCCGAGGAACATGTACCTGCTGACCTGATGATCAAGCACCACCAGGAGCAGCAGGGCCAAGACTGGAACTCCAGCTGGCTGGTCATTGTTCTGCATCCACCAGGGTCAGGAGCTACTGGCCAAGAACAACTCACCTCTGAGGAGGTGAGTCTGGGGGCCTCCCCCTGGAGAAAGCTCTCCTCCTCACCTTGCATCAGCTAGTCCCCTGTTTTCTCTGGCAACAACACCCTTGGGCTTGAGCTTCAGGGGCCAACACTTCCCCACATTTATTAAGCATTTATTGGATGACAGACTGTGCCCCCAAAGGTTTATACTTTAACAGGGAGACAATAGACCAGTAATAAGGGCCATAGCATCTCCCTACCCCATAAATGGAGGGGACATGGGAGGGGCGGCCCAGAGGCACCTACAGAAGTGGGGTTTGAGTCCCCAGGGGCCGAAAGGAAGGGGCAGAGAGGGGACATGGGAGGGGCGGCCCAGGGAATCCAAGTCATTTCTGTGCCCCCAGATCTCAGAGAAGCTGGTGTAGCTGCAGGCAAGTCAACAGATGTCTGACAAATGGCGGGAAAAGATGGACTGGTTTCAGCTTGGCAAGTTGGGTCCCCAGTGTGTGTCCCCTGACATAGCTCCATCCCGGAGGCCTCTCATGGGGTTCTGCAGGCCACCTCCTATTTCAGAGGAGGCACTCAGAGCCATCCTTCTAGACATATGGCTGCAGGCCTTTGGGTGCCCTGGCCCTGACCACAGCTCACCCCAATACTAGATCTCGCCCCTACCTCATGCTGAGCCCAGCACCCTCTGTCCTGCAATTCTGGAAGTGCTGGTGTTTGGCTAAGCTGCTGTCTGGTCAAGCCCTGGCTCTGAAGCTAGGAGCCTCTGGTTGGACAAGGTGGAGAGCCTCACTAAGAGACACGAGGCCTCCTGGAAGGAGTGCTGACAGGTGTGAATCAGGGGGAACCCTTGACCTGCCCCCTCGTGGCCTTCATTCCCTTCAGAGCCCCCCTGCACCAGCCCCTGTAAAATCCCTCCTGGGCAGAGAGCATCCTCTGAGCATCTGGAGCAGCAGTGGCCCTTTTGCTTTCAGAGCCCCTCATTTGGAATAGCAAGTTCCCTCTCCCCTCACCCCCTTGGCTTTTTGGTGGGGGTCTTCATCCTCTAAACTCTGGGCTTTCTGGTAGCTGGGGGAGGAGGAGCTGCAGAGGAGACAGTGGGAGCAGGAGGAGAGAAAAGAGCCTCCAGCCTCAGTTTCCCAGTAGCACCTCCCCATGGGGATCATGTGGATGGCTAGGTGGCCGTGGCCATCAAAGATTGAATAAGAGCAGGGAGGCTGGAAAGATAGAAGGAAGGAGAAGGGGAGGGCAGAGGAGTCCCCCAGGCCAAAGGTCACATCTCTTGCTCTCTCAGGACCCAGCCCTGGCTACCATTCTCTGGGGAGCCAGTGACCGTCAATGATGTCTGTATAGATACAGAATCCTCTCAAGTAACCCATCGGGCCCCTGATTGGCAGCCTCCTGTCGGGCTCTCAACCTTCCCACCCACATACCCTGCTCTTGTTTCTGCAGTCTCTGTTGGAGCAACAAAGACTGGACCAGAGCAGCTCCCTAGAAGGCCCCGTGAGTGGGGCCCCTGGATGGTGGGGTGGGGGGGAAGAAGAAAGGGGCAAAGAGTGAGAATCCAAAGGGTCAGCAAAGTGGATGCTGAGGGTGGAGAGTGTGGGAAGACATCCGTTAGGTCCAAGCCTGGGGTTGTGGCCTCTGGTGGGTGCACAGTTGTTGAAGGCTGTCCTTTCTCTGTAGGCCTCCAGGGCAGGGGAGGCAGCCAATTGATTCTGGGGAGAGAGGCTGAGCCAGGCCTGAGACCCTGCCCCTCCACCAATGCCCCAAGGCAGGGCCTCCAAATCAGCCTGTACTGCCACTTTGCCCCCTCGCGGCCCGAGCTCTCTGCCCAGGAGCAGATGGAGGGCCTGCTCTGCCGGAAACAGGAGATGGAGGCCTTTGGCAAGAAGGCGGCCAACAGGTACTGGGGGCCTGGGAAGAGTCAGGGGGTCAGGGCTGGTGATGGGGAGCGTAAGACCAGCTTGTGCCCAGGCTACCTGTCTAATGCATGCTGAAGGCAGAGAGCTGGAGCTGTAGGACCCCAGAGCCCCAAAGCCACATAGTGCCTTGCTCAGGGGCCTCTGCCAGCAGGGGCTCACTGTTTCCACGGGCTGCTGGTTCTTCTTGTCAGCTGTTTCCTGAGAGCTGGGGCCCAGGCTGCGTCTGTGAACAGGTAGAGAGTAGCAGTGGCTGCCCAAGGACAGAGGGCCCAGGGCTCTCTAGCTCACCCCTCTTCCAACCTGCCCAGGATCACTAAAGCCTTTTGGGAAGGGCGGCCCCTGGGTCTGAGTGTGGCATCCCCAGCCTCCACAGCCCCCAGGCTGGTCCTCAGGCTCCTTGTCATCCTGTAGGCCCGGGGGGAAGCCAAGAACCTCAAATGTGATGAATAGATTCGGGAGCTGGAGTGTGAGCCCCAGTCAGCCTCCTTACCTGAGCCTCTCTGTGTCTTGCAGGTCATGGCACACTGTGGATTGTGTCCTGCACCATAGCACCCTCAGCTTCTATAGAAATGCCCAAGCCATGAACATAGGACTGCCCTCCCATGGAGAGGTGCCAGTCAGCTTGACCAGGGCCCAGGGCAGCGTGACCCTGGATTACTGGAAATGCAAGCACATCTTCAAGCTAGGATAAGGCCAACATCTAGGTCGGGGAGCTCGCAGGTGGCCAAGAGGTGTGAGGGGGACAGCTTGGGTGGCCCCTGGAGGGCAACAGAGCTGCCCTGGCCAGATTCCTTTCAACTTCCGGGGAGTGTTAGAAGAGGGCATCAGGGTATCCCGATGCTGCCTAGGCACTGCCTGCCAGCTGGAGGGGACAGCTGGGTGTGGTTTGGCCTGGGAGGCCCACTCCCCATGTCATGGTCTCACAGAACCTGAGGAGCCTGCCTGGCTCACCTACCCAGGCTGCTTCTGAGCTGACCTCCCCAGCCCTTTGGCCAGACAGCCATGCACTGGGACCTCTCTGGTACATAGCTGTCCCCAGCTATGCCCTAAGGTTCTTTCTTCCTCCACAGTTTACAAGATGGAAAGGAGCATTGTTTCAAGCCAAGGATAAGGTGAGCTCGCCCCCTGCCCTCGGCCTCATCTGTTTTCCCCTTCCATGTACTAGAATCCCATGGCTTCTAGAATGCTCCTTCTCTCTTTTTTCTCCGCCTCTCCCTTCCTTTCTTCATGTCACTTGTGTCCCATTTCTTAGTGTTTGTTAGCCACTGGCAATGTCCTGCTAATTAATGTAAAATAGTCAGAAAAGTGCTTTTCTGTGATCTCCATGGTGTGGCTGAGTCTCTTCAGCAGTGCAGATTATGAAATCTGCACTTTCATAAACTGCACGTTCAGTTCAATATGTATTAAGCACCTGTTGTGTACCTCTGCTGGGCATGGCGAATAAAAAAGACACTGCCCTAAAGAAGCTAACATTCTACTGAGGGGAAGTGACACATTCACAAAGAAGTAAATGCAAGTCCTCTTGGCTGGAGGAGGGAGGGGCTCATCAGCCTGCTTTGGGTCCAAGCCCACACTTCAGTGGAGCCTTGGCTGGAGCTAAGGAGTTAGAGGTGATATCCAGGGAGGCAGATGGTAACCAAGAAAGAGGGACCTGTATGGAGGGATATAGGCGCAGAGGGACAGATCTAGGCCAGACTTCACCAACAATGTATTACTGTCCTACTTTCCCCACATCCCCTCCAACATTCCACATTATCTTTCCCTGTCATTCTAGCCAATCTGACAGGTATGTAGTGGTACCTCAGAGTTGTCTTAATTTGCATTTCTCCGATTAATAATGACTTGGAGCATCTTTTCATATGCCTAGAAATAGTTTCAATTTCTTCATCTGAGAATTGTCTGTTCATACCCTTTGATCATTTATCAATTAGAGAATGGCTTGAATTCTTATAAGTTTGAGTCAATTCTTTATATATTTTGGAAATGAGGCCTTTATCAGAACCTTTGAATATAGAAACATTTTCCAAGTTTATTGCTTCCCTTCTAATCTTGTCTGCAAGAGTTTTGTTTGTACAAAAACTTTTTAACTTGATATAATCAAAATTTTCTATTTTGTGATCAATAATGACCTGTAGTGCTTCTTTGGTCACAAATTCCTTCCTCCTCCACAGGTCTGAGAGGTAAACTATCCTATGTTCTTCTAATGTATTTATAATATCATTCTTTATGCCTAGATCACGAAAGCATTTTGACCTTGTCTTGATATACAGTGTTAAGTGTAGGTCCATGCCTACTTTCTGCCATACTAGTTTCCAATTTTCCCAGTAGTTTTTTTTCAAATAGTGAATTCTTATCCCAAAAGTGGGGTCGTTGGGTTTGTCAAACACTAAATTGCCATAGTTATTAACTATTTTGTCCTGTGAACCTTATTCCACTGATCAACTAGTCTATTTATTAGCCAATACCAACTGGTTTTGATGACCGTTGCTTTATAATGTATTTTTAGATCTGGTGCAGCTAGGCCACCTTAATTTGATTTTTTTTTTCATTAATTCCCTTGAAATTCTTGACCTTTTGTTCTTCCAGATGAATTTTGTTGTTATTTTTTTCTAGATCATTAAAATAGATTCTTGGGAGTTTGATTGGTATAACACTAAATAAATGGATTAGTTTAGGTAGTATTGTCATCTTTATTATATTCACTTGGCCTATTCAAGAGCACTTAATATTTTTCCAGTTGTTTAGATCTGACTTTATTTGTGTGTGAAGTGTTTTGTAGTTTTGCTCATATAGTTCCTGACTTTCTCTTGGCAGATAGATTCCCAAATATTTTATACTATTGATGGTTATTTTAAATGGAATTTCTCTTTGTATCTCTTGCTGTTGGATTTTGTTAATGATATATAGAAATGCTGATGATTTATGTGGATTTATTTTGTATCCGACAACTTTGCTGAAGTTGTAGACTATTTCTAATAGCTTTTTAGTTGATTCTCTGGGGTTCTCTAAGTATACCATCATATCATCTTCAACGAGTGATAATTTGGTTTCCTCATTACCTACTCTTTCTCTTTTTCTTCTGTTATTATCAAAGCTAACATTTCTAATACAATATTGAATAACAATGGTGATAATGAGCAACTTTGTTTCACCCCTGATCTTATTGGGAATGGTTCCAGGTTATCCCCATTATGTATAATGCTTACTAATGGTTTTAAATAGCTGCTACTGACTATTTTAAGGAAAAACTAGACAGTATTTTCAATGCAAGTTTTCTATCCTGGCAAAGACCCAATGCAACTCAGTATCTCAGTTATAATAGACACTCCCTGGCACTGATGATTTTAGAGCACCAGTTTAAACCATCATTTTAGAATTTTAGTAAGTTACAGAAAGAAATAGCAAAACTATATTAGTAGGTGAACAAAACTGCCCCCTCTCAAAACTTGGTAAACCCAAACAGAAAATAAACAAGAAAGAAACTAAGGAGGTAAATAGCATATTTTTAAGTTGTATATGAAAGCCCTTTGGAGAACACTAGAACAGAAAGGACTATACCTTTTTTTCAGCAGTACATGACATCTACACAAAAATAGATTATGTAATAGGACATAAAAACTCGTAAATAAAATGTAAAAAGGCAGAAATATTAAATGTATTTTCATATCGTAACATAATAAAAAGTGCATTCAACAAGGAATACTGAAAAGATAGATCAAAATTAATTTCTTATTAATAATTAATATTCTAGGAATAAAGGATCAGGAAATAGAAAGTCTAAGTAACCCCATCTTGGAAAAGGAAATTGAACAAACTATTAATGAATTCCCTAGGAAAAATCCCATGGCCAGATGGGTTTTCAAGTGAATTTTACCAAACATTTAAATAATAATTAATATTAATACTATATAAACCATATGCAAAAATAGGCAAAGAAGGAATCCTATGAAATTTTATAAAATAAATAGTGCTGATACCTAAACCAGAAAAAGCTAAAACAGATAAAGCAAATTATAGACCAATTTCCTTAATAAATACTGATGCAAAAAACTTTGAACAAAATATTTACCAAGTCAATTATACCAATGTATAACATTTTCACATTATGACAAGGTGGAATTTATATCAGGAATGGATGAATTATTCAATACTAGGAAACCCTCCAGCATAATTGACCATATTAATAGAAAACCATAATATAATTATCTTAATGCTGAAAAAGTTTTTGACAAAATACAGCACTATTCTATTAAAAACACCAGAGAACATAGAAATAAAAGAAGCATTCCTTAAAATGATAAGTAGGATCTATCTAAAACAGTTAGCATTATCTATAATAGGGATAAGAAACCTTCCCAATAAAATCATGGATGAAACAAAGATGCCCCTTACCACCATTTTATTTAGTATAGTACTAAAAATGTTAGCTGTAGCAATGAGAAGAAAAAGAAACTAAAGGAATTAGAATGAGCAATGAGGAAACAATTGTTTTACATGTAACTAGGGAAAATGAAAATGTTATGAAAAAAAATAAGTGCATGATTTAGGTATAAAGAGTGACAACATAAGCAAATTAGAAGAGCAAGGAATAGTCTGCCTGTCAGATCTCAGCATTATTGCTATATCTTCCCTAAAAGCTAGGGGAAGAAATATATAACCGTATTACTACAGCATTTCTAAGGCCAGTTGACCTCAGGGGCCACTCCAAAGCCAAGAAACCTTAAGGTTATTGACAGATTGTTTATCTGACAGCAATGTTTGTCCTAAGTTTAAGGGACCTCAGGGTTATTGCAACATTTTCCTATAAGCTACACCCCATCAGTATCCATCTAGAGGACAATGTTCAGCTCTGGAGTTTGTGAATTCATCAGCAAAGTTGTAACACATCTTCAAAAGGATAAAAGAAGATGGGTTTCCTGACTCTTCCTGGATTTACTTTTCTTGGATATACACCAACCACAGCTAAGAGAGCCTCGAGTATGACTCCAAGCAGTAACTTGAAATGAAGCTGTTTGGAAGCTTTATTTTGAAAACATGTAATTGTATTGGGAAGAATGGTATTGTAAGTGCAGAAGAGTTCCTCTCTATAAAGCCATTACCAACCCTCTTAAAGGTCCAGCCTGTTCATGCAGAGTATAGCAGGTTGGTCTTTAGTTGTTGCTTCTCAGGTCTGACAGTTTCCAGGAATTTCTGTAGGGATTTCTGACACTTTAAGGTAACAGGGAGAATGGGGAATGGACAACAATAACCCTTGGTGACATCCAAATGATGGTGAATTTGATGCTGAATTTGTGTGTGCATTCTTATCTGAAAAGCTCTGAATGACATCAAGGACAATTGCTGTTAAATTCCCTTTCAATATGTGCAATTAAGGAAGAAATGTTCTAAGTTCATGATTCTATTCTGTGCCTCTTTAACTGTGAATAAACTTTTTTTCAATTCAAAAGAATGAGAAAGAGTGTTAAGAAGCCAAATATTAAGAAGGGAGTGAGAATGGAAGTAGAGGAATCAAATGTGGACAGTCTTTTCAAACATTTTAGCCAGACAAAAGGAGAGAAATCGAGGGAGGGAGGGAGGAAAAGAAGAGAAATACTGAAAATGGCTTGTCTTAGCTATTAAGGAAGCTTGTTAAATATCAGAACATTTTTGCACATGTGAGAGTTAGAGAAAAAGAAAAAAATGTCTTAAAATGTGTATGTAATGGGAGTTGCCTGGTTATGCATAGATAGTTTAACATTAAGGCTCTCTATATTGCCTAATGATGTGGGCAGTGGCACTGCAGAGAGTTGTGGAAACCCTTCTTTGGTCGGCACAGGTCCAATGTGAAAGAATTCACAAACCCAAAATATTAGACTGGCAAAAAGGAAATATATTGTGGGCACTACAGAAGCCAGCTTTTGCTAGGAAGACTGACTCCTGAGTGACAAAGTCCTGGCAGAGAAATCCTGGCAGAGAGATAAAGAGGGGTTAACACTGAGAAGAGAATGTCTTCACAGCAGGCAGAGGTCCTGATAGGCAACTATGCCAAGGAGAGAGAGAGATTCCTTGTCAAGGCATGGTCTTGCTTTGGGCTTCTGCAAAGAAATGAGCCCAAAATTGCCCTTTAATAGGAAATCTGAGACTAAAGTTTCAATTGAATCAATTACTTCAATGTTGTCACTGCCACCTAGGCCAATTGAATAAGATTACTTAAGTTCCAGCTAAGTAGGGAGTGGTCCTGGGCCAATCTTAAAGAAACCACTTAACTGCCCCAAGGGTGGGTGGGTCCCTGTCAGGAGAGTTTCAGGGCTCACCCCCAAAGTCAAGGACAGTTTCAAGGTTCACTCCATCATTTCCCCCCTTTCAAGCAGTTACCCCCAAGTTCATTTGGGGTAAAGGGGCAAAGGGGCAAAGGTCTCCTCTTCTGTAATTGCATCCAGCTGGCAAGGGTCATAGAGATTTCCCTAAATTCACTTGGGGGTTCATGCCAGGAGGGAAGGCGTGATATCTGAAAACGGCAGCAGGACATCTAAGAGGTGTTGTGTATCCCAGTCATCCCATGATCTCCATGCTGAAGGAGGGGTTGAAAATTTGCAGCTTGAGGCCTAGAGGAAACAAATCCCAGGAGCAGATTAAAAGTGGGGTGTCATTGAGAGTCACTGCAGAATAACCCACCTTTCTTTCCCCATTTCCAGGGAGCAGGGTGGCAGGCTCAAGAGTGTGATATACCCAGAAGGTCAAGTCAGGTAGGAGATATCTTATTAGAACTCTGAGTAGCAGCCTCTGGTGCCCTTTGGCTTCTAAAATCCTCTGAACCCCAGGGTTAATGGTTGTCCCAAAGTTAGCTTTGAGGCTTCTTTAATTAAAAGGGCCTTGGCAACCACTGCTCTGAGGTCGGATGGTCAACCTGGGGAAGTACACAGCTGCTCCTGGGAGGCAGGGTCTGGAGGATGGGCATGGCCCTGCCTGTCAGAGCTGCAGATCAAGATAAGAATGCAGTTAAGCTTCTCCAAACCTCTTAACTGTCTAATTAAAATTTTGTGCTTAAAAAATATCTCCGGAGGTCTGAGAAGAGAGTTGGGTCCTTAATCTCACCATTAAATCGTGCCAACATTTAAATGACAGGTTACTAATCTGGTGAGGCAGAAGAGAGATCTCGAGACAGTTCTGGGGTTCCCTTGCAATACCTGCTCGAGGGGCACCCCTAGCCTCATCATTTGGTTCCCTGACAGAGAATGATTTCATCATTTGGTTCAATAACCATATTATTTGGTTCCTTGACGATTGGGAACCCCAGAAATCTGGCCTTTTCTTGTTGTTTTATTCTATAGCTGGACACGCAAATACACTGGAAGATTTGAGTCCTCAAAGCCCCAGGCTCGAATAGTATTCTCTCAGGGACACCTTGTTGAGAATACCTGCATTCTCTAATAAAAAGGCCCCCTTACTCAAGGGAGCATTTTGTCATCTTTCCATCTCTAGAGATGTCTAGACAGACAAAGAGCTATAGAATCAAGGAAATTAAGGCTTTTTTGGCAAAATGGGACAAAACACCTCTGTTTCTCAAAAGATCTCAAACCTATAAAACTTAAATTAAAAGAGCATTGTAGGGTGCTGCTTAAATTTGGTAGAAGGAAATCAAGCTCTCTCCTTCCAGCCCCGCTAGGGGCAAGACAGCTTCCCTCTGCATCTTTCTGCAGCCTTTATCAGAAAGATCTGAAATCCCTTTCAAACAGAACTTTATGTCTTTATGTCTTTATCTCTCTCACCTGGACTAAATCCTGGGACTTCCAGCTTTTTTTTTTTTTTTTCCTTTTCTTCAGGAGCTGATTCTGTTCTCTCCGAGGCTGAGGAGAGGCCTGGCCATTGTTTTGGGGTCCACACCCAGCCTTTGTGAGGTCCAGGGCCAGTGCCCTCCTTGATTTGTCCTGGGGAGATGTTAATGTTGGGCAGTCTGCCCCAGATGTGGAGACCTTTGCCTCTTTACCCCAAATGAACTTGAGGGTGACTGCTTGAAAGGGCCACCAACATTGAGGGCAAGGTAGGGAAGGAGAGGTATGGTAGGAGTGGGTGTTGCCTCTTTGCACGGTGCTTTACATAGACTAAGCACTTACTTCAATCAGCAATTCATGCCTCTAAAGCCCACTTCAACTCTAAATATGCAAGCTGAGGTGAGACTTAGGCCAAGATATTTCCCTTTTCTGAACTTCAGTTTCCTCTTCAGTACATTTGGGAGGAAAGATAACTAGTCTCTGAGGACTCTCAGTTCCACATCTAAGATCTTGTGTATGACTTTGGGCAAGCCATTCTTGGCCTTCAGTTTCTTTATCCATAGAATGAGGGGTTGGACTAGATTGCCTCTGAAATCCCTTTGAGTGCCAGATCTATTATCTGATGTTCCTCTTTGTGATGGTGGACAGGTCACATTATTTTTTTGGGATGGAATTTCCAGCTCTGTAAAATAAGGAGGTTGAACAGACAGCCTCTGAGCTCCCTTTTGACTCAAAGATTTTGTGTATGACTTTCAGAAAGTCACTTATCCTCCCATAGGCCTCAGTTCCCCTTATGTAATATTAGGGGGTTAGATTTGATGGCCTGTGATGTTCCTTTGAGTTCTAGATTTATGACTGTGGACCTGTGGACCCACTGATGGGGTGAAAGCAGAAGTGTAAATATACCATAGGGATCATGGCCTATAAGATTCCCATCTGAATAAGATTATAGTGTACTTTGGAAATAGTCCCCCAAATCAATAAAAAACACAATAGAACATAGATAATGTTAATATGTGCTTTTCTAAGTCAATCTTTGGTCCACAGGGTGGACCACATATATGGCCTTATATATGGCTTAGGAGGAATGACTGAATAGAGAGGTAATTAAAGCAACAACTATAGACCATGTATTCATTTCAGAAGCTTGGCAGTAACTAAAAAGGGGAGGGGTTCAGAATGCAGTGATCACAGCAGCAAAGAGATGGAGCACATAATACATTGGCAAGAATACTAGATTTGGGGTTAGAGACATATTTGAATCAAATTCTATTCATTAACATAAAGATTAAACCTGCAGCTCATGATTTGCTTCCAGATTGTGTATGTTTCAAGAGTAACATTGTAATAGCATTTTATTTTTTCCAAAGACATGTAAAGATGGTTTACAACATTCATTGTTTTATAAAATTTGGCTTCCAAATTTTCTTCCCTCCCTCCCTTACCTCCCCCTTTCCCAAGACAGCAAGCAATTCAAAAGTAATATTTTTACTAGTCCTGTCCAACCAGGAAGTGTTCATTTGCATTCCTAATTTCACATTCACAGTCTTAATGTTGATGTTTATTTTCTACATTTCCATCAAAGTTAAGGCTCAGCTATGTTCTTTTATTCATTTCCCTTGAGTTTTGCTCTTGTATATATGCAATATTAATACTTTACCTAATTAACATCTACATTACAGGATGAATCCATCCCAATAATGTCTCCAAGACTATTAAGAGTTAATCTAACATTAATTTTGACAGGATTAAAAGTGTAACAAATAACCCTAGTACTGATATTTTAGTCTGAATTCATATTGATATTTCAATTCATAAATTCAGGATTTCATTTGGCTCCATTATGTTTTCTTCAAGCAAAAATCAACCTTTCCTGGACTGAAATGCAAGGAAAGTAGAGTTGCTTTTTTTTTTTTTTTTTTCCTTTCCCTCTGAAGCAATTGGGGTTAAGTGACTTGGCCAGGGTCACAGAGCTAGGAAGTTTTAAGTGTCTGAGACCAGATTTGAACTCAGGTCCTCATAACTTTAGGGCTGGTGCGCTATCCACTGCACCACCTAGCTGCGCCCCCCCCCCCTCGCCCCCCATCCCCCAGGAAAATAGAGTTTCAAATGAGTTAGGTGAAGTATTATGAGTTGGTGTGAGATGGCAGACAAAAAACTGTAATATCCATATTGGCCACAAGATGGTAATCTTCCAGTTTAAATCTTTTTGTGAACTACACTAGCCCATTTGATCACCAGATGGCACAGAAGATGGCTATATTTTTAAAATAGAAATTATTTCCTCAAGAAAGATTTATTTAATTGAAACAATAGATCTAGCCAGAATAAGAGGGAAAAATGAAACACTCCTTCTAAGCACTGACACTGTTAAATCTACTTCCTTTACATCTTTTTTTCCTTTCTTTTTGTGGGTTCTGTTGCTCTAGAATGTGGTTAGTCTCATTTTAATGTTGTTTTCAAGAGAGAATAGGGAACACAGGAATACCTGACTTTTGTTTGCCTTCTTGGCTCTTCCTCTCCATCTCTGGTATTTCTCTTTTTAACTCCCACAACCTCATTACTTTACTCCTCCCCCTGAGTGTCCCTGACTCCATTCTTCCCTTCATCCCCTCTCCAATCCTTCTCAGCTGTCAAAGGGCCCATGTCTGATTGTATTCATTCCCTGCTCAATGAGTTCCAGCAGCTACCTAATAATATATGTAAGGCCAAATACAAACTCCTCTCTTATTTAAAACTATTCATTATCTGGCTACAACTTCCCTTTGTAGCCTCCTTTTATATCATTCAGCCCCATGTGCTTCATAATTCAGCTAATTCAACCTTCTTGCATCTTGCTTTGCTTCAAATATAAAACTTCATATGCAAAAATATTTCTCATCTCCAAGCTTTTGACAAGACTGTGCCCAATGCCTGAAAATTCCTTCTTTACTCACGTCTGCCTGAGAATTCTTAGTTTCCTCAATACCACTTCTTATGGGAGGCTTTTGGACCCCTTCCCTCGATTGCTGAATCTCCCCTCCTTGACCATTTGTTTTTCTTTTTATGTATATTTTGTATGTACATATATCTGATACGCCTACCAACAGGCTGCAAGTTCCTTGAGTACAGAGGCTATTTCAGTTTTATCTTTGTATTTTCAGCACCTAAACTAGGATCTGACATATTTTGTTGTTTTCAGTTATTTCAATTATATCAGACAAATACTTAGGGCTTATTAAATCATACATAAATATATCTATATATAAAACCAATTAAGTGCTATTGAGAAAACTAGGGTGGTGATACGTAAAGCAGGTAACTGGTACAGTGGATTGAGTGTCAGGTCTGGATTCAGAAAGATTCATCTTCCTCAGTTCAAATCCACTTTCAGATACTTCCTGACTGGGTGACCCTGGGAAAGTCACTTCATTCCATTTACCTCAATTCCTCTTCTATCAAATAAGTTACAGAAGGAAATAGCACACTGTTCCAGTATCTTTGCCAAGAATACCTCAAATGAGGTCATGAAGAGTTGGGCATGATTGAAATGACTGAACAATAACAAAAAGAGCAACTAGGTGGCTCCGTGGATAGAGCACTGAGCCTGTCGTCAAGACCTGAGTTTAAATTCATTTATTAACTTTGTTAGCCCAGGCAAGACATTTAACCCTGCTACCTCAGTTTCTTCATCTGGAACATAGGCTGGATAAGGAAATAGTCAACCACTCCAGTATCTGTGTCAAGAAAATTTCAAATAAAGTCACCAAGATTCAGACAGCCTGAAAAATTTTGTTGACATCACAAAAGATTACAAATTCTTCATCTTTCATATCAATCCACTCTATGATATTTCAAGTAATTTGTCATCCATCATTTACCCAAAGGCCCAAAAGGAGAAATTCACTAAGCCACAAGTCAACACGTTCAATTTTCAGACAGCTCTAATATTTAGAAATGTCTTCCACAATCTGAGTTAAAAATTTACCCACCTATTGCTCCTGATTGTCCTGTTGAAGATAAACAAAACCCTTAGAATCCTTCTTCTATACAAGATATTCATAGTTTTGAATTAATTAATCATTCATTAAGCCTAAGCAGATGTCAGGTGTTCTGCTAGGCTTTGAAAATATAAGGGATCAAAGGAAACAGTTCAAGTCCTCAAGGAGTATATTGTATCTGGAGAGAGACTAGAGGTACACATATAAATATGTACAAAATATATACAAGATGGATACATATATATGAGATAATTTGAGAAAGACACTGGCACCTCTTGTGTGTGTGAGAAGGTTTTAGGTAGACAATGGAATTAATGAAATTAAGGATTATAAGAGGCAGAGAAGAGGAGGGAGAGCATTTTAGGTATGAGGAAAGGCCTGTACAAAATCACAAAGACAAAAGGATATCATGTGTGAGAAACACCAACAACAGTATGACTGGATTATACAGACCGTGAAGGGGAATAACATATAATAAAACTTGAAGGATTGATTTGAACCTCATTATGGGTCTTTAAGTGACAGAGGAATTTAAATTTTAACCCAGCAGCAATGGGAGCCACTGGAGTTTATTGAACAGAGAACAGAAAGGGTCAGAACTGCAAGTCTGGGCAATCATTTTAGTAGTAAAGGATATATTAAAAAGGGAAGAGTTTAAGGAAGGGTATTCTAAGTTAGGCCTGTGTAAGCTATCAAGATACCAAAGAAAAGCGGTCCTTACCCGGGTGGGCAGTAAATAAGTTGTTTTTAGGGCGCTTAGTAGACTAGTCCTGGGTGGTGGCAGGAAAGTGGTAGATCTCCAGGTCATACCTAAACCTAGCCAGATAATATCCCATGGTCACATGGGTGCTTTGGGAGAGTTGTTTTGCTGTTTACATTAAGAAATATACCAAAGTCATGATCTTATGCTCTTATTCCAATCATAAAACCTGGCTCTTGGTAGTGTTTTGTTTTGTTTTTTTTAATTGAAGCTTTTTATTTACAAAACATATGCATGGGTGATTTTTCAACACTGACCCTTGCAAAACTTTCTGTTCCAAAATTTTCCCTCCTTCCCCCGAGCTTCTCCCCTAGATGGGAGGTAGTGCAATACATGTTAAATATGTTAAAATATATGTTAAATCGAATATATGTATACATATTTATACAGTTATCATGATGCACAAGAAAAATGGGATCTAAAAATTAAAAAAATTAAAAAAAAAAACCTGAGAAGGAAAACAAAATGCAAGCAAACAATAACAGAAAGTGTGAAAATGCTATGTTGTGGTCTATATTCAGTTCCCACAGTCCTCTCTCTGAGTATAGATGTCTCTCTTCATCACTGAACAATTGGAATTGGTTTGAATCATTTCTTATTGAAGATAGCCACATCCATCAGAATTGATGATCATATAGTCTTGTTGCTGCCGTGTGTAGTGATCTGGTTCTGCTCATTTCACTTAGCATCAATTCATGTAAGTCTCTCCGGGCCTCTCTAAAATCATCCTCCTGATCATTTTGTACAGAACAATAATATTCCATAACATTCATATACCATAATTTATTCAGCTATTCTCCAACTGATGGGCATCCATTCAGTTTTCAGTTTCTAGCCACTACAAACATTTTTTTCACATACAAGTTCCTTTCTCTTCTTTAAGATCTCTTTGGGGTATAAGCCCAGTAGTAACACTGCTGGATCAAAGGGTATGCACAGTTTGATAACTCTTTGAGCATAGTTCCAAACTGCTTTGCAGAATGGCTGGATCCATTCACAATTCCACCAACAATGTATCAGTGCCCCAGTTTTCCCACACCACCTCCAACATTCATCATTATCTTTTCCTGTCAACTTAGCTAATCTGAGAGGTGTGTAGTGGTATTTCAGAGTTGTCTTAATTTGCATTTCTCTGATTAATAGTGATTTGGAGCACCTTTTTATATGACTAGAAATAGTTTCAAGTTTTTCATCTGAAAATTGTCTGTTCACAACCTTTGACCATTTATCAATTGGAGAATAGATTAAACTCTTATAAATTTGAGTTAATTCTCTATATATTTTAGAAATGAGGCCTTTAACAGAACCTTTGAATGTAAAAATGTTTTCCCAGATTATTGCTTCCCTTCTAATCTTGTCTGCATTAGTTTTGTTTGTATAAAAACTTTTTAACTTAATATCATCAAAATTTTCTATTTTGTGATCAGTAATGATCTCTAGTCCTTCTTTGGTCACAAATTCCTTCCTCTTCCACGGGTCTGAGAGGTAAACTATACTATGTTCTTCTAATTTTTTTTTATAATATCATTATTTGTATCTAGATCATGACCCCATTTCAACTTTATCTTAGTATATGATATTAGGTGTGAGTCAGGGCCTACTTTCTGCCATATTAGTTTCCAATTTTCCCAGCGGTTTTAATCAAATAGTGAGTTCTTATCCCAAAAGTTGGGGTCTTTGGGTTTGGCAAAAACTAGATTACTATAGTCATTGATTATTTTGTCCTGTGATCCTAACCTATTCCACTGATCAACTACTCTGTTTGCTTTATAATATAGTTTTAGATCTGGTACAACTAGGACGCCTTCATTTGCTTTTCTCTTCATTAATTCCTTTGAAATTCTTGACCTTTTGTTCTTCCAGATGAATGTTGTTATTTTTTTCTAGGTCAGTAAAACAGATTCTTGGGAGTTTGATTGTTATAGCACTAAATAAATAGATTAGTTTAGATAGTATTGTCATCTTTATTATATTCACTCAACCTATTCAACAGCATTTGATATTTTTCCAGTTGCTTAGATCTGACTATTTCTGTGAAAACTGTTTTGTAGTTTTGCTCATATAGTTCCTGACTTTCCCTTGGCAGATAGAGTCCCAAATATTTTATACTATTGATGGTTATTTTAAATGGAATTTCTCTTTGTATCTCTTGCTGTTGGATTTTGTTAGTGATATATAAAAATGTTGATGATTAATGAGGATTTATTTTGTATCCTGCCCTTTTGCTAAAGTTGTGGATTATTTCTAATAGTTTTTTAATTGATTTTCTAGAGTTCTCTAAGTATACTGCTGAGTTATGGGACCCTGCCGAGAGGGAGTACAGAGGCCACCTCAAGCTTTGGTGCACAATATGTTTTCTGCCATTTTGCAGAAACACCCTTGTTGAGCAAGGAGCAATGGTTTGTGATTCATGGGAATGAGTATTGGTCTGAGGGTCACAGCCAGTGGCTCATGATCAGGGATGTCTTGACAGGGCCTCTCACCTGTGAGCAAGTTGCTAAATTGCTGGATTGTCTCTCCCCCCATTGACAGATACCATGGATACGCAAAACCCACAAGCTGCTTCTCTGAATGGGGATTGGGGATTGCCTACTGTTCACACGCTGATCATGCTTGCAAAAATGTATATCAACAAGGCTGTATGGCATAATAAACTGGAGCTCTTTTCTTACCCTATGAGTCCCCTGCCTCATTCATCTCACTTCTGAGATCAAAGGGCTCTCAACCAAGATGGCTGCAACAGTATATCATCATATCATCTGCAGAGCATGATAGTTTGGTTTCCTCATTACCTACTCTAATTCTTTTAGTCTCTTTTTCTTCTCTTATTGCCAAGGCTACCATTTCTAATACAATATTGAATAATAATGGTGATAGTGGGCAATCTTGTTTCACCCCTGATCTTATCGGGAATAGTTCTAATTTGTCCCCATTACATATGATGCTTGATGATGGTTTTAAATGCATTCTACTAATCATTTTAAAGAAAAGTCCATTTATTTCTCTACTCCCTAGTGTTTTTAATAGGAATGGATGTTGGATTTTATTAAATGCTTTTTCTGCATGTATTGAGATGATCATTTTTTTTGTTATGGTTATTGATATAGTCAATTATGCTAATAGCTTTACTAATATTGAACCAGCCCTGCATTCTTGGTATAAATCCTACTTGGTCATGGTGATCCTGAGGATCATTTTCTGTAATCTCTTTGGTAATATTTTATTTAAGATTTTTGCATCCATATTCATTAGGGAGATTAATCTGTAATTTTCTTTCTCTGTTTTCATCCTACCTGGTTTAGGTATCAGTACCATGTCTGTGTCATAAAAGGAATTTGGTAGGAGTCCTTTGTTCTCTGTTTTTTCAGATAGTTTATATAATATTGGGGTGAATTGTTTTTTAAATGTTTGGTAGAATTCACATATAAATCCATTTGGTCCTGGGAATTTTTTCTTAAAGAGTTGATTAAATGCTTGTTCTATTTCTTTTTCTAAAATGGGACTATTTAAGCAATTTACTTCCTCCTCTGTTAATCTGGGCAGCCTATATTTTTGGAGATGGTCATCCATTTCACTTAGGTTATCAAATTTATTGGCATAAATTTGGGCAAAGTAACTTCTAATTATTGCTCTAATTTACTCTTCATTGGTGTTTGATTTTCCTCTTTCCTTTTTCTAAACAAATTAACTAAATGTTTATCTATTTTGTTGTTTTTCAATAAAACCAACTTTTAGTTTTATTTATTAATTCAATAGTTTTTTTCTTTTAACTTTCAATTTTATTAATCTCTCCTTTTATTTTCAGAATTTCAAATTTGGTATTTGATTGGGTGTTTTTTCATTTGTTCTTTTTCTAACTTTTTTAGTTGCAAGCCCAATTCATTGATCTCTTTCTCTATTTTATGCAACTTAAGCACCTAGAGATATAAAATCCCCCCTTATTACCGCTTTGGCTGTATCTCACAAATTTTGGTATGCTGTCTCATTATTGTCAATTTCTTGGATGAAATTATTTATTGTGTCTATGATTTGCTGTTTCACCCATTTATTCTTTAGGATGAGATTTATTTAATTTCCAATTACTTTTTGCTCTATTTTCTCCTGGACTTATATTGCATATGATTTTTATTGCATCATGATCTGAAAAAAAATGCATTTACTATTTCTGCCTTTTTGCATTTGATTTTGAGGTTTTTATGCCCTAACACATGGTCATTTTTTGTGTAAGTTCCTTGAACCTCTGAGAAAAAAAGTAACTCCTTTCTGTCTCTATTTTATTTTCTCCAAAGAGCTATCATACCTAACTTTTCTAAAATTTTGTTTACCTCCTTAACTTCTTTCTTATTTATTTTGTGGTTCAATTTATCTAGTTCTAAAAAAGCAAAGTTGAGGTCCCCTACTAGTATAGTTTTGCTGTCTATTTATTCTTGCATCTAACTTCTCCTCTAGGAAGGTCCATGCTATACCACTTGGTGCATATATGTTTAGTATTGATATTGCTTCATTATCTGTGGTATCAATATGCTTTAAATGTGCTTTTTGTAAACAACATATTATAGGATTCTGGCTTTTAATCCAGTCTGCTATCCACTTCCATTTCATGGGGGAGTTCATCATATTCACCTTCACAGTTAAAATAACTAATTCTGTACTTCCTACCATCTTATTTACCCTAGGTTATGCTTTTCTCTTTCCTCTTCCCCAGTATTTTGCTTTTGAGGATCACCTCCCTCAAATAGCCCTCCCCCTTTAGAGCCCCTTTCACTTTTTTACACCTTTCCCTTAATTCTTCTGTTTTCCCTTCTATTAGTCTTTCCTATTCTTTCCCCCCTTTCCCTCCTACTTCCCTCCAAGGTGAGACAATTTTCGTTATGATACCAAATATATCAGAACATATTTGATATGTTGATATTCTGATATTCTCTGTTAGAGACAAAACTGATGAGAGTAAGATTCACATAATTTTCATCCCCCTCCCTTCTTTTCCTCAATTATAATAGTTTTCTTTGCCTCTTTGTGAGATGTAATTTCTCTTATTTTACCTCCTTTTCCCTCTTCTTCCAGTATGATCCCCTTTCCATCTCTAGTTTCTTTTTCATATTATCATAATAAAATCATATTCTACCTGCATTCTCTAAGTATACACATAAGAGACATATAGTTCTCAAGAGTTCTTTCCTTTTAAACTTTTTATGCTTCTCTTGAGTTCTCTGTTTGGAGACCAAATCTTTTCATTAGTAATAGGTAAAATTTACCTATATCATTGAATTTCCATCTGCTTCCCTGAAAGATAATGCTCATTTTAGCTGGATAGCTTATTCTTGGCTGTAATCCCAGTTCCTTTGCTTTTCAGAATATCAGATTCCAGTCCCTTTGATCCTTAAAGGTGGAAGCTGCTAGGTCCTGGGTGATCCTAATTGTGACTCCATAGTATTTAAATTGTTTCTTTTTTGGCTGCTTGCAATATAGGAAGTTCTGAAGGAACTTATAGGAACCTATAGGATAGTTCTGAAATTTAGCCATGATATTGTTTGGGGATTTAATTTTGGGGTCTCTTTTAGGAGGTGATCAGTGCATTCTTTCAATGGCTATTTTACCTTCTGATTCTAAAATAGCAGGGCAGTTTTCTTTTATGATTTCCTATAAGATAATGTCTGTGTTCTTTTTTCCATCATGGCTTTCAGGAAGTTCAATAGATTGTGTCTAATAGATCTATTTTCCAGGTCAATTGTTTTTCCGAGGAATTATTTCATATTTTCTTCTTTTTTTTGTTTGTTTTTGTTTGACTGATTCTTGAATCTTATTGAGTCATTCATTTCCATTTGTTCAATTCTAATTTTCAGTGTATTATTTTCATCAGTTACCTTTTTTAGCTTCTTTTGTAATTGGCCAATTATTTTTTCTTTTTGTTAATTGCATTCTTTTGCCATTTTTTCCATTCCTTCCAGCAATAATCTAATTTCCTTTCCCCATTTTCTTCTAACTCTCTTTTAAGATCCTTTAAGCAATCTTCAAAGAAAGCCTTGTGAAAAGGGGACCAGCTTATGTCTCTCTTTGAGGCTTCTTCTGGAGTTGTTTTGCCTTTAGGAACCTCAAGATTAGAGATATGTTTTTCTCTCTCTCCATAAAACTGTCTATGGTGAGAATTTATTTTTTCCTTTTTTTTGTTGTTGTTGATTTTTTTAAGGCTTGAGGTCTGTTCAATGCAAAGGAGCGACAGCTGCTTTAATTTGCTCTGGGGCAGTTCTGTTGATTAATTTCCAGTGCTAGGTAATGGTGGCTAGGTCTGGTGTTCTTCCAGGGCTCAGTGGTTTACAATTTCTCTTTTACAAAAGGCAAATCTGCCAAACTACCTGCTTGCAACCAGGACAGAGTGGCCTAAGAGGCTCACAGAAGATTGCCAAGTGCATGGAAGCTACAACGCTGACTCCCCACCCCAGCTTCTTGCCCTGTATTAGGGAGACATGCTGTGGTCTGGGCTCCACAGACAGTTCCCCTGCCTAATTGAAACAGACCTGTTCTGTAATTCTTCCAAGGTATCTTCTTCTGGAAATGTGTTGTACTCCAAATTTTTTGTAGATTCTTTGACTTCAAAACCAGTTTAGAGACTTAATCTTTTGTTTGTTTGAGAGAAAGTTAGAGGAGGTTACAGAGAATCTTGTCTGTTCTCTACCATCTTGACTCCATCCCTGGAATAGTAGTATGGTTTTAATACTGGAAAAAATGATGGATCCATAAGTCCTTAACCTTTATTTAGACATAATAAAGGAATGGCATTAAAGAATAAGATGTACCAAAGACACCACACATTGATTCAGATCAGCAAAACTTTCAACTCAGCATTGCCCATCATGAACTATCAGTCAAGCCTCAGAGAGAAATCATTTTCTTTCTTCTTAGTTGATCAGAAAATAGGGTCAACAGCCAGAGTATTGAATCCTGATTCAATTCTATCTGTTCTATCTGTACCATTTTAAAACATATCTATTTAAAAATATTTTTAATGCTTTTAAAGATCAACATCATTTCACACAGTGCCCCTCCATTCTTCCCAAAGAACTAGTCTCTATAAATTTTATTATTTTTAAAAGGCAAAAAAAAAAAATTCAGTATAACTATTTTCAGACTTAAATCTGAT
This sequence comes from Sarcophilus harrisii, assembly GCF_902635505.1. Taxonomy (NCBI): domain Eukaryota; kingdom Metazoa; phylum Chordata; class Mammalia; order Dasyuromorphia; family Dasyuridae; genus Sarcophilus; species Sarcophilus harrisii. The sequence continues at coordinate 2,691,467 of NC_045432.1, forward strand.
AATATGTGCAATGAGCAACATTTATCTATCTCCCATGCATTTTTACATTGTTTGCAATTTTTCTGAGCCTTAAGATATGGGTTTTTTTTTCAACAGTTTCATTTCATAGACAATATATAAACTGTTTTTCTCTAGTTTCTCTAGCAATTTCATTTTTTCTTACTTTTACACTTATCTGAGAGGACATGAACATTTTCTGCTACCATTGTTATATTTTTCTTCTTGTAGGTCAGTCAATGTTTCCTTTATGAATTTAGATGGTAAGGAATTTGAAGTATAGTAGTCCTTGGTTTGTTCTCTTGCTTCTTTTCAACCTCATGTCTTTTCTTTATTGATCTCTTTTAATGTTTTGATTATTTGTTTTTTCTTTATCATATGGGAAAATTGTAACTGATATTTTTTCGGCTTCATCTGATGCCTAGTAAATGTGTAGTCCCTTATGTTTATTCTGAATAACTTTTATTTTTATTTTTTTAATATTCCTTTTTTATTAAAGCTTTTTATTTACAAAACATATGCATGGGTAATTTTTCAACATTGATCCTTGCAAAACCTTGTGTTTCAAATTTTCCCCTCCTTCTCCCCACCCTTCGCCTAGATGGCAGGTAACCCAATACATGTTAAATATATTTAAAAAAAAAAAAAATATATATATATATATATATATATATATATATATATATATAAAACTCTTTTTTAATATTTCTTTTAAGGGAAAAGTTGTGTGGTTTTTGCTTTCTTATCCAATCTGTGACTCTTTCATAATAGGATTCTTTAATCCATTCATTTAAATTTATCAGAGCTAAATTTATGTTTACCTCTATTTGTCTCTAACAATGTTGTTTTCACAAATTAACATTTTCCTCTCTCACTTTCTAAACATCAAACAAAACTTTTTTTTTTTAGTTACTTAATCTTTTTAAAGATAATCCTGTTCTTATCAGCTTTCTTTCCCTCACTCTCAACATCTCCTCCCCACTCCCTTTCCTTTTTCTTCCCTAGTTTTGGGGTTTTCCTTATTTCCCTTTCCCTCTTTTATTTAGTTATTTCATTTTCTATCCCTGTTATTCTTCTCACAAAAGTAGTAAAAAAAAATCCTTTTTCTCTCCTCCCTTTAAGCATTATTTGAGTTTCTAAAATGAATTTTTTGTACAGTTTCCAAAAACAATTTTGTTCCTTCATTTCTTTATTACTTATCTTTACTTTCTATCTTTTCTAGACTTTTAATCTGGGATTTATGGCTTTGATGTCTATTTAGCCATTCTTTATTCTCTGTGTTGCTTAGGATAAAACTTTCCAGGTACCTGGTTTGGATTCCTTCTTCTAAACTGTTTCTACATCACTGTTGTGGATCTTGCCCTGTACTCCCCATTGACCATGTCACACGGGCTGTGTGATTTCTGAAACAATTGTGATCTACATAACATTCCATTCTATTCAGAGACTTTCTTGGGAAATTTAAGAATTGAACTGTTTATTTTGGCTAAAGGCTAAGTGAAATAGTACAGAGGGAGAAGAGAACCCCACACAAAGCCCTGAGGCATACCTATAGCTAGAGAGTATCATCTGAAGGAGAGGCCATTAAAGGAAACTGAGAGGGAACAATTATCTAGGCTTTCTTATCTTTTAGATTCTTTTTCTTATTTGATCCTTATAACAACTTTTCCAGGTAGCCAGAGAGGGTAAATTTTATTTTCTGTATGCAACTAAACTATCTATAAATTATCACTATATTAGGTAAACACAAAAACAATCCAAATGTTTTCATAATACTATTCTCACTTTTACAGTTCCTGAATTCTTTATCCTTATTCTTAAGAGATGCCTTTGGATGGCATTGAGAGCATTATAATTAAGAATTGCTGAGCTAAAGTTACAAACTCTTAAACTCAGTAAATGACTAAAGATGCTGGTTAGCAATGTTGGTGAGTGATGGGCCAATTTATATGTACTCTATGTCTATCCAAGTGGGCCTCAAATTTCTGAATTCAAGCCATCCAATCCTATCTACTTCAGAAACAATAATGGCCATTTCTCATATTTGTGTCTATAAGATCTTTTATCATTCAGTTTTCGCCACAGATGTTGATGAGATTTAGATTTGGGGAACCCAAATGAAATTAGGGTTTCTGGTGGTCAGGGTGTTAAATGAGGTCTAGTGGCAGGTTCAGGGTTGGTTTGGTTTTCCTGCACCTCCTTGGGATTCAACACAAGGGTAGGAAGTTTGGGGGAATCCCCTTCTGGCAGTGCAGAAGTTCCCTGTAAAGGAATTTACAGACCCGAAAACCTAGATTGATAAAAGAGGTTTATTAGGGGGATTGGAAATATAAAGTCTGGTTAGGGAAATAGGTGAGGGTAAAGAGAGGATGGCACTGGAAAAGAGTATTCCAGTGGGCAGAGGCTCCTTGGGATGCCAAGCATGGTATAACTGCCATGTTTGGAACCTCTGCAAAGAGAGGATTTTAGTTTGGCTCTTTTTATAATGAGAGATTTAGCTAAAGGGGGCCCGTGGGTGGAGTCCCAAGTTGGCTCCTCACTGGGTTTCAGCTAGGGCTAGAATTTGAATTGAATTCAATGAGTTTCAGGACTGAGCCGACCCCACCCAGATAACAAAGATGAAACTGTTTGTCCTTGGGGTGGGGTCCCTCACTGAGGCAGAGTTGAAGGAGATTTTCTCCTTTAAGGATTTTCAGAGTTTCAGGGTCCCCTCTTCGATGTAATATTTCACTATCCATCTTCTTCAATATTGAGACTTCCAAGCTATGTTAAAGCTTCCCAAAATTTGCCTTCAGTCCACAGAATATGCTCAATAACAGAGTACACCACTTTGTTTAAATCATAGATTCATTGGGAAAATGCCCAGGAAACAGATTAATACCAACTGTCTAGAGTAGATGAGGAGGTACAATTAAATTGGGAATATCTTCATTAATGGAAAGAATATTTCAAAGAAAAATAGGCAAGATGACACTGAAAGTGCTGCGCTTTCTCTGCTAGCAAACACAGCCTCTATTCATCAAAGCTAAATTTAATCCATTTCAACATATATTTGTTAAATGTCTACTATATAAAAGGCAGATTATCAGGCTCTGAGGACACGGTTATACTGAACTAATAAACCTAATAAATATTTTAGGCTCTTTCTCTATCAGATACATTGCCATTATCTTAGCCATAGTCCTTCTTCTTATATACACTTTCCTTCTTGTCTATCCCTTTTCTAAAGCTCCTCTATATTGGAAATGTCCTATATCAAAAACCTTCAGGCCAGAAGCATCAAGCTTCCCTGCCAACTGCTACTCTCCCCTTTGAAATAAGAAACTAATCAGATCCCCCTAAGCAGGACTCCACCCCTTCAAAATTCCTCCCCCTCTTCAGTTTCCATAAGCTAAGGCATGAAATAAATACCAACCTACCAATATCTTAAACTATTTCCCTCCACATGCTCTGTATTTCATTCAAATGAAAATATTTTCTGTTCCTACAGCTGTCCCCACTCTGTGCCTGTTCAAGGTCATTTATAATATGACTTCAGCCTACCTAGCCAAATGTATCATTCATTTCCAAACCCAAAGGATCAATTTTCACATTTTCCAGTTGCTACAAGTATGACCTTAAGCAAGTCATTTCTGGAAAGTCAGTATACACATCTCTGAAATGAAAGGTGTATTCAATAATGCCATTCAGTAGATGGCCTCAGAAGTTCCTTGTAGCTCCAAATCTCTAGTGCTGTGGTCCAACATATCCTATAGCCCAATTAGGCCAGCATGTTCACTAAGTCTCATGGATGACATAAAACATAGTGAACATGTTTATCCTCACCTTTAATCCTAGAATGGGTTCAATGGACTTCTTCACTTAGGTAAGGGAAATAGCATGAACCCTACTGTTCACATATCCAAATCTTATATTTCAAGGCCCACATCAAGTTACACATGAAAGAATCAGACTTCAAATTAAAAAGGGTTTCAGAATCCATATCTTACCCATGTCCTTAACCTCTCTTTAAAGATATTTTGTGGTACAAGAAAGTAGTTCATTTTACTTTTAGAGTACTCTGATTAGTAAGGAAGTGTTTCCTTATATTGAGATGATCTTTTAACTTCTAACTATGGTCTTGTCTATCTGCCAAGGTCTAGTACAAGAGATGTAAATACTATTCAAATGACAGTCTCATGCCACCTCCCTCCTCTGAGTCTTCTCTAATAAAAGCTAAATAACTCTTGTCCTTTGCCAAATCCTCATATGGAATAGTTTCTAGTCCCTAATCCATCTGCTTTCTGTCAGTTTACTAGGTGACCTTCACCTTGTTTTACATGACAGTGTAGTTCCCAGAACTAAATACAATGCTCCTGATTGGTCTGATCAGAGCAGAGCATAATAGTCTTATTTTATTCTCTTCATTTACCCCCAGATCCTGATCCTTCCCCAGATATCACATTTATATGCTCACTGATTGATTTTTTCTCCTTTTACATCTTGTCTCTAGTTAAAATGTACAATTTATATGTGAATTTGTATGGGTGTCTTATTTAGTGAGTGAAATTACAGATCCTCAAGGATGAAGTTTCAGCTTCCACCTCTGTATCCTACAATTGTACCAAGCCCATAGAAGGTACTCATTAGAATGAATTAAGTGTATGCAAGTTAAATATCAGTTTTTATTCAGTTCCAAAGTATTTACTAAGTGTTCTTTAGAGGGCAAGGACAATATATTATAAATTTCTTCTGCATTCTCCATGATACCTAGCATACCACTGAGCAAAGCTCCCATGAATTATGTGACCTTGGCCAAGCCACCTAACCTCAACCTCAGTTTCTTCACTTAAAATAACTTTTAAATGTATATTTATTTCTTTCGTTTAATATTTTTCAATTACATGTAAAAAGATAACATTCATTTTTAAAATTCTGGGTGGCAAATTCTCTTCCTCCCTTCTGAACCCCCCACTCTAAGAGAAGGCAAGAAATATGATACAGATTTTACACGTGAAATCACACAGAAAATATTTCCACAATAGTCATGTAAAATAAAATAAAACACACACACACACACACACACACACACACACACACAAGAAAATATTTTTGTTTAGATGTATCTAACTCTGACAGGGGAATGGTAACTTCCTGATTAGTATAGTTTTACTGTTTCCTCCATTTGGCCTTTCCTTTAAGAATCTGGATATTATGCCATTATATATTTAGTACTGATATCACTTCATTGTCTATAGGGTCTTTAAGCAAAATAGAGTTTCTCTCCTTATCTCTTTTCATGGGGTCCATTTTTATTTTTTCCTTTGTCTAATATCATGATTGTCACCCCTGCATATTTTATTGCAGCTGAAGTATATAGATTCTGCTCCAGCTCCCTATTTTTACTCTATATAGGTCTCTTTTGAGTGAGTTTTTTGCAAGCAACATATTATTGGATTCTGGTTTCTAATCCATTTGTTACTTGCTACCATTTTATAGATAGTTCATCCCAATTATATTCACAATTACAGTTACTAACTATGCATTTTCTACACTCTGTTTTCTTTCTTTCTTTCTTTTTGGTAAGGCAGCTGGGGTTAAGTGACTTATTCAGGGTCACACAGCTAACAAGTGTTAAATGTCTGAGATCGGACTTGAATTTAGGTTCTCCTGATTTCAGACCCAGTGCTCTATCCACTGTGCCATCTAGCTCCCCCCTCCAATTTATTTTCTTGTTTAACTTTCTCCCTTTCTTATTATTATGATTGTCCTCTAAAGTTTGTTTTATTTCTGACCACTGCCTTCCTTTATATTTCTTTCCTTTTATCACCCTCTCTTTTTATCTATTTCCCCATTTCATTCCTCACTATGATTTCTATACTCAATGAGTGTGTATATTTGTATATGTGTATGTACACCTTGGCACCAATTTATATGAGAGTAAAGTTGTTATTGCTTGCTCAATTACCATTTTCTCCTCTACCATAAAAACTCTTCTTTGTGTGTCTCTTTTAAATGAGATATTTTTTTTTCATATTTCCTCTCCCTTTCTCCTTCTCCCAGGGCATATTTCACATCTACTCATTTTTTAAATATCATCCTAACATAATCTACAGTGTCTTCTTATTTGTAAAAGTTAAAAATGCTCACAATGAAAATTTAATCATAATTTAAGTAAGGTCATTCAGTACCATCCTTGGTCTTATTTAAATTTCATACTTTCCCCTAGTTCTTTGCATATACAGAAATGAGAAAAGGAAAGAAGAAAGGGAGGGAAGAAAGGAGGGAGGGAGAGACAGAGAGATAGAGACCAAGATAGAGAGATAGAGAGACACAGAAAGACAGAGACAGAGACAGAGACAGAAAGACAGAGAAAGGAAGACACAGAGAGACAGAGACAGGCACAGAAAAAGAGACAGAGAATGAGAGAGACAAATAAAGAGAGAAAGGAGTGAGAGAGAGGCAGAGAAAATGAGAGACAAAGAGACACAGAAAGACAGAGAGACAAGGATGGGGAAAGAGACAGAGAGAATGAGAGAGACAAAGAGAGACAAGAGGAGAGAGAGAGAGAGAGAGAGAGAGAGAGAGAGAGAGAGAGAGAGAGAACTAGAGAGTAAGGAAGAGAGAGAGGGAAAGAAGGAGAGAAAGAGGGAGAGATAGGGAGGAAGTTAAAACCAGTGGAAGAATGAACTGCGATCTTCTTTCAGGTAATTATACTAGTATAGTAGAGAAAAATAGAGGTTTTGTTATGTCCTGAATTGTTATGCCCTGAATAAAATGAATATGGCCACACACACACACCCTTCCTTGCCATTGACTGGGAGAATTGAGTCAGGAAAATCTTGAGGCTCCGACTTCCCTTCAAATACCATTGAGAGATAAACTTCAGCTGCTTTATCTAAATCCTTGCTGGGATAATTCTCCCTTGTTTTGAGTATTGCCCCACACCTGGCTGTCTCCTGCCCTTGACCTTTTTATCTATCTATTTTAACTATCCTGTCAGAATTAAGTTATGATCCTTTCCTGGATTATGGCTTGTCCATTCTCCCAGGGTCCTGCCCCCCCTTATCTGCATTTGTAAAACCCTAATTAGCTAAAATCCCATATAAGCCTCAGTTTCTCAGGGCCAAATGATTTTGGACATGAGTTCCATCTGGTCAGCTATTCTAAATTTTCCTCATTAAAAGATAAAAAACCAATCTTTGTCTTGTCTCAGTTTCTCCGGCACTACAGTTTGACACTTGCTCAATACACAAGCAGGTGGCATGAAAGGAATTCAGCCACCATGTCATGGGTTTAGAAGTAAGAGGTACAAGCTGCTAGCTGCCTTATGCCTGTTGGGAAAGCAGAGAGCTCCTGGACAGAAGATTCCTGCTTTTACATTTCACATCTAAAATTGAAGCTGTCTAATCTGTGATTTTAAAAACAGTTAAAATGGAAATTGTGCCGAAATTATAAAGCAGCAGGGGTTCATATTTTGCAAGTTTTCTGCATCTAATTTTTTCACCAATACTGGCACATGGAAAATACTAAGCTACTAAAAAAGAAAAACATTTTACAAATAATATATATTGAAGGCAAAGATACTCTTTTATTTTAGATTCCTTAGAAAAACATCCAGGTAATTCTGAGAGGCAGGTTTGGTGTACAGGTGTCCCATCCTCATGGAAAGAATTATGGGCCCAATACCCCAGTGATCTGGAAAAGCCTGAAATGCCTTTTGGCTCTGCCTTCATATCAAAGAAATGTGAGAAAGAAGACCTCAGACTCAATTTCAAAGTCTGTGATGTTTTATTGAAAGAAAGACAGCAGTACAATGATCCACAACTACTCTGAAGGACTTAATGATTAAAACTCCTATCCATACCCAGAGAAGAAACTGATTGTGTCTGAATACAGGCTGAAGCATTCTCTCTCTGTCTCTGTCTCTCACTTTTTCTCTCTCTCTCTTTTTCTTTTTCCTCTCCTCTCTCTCTCTGTCTCTCAAAGAAAAAAAATATTTTAAAAAAGAAGTCTTCTCGAATCACAACCCCAATTGGCTCACACACAAAAAAAGAAAGAAAAGAAAAAATGATTTAAAAAAGCATTCTCCAGGTCATTGATACCAGTTGGTTTATTTTATTTTTTTTATTTAATAGCCTTTTATTTACAGGTTATATGCATGGATAACTTTACAGCGTTAACAATTGCCAAACCTCTTGTTCCAATTTTTCACCTCTTACCCCCCACCCCCTCCCCCAGATGGCAGGATGACCAGTAGATGTTAAGTACATTAAAATATAAATTAGATACACAATAAGTATACATGACCAAACCGTTATTTTGCTGTACAAAAAGAATCAGACTCTGAAATATTGTACAATTAGCTTGTGAAGGAAATCAAAAATGCAGGTGGCCATAAATATAGGGATTGCGAATTCAATGTAATGGTTTTTAGTCATCTCCCAGAGTTCTTTCTCTGGGTGTAGCTGGTTCAGTTCATTACTGCTCCATTGGAAATGATTTGGTTGATCTCGTTGCTGAGGATGGCCTGGTCCATCAGAACTGGTCATCATATAGTATTGTTGTTGAAGTATATAATGATCTCCTGGTCCTTCTCATTTCACTCAGCATCAGTTCATGTAAGTCTCTCCAGGCCTTTCTGAAATCATCCTGTTGGTCATTTCTTACAGAACAGTAATATTCCATAATATTCATATACCACAATGTATTCAGCCATTCTCCAACTGATGGGCATCCATTCAGTTTCCAGTTTCTGGTCACTACAAAAAGGGCTGCCACAAACATTCATGCACATACAGGTCCCTTTCCCTTCTTTATAATCTCTTTGGGATACAATCCCAGTAGTAACACTGCTGGATCAAAGGGTATGCACAGTTTGATAACTTTTTGAGCATAGTTCCAAACTACTCTCCAGAATGGTTGGATTTGTTCACAACTCCACCAACAATGCATCAATGTCCCAGTTTTCCCGCATGCCCTCCAACAATCATCATTATTTTTTCCTGTCATCTTAGCCAATCTGACAGGTGTGTAGTAGTATCTTAGAGTTGTCTTAATTTGCATTTCTCTGATTAATAATGACTTGGAGCATCTTTTCATATGACTAGAAATAGTTTCAATTTCAACATCTGAGAATTGTCTGTTCATATCCTTTGACCATTTTTCAATTGGAGAATGGCTTGATTTTTTATAAATTAGAGTTAATTCTCTATGTATTTTGGAAATGAGGCCTTTATCAGAACCTTTGACTGTAAAAATATTTTCCCAGTTTATTGCTTCCCTTCTAATCTTGTCTGCATTAGTTTTGTTTGTACAAAAACTTTTCAGTTTGGTATAATCGAAATTTTCTATTTTGTGATCAGTAATGATCTCTAGTTCTGCTTTGGTCATAAAGACCTTCCCCTTCCACAGGTCTGAGAGGTAAACTATCCTATGTTCCTCTAATTTATTAATAATTTCATTCTTTATGCCTAGGTCATGAACCCATTTTGACCTTATCTTGGTGTACGGTGTTAAGTATGGATCAATGCCTAGTTTCTGCCATATTAGTTTCCAATTTTCCCAGCAATTTTTATCAAACAGTAAGTTCTTATCCCAAAAGCTGGGATCTTTGGGTTTGTCAAAGACTAGGTTGCTATATTTGTTGACTGTTTTATCCCTTGAACCTAACCTATTCCACTGATCAACTAATCTATTCCTTAGCCAATACCAAATGGTTTTGGTAATTGCTGCTCTATAATATAGTTTTAGATCTGGTACAGCTAAGGCACTTTCATTTGATTTTTTTTTCATTAATTCCCTTGAAATTCTTGACCTTTTGTTTTTCCATATGAATTTTGTTGTTATTTTTTCTAGGTCATTAAAATAGTTTTTTGGGAGTCTGATTGGTATAGCGCTAAAGAAATAGATTAGTTTAGGTAATATTGTCATCTTTATTATATTTGCTCGCCCTATCCAAGAGCATTTAATATTTTTCCAATTGGTTAGATCAGACTTAATTTGTGTGAAAAGTGGTCTGTAATTTTCTCATAAAGTTTCTGATTTTCCCTTGGCAGATAGATTCCTAAATATTTTATATTATTATTTATATTATTTTTATTATTTTTTATATTATTTTATTTTATTATTTATATTATTAAAGTAGTTACTTTAAATGGAATTTCTCTTTGTAACTCTGACTGTTGGATTTTGTTAGTGATATATAAGAATGCTGATGACTTATGTGGGTTTATTTTATAATCAGCAACTTTGCTAAAGTTGTGGATTGTTTCTAATAACTTTTTAGATACTCTGGGGTTCTCTAAATATACCATCATGTCATCGACAAAGAGTGATAATTTGATACCAGTTGGTTTAAACCACTTTCTAGCCTTGACCTTTTTATCAGAATTTTGTAGCCAAGTCAGTTTCTCTTTCTGAATACTTAATATCTTACATTACCTTGAAGTTGGAAACATTCTGTGGAAATGTAACTTTTCTGTACTTCTTACTGAAAACTAGTTTGCTTTTTTTTCTTTTATGTGATATTAATATTACCTAATAGTAAAATTTGAATTAACTATTCGGTCACTATTTATCATGCTATAACAATTTAACTGTTTAGCACAATCTGTATCATCTACTGGCTGTTGTGTTTTGTCTGTGGTTTCTAAAAACTGTCCCCAAATGTTCAACTAATCCACTAGGTTACATATGAAATGTTTTCTTGAAGTAGTGATGTTATTACCTTTATCCATCATCTTTTGATTCAGCATTTCTTTCTCACCCTTCTAAATAAATGAGACAAATACATCATAAGTATTATTTCTAAAATTAAAGGTTTTCTTCTCACATGAATTTATCTGCCTCTCAATAATGACATTAAAAGAAACAAAGTGGGGGTCTGTGCTGGATGTAGCTTATTTCTGGTTCAAATATTTGATTTCATCAGGGGACATAAAAGTCCTTCCAGCATTGCATATCTCAAACTTGCCTTAACATTCAAACTTAGAACATTTCCCAGAACATTGGAAGGTCATGTTACTCAGCTAGTACATGTCAGAAACAAAAGTAGAACTTTGAAGTTACCTGTTGATGATACTTCTCACAAATATCAATCTCCTTTTACAAATAACTTCATAGAAGAACTGCAGGTATTAAATCATAGATTCATTTTGGATAAAATAAAATTATAACCTTGCTATGTAAATTCTAACAAATAAAATTAAATTCTAATCAGTTTAGTTTTTTTCTCCCTACTTCCAAGGGTACAATTTGTGCTCTAAGAAAAGTCAACAGCTATTTGTTTTATCTTTAGTTCTGGGCCTACATGAAGTCTAATATGAAGAAACTAGTTTATCTTCACCTTCCTCCACCCAAGAGGCAACATGGCTTATTGGTTAGGGGCCAACTTTGCAGTCAGGAAGAACTGGGATTCAAGTTTCTGATACATCTGTGTGAGTAGGGATACATTAATAATATGTATTAAAGATAAACTTAAGATTTTATTTTGCAAGGGGAATGGACATGATTGCAGATCTGAAAATGATTGTTTGAGCCCCTGTAAGTTACTTGACCACTCATTACCAATTCCCTAAGAGTATAAACTGCCAAGAATGTGCCAATTTTCATTGGTAGAGGAACTTTACTATTTTCTCAATGTTCCCCCATGCCTGGAGCAGGCTTCCTCTTCTACTCCAACTAATGACCTCACTCTCAACTTAAGTCAAACTTTCTATAGGAAGCCTTCCCTACCCTTCTTAACTCCAGTGCCTTCCCTCTGTTAATTATTTCCTATGTATCCTGTACTGGATATAGCTTCCTTCATACAAATTCATTTGCACTCTCCCTTATATTGTCACTTCCTTTTGGGCAGAGACTGTATTTTGTCTCTTTTTGTATCCGCAACACTTAACACATTGCCTGGCACTGTGGTGCTTAATAAATATTTATTTCATGACTCAATACCAAATAAATGACAGGTCCAGGTCTTATACTTTACCCTCTCAGATGCTCTGATTTAAAATACAAATAGTAGGAAAGGTACCCTCCATCTGAGGGGTCTTCTATCTTTCCACTTACAAAGCCCTTGTCCATAAGGAAATCTAGCTGCCTCAAAGTCCCTCTAGTTATCCCAGTGTTTGCAACTTTTCTATTTAATGCAAAAGACTTTGCTTGACCTTTAGCAAGCCTTTTAATTTTATCAGAAAATTTACTTCCTTAGGTTCCGTGAAGTATTCGATGTGGTTATTTCCTTAACTAATGCAGTGCTCAGTCACTTAAATGACTTTATAAAGAATCTTAAAGAGTTGTTGTGGCCAAAAAAGAAACATCAATTTGTCTTCTCACACATTGCTCTCTATCATATACTTAGCAATTCTGAGTCATTGGTCTCGTTTCAGTTTTTCCCACAAGGCACTCTCCCACATCATGCTTCTATACTTGTTGCCCCTCATGTTTGGAATGTTTACCCTTCTCATCTGTTTCTCTTGGCTTCCAATTCCTTCAGCTAAAATTCTACCTTCACAAAAAGCCTTTCTCATCCCCACCCCTTTAATGCATTCTCTTTCTTTAGCTTGAATATATGTTGCACAGGCCATTCTAATAAATCTGGGATGGAAAATGTCATCTTCATCCAGACAGAGAACAGTGGAGACTGAATATGGATTGAAGCATAGTATTTTCACCTTTTTTGTTTGTCTGTTTTGTTTCTCATGTTTTTTTTTTTCCTTTTGGTCTTATTTTTTATTGGGTTTCCCCAATCTAACAAAAATGGAAATATATTTCAAAGAAGTGCGCATATGGAAGCTATATCAAATTATTGGCTGTCTTGGGGAGGGGGAGGTAAAAAGAGTGAAAAATTAGTAACACAGATTCTTACAAAAATGAATGTTGAAAATGATATGTATTTGGAAAAAATAAAATATTGTAAAATTTGTACATAATTGTTTGCATATTATCTACCCCATTAAATTGTAAGCTCTTGGAGGAAAAGGGCCATTTTTGCCTTTCTTTGTGTCCCCAGTGCTTAAAAAGTGCTTAATAAATAAATGCTTATTGGTTGCCTAACCTTAGCCAATGTACATGGTAATAAAGAAAAATATTTGAGCAAAAGACATGCTGTTGGTTTTTGGACACATTTCCAGAATCTCCAAATTGGAAGGGACCTTAAAAAAATCTAAATCAAAATTTTATAAAAATCTCCCCTAGTGCATGACCAAGTTTGCCTTCAAGAACTCTAGAAATGGGTAACACCCAACCTCCAAAGGGAGAACTTCTCCCTTTGGAGATTTTTCTTCACACCAACTCAAATTTAGTTTTTTTGTAACTTCCATCTATCACCCCTAATTCTGTTGTCTAGTTCCAAGCAGAACATATCTCATCTAACTTTGAGATGACAATCTTTCAAATATTTGAATATAACTATCTGTCAAAATTTCTACATCCTCCTCAACATACTCAACACAAAGATATGACAGACACAGAAAAACACAAAGACACATATATACAAACACACACACACACACACACAAATCCCTTTGAAGTCATTCATTCTAGCTTGGCAAGAGCTGTCAGATTTTGAACTCCACTATCATAACCTTCAAGAACCCATGCCATGAGAAAACATTGGGATTTTATCATTTTTTAAACTTTTACTTTTAAATACTATTTCATTTATTTTTGTGTTTGACTTTATAACAAATGTTAAATGAAAATAGGAAGAAGCAATGCAAAAAGACTACCCTGCTATTTGCCTGTAGCTGAAAAAAATGGCATCCTAATGCTCTATTTCCCTAGCCAAGTTAGTCCTAAGAAGCTCTTTTTAGTGTCTCAAGTCATTCACATAGAGCAGTGGTTCTCAAACTTTTGTTTTCAGTATCTTTATCCTATTAAACATTATTGAGGATGTCTCCAAAGAGTTTTTGTATATCTGGATTATATTTATAGACATTTACCATATTGGAAATAAAAACTATTTTTGAATTTGTAGACCCTCTAAAAGGGTTTCAGAGATCCCCAGGATTCTCTAGACCATACTTTGAGAACCACTGACATAGAGAGTGCAATCTCCATTGTTAATACCTATACTCAACTGTGGAGGTTTTCTGGAGGCAGCCTTAGTCTCAGTTGAAATAAATAATTACTCCAAAATCGCAGCCAGCTGGTAAAAATGCAAACGTTTATTTCTCCTTCCAAATTAGCCCGGTTAGCCCAGAGACCTATCTCTCTGCTTGAGCTCTTGCAGCTTTGTCCTTGGCTTCTGCCTCTGCTTTCTTCAGCCTCCAGCCAGCACCAAGGTAGAAGATGCAATGAATCTCTTGCCTCGAAGATAGGGCTTGTAGGCTTTCTTCCAGTGTTCTGTCTTCGACCCCCGTGGATGTTCCGGAGAAATTCCTCTCTTAGCTCTAAGAGCTTCCTCCATATATATCATCTCCCCAAGGTTAACTCCTCCTTCTCGAGGCAGGGATTATGGGTTATCTCCCAGAGTGCTCTCTGGTCCTAAGAACTTCAAGGGAGGTGTGAATTCAGACTAAGCCAGCCCTGAATTCTCCCAAACCTGTGAACTCCATTGAGTACTTAGATACTTATGAGCTCTCTAAAGGTGTGAACACAAGCATTGTTCAATCAGTTCCACTTAGCACCTTGTTTCAAGTTCTGGCCCAAAATAACTCTTTCTAAGATTAAATCAACTCCAATGGCTTAATACTTTGTAAAGATTCCAACACTCAACAAGTTTAATTTTAGAAAATAATCAAGTAATCTTGAATTTTCCTCTAAGTTTTTGTTTTGTTTTGTTTTTTGGAAACTGGCATAATATTGAGTCCTTAATACAGTTACATGGAACTTTTATCACACTCTGCCTACTGGAAAAAAATCAAATGAATAATTTGCCCGCCAGTTAGTCAACTAGTTTTTATTAAGGACTGAGCTAAGCACTAAAGAAGGAAGGATGATAATGATAGCATTTTACAAATATTGTCTTATCTTATCCTTACCACTCTCAAGGTAGTTACCATTTCATTATATAGATGAGGAAACCGAGGCAGACAAAAATTAAGTAATTTGTGCAGTCACACAGTAACTGAGGCAAGAGTTGAACTCCAAGTGCCTTAACTACACAACTAGTGTTCTGCCCACTTTACAACCAGTATCTGTCAAATGGGACACCATGAACTCAGATCATTTTTACTCCAGGGCCAATCTTTTAAACCTAAATACATACATACATACACACACTCATCATAGAACCTTTAAAATAACAGTAACAATAATGATAGTGAGGAGAAGGAAAATAACTTAATTTGTGAAATAACACACGTATGGTATGGTAACATTTGCTTTATTACCATAAAGGGATTTTATATAGTCCTGTAGGGTAGAGCTAATTTCCATATGCAGAAAGACAAAAAGAAATCATCCAAGATATCCTTTCCCCAACACAACAAAGTGATGAGGTCTAGATTTGGGGTACCTAAATGAAATTAGGGTTTAGTTGAGGTCTAGGGGCAGGTTTGGGATACAGGGAGTCAAACAGAGCTCCCCTGAACCCCCTTGGATTTGGCACAAGGATATGGCAGTAAACTCATTTACCTAGTAGCAGCATGAGTCCCCAATAAAGGCATTTATTAGCCCGAAAGCTAGATTGATAAAAGAGGTTTATTATGGGGTTTAGAAGTAAGGGAATAGGTGAAGGTAGAGTTAAGAAGGGCACCAGTGGAGGTTCCAGTGGACAGAAAGTCCCAACATGCCAGGCGTAAGGCTAGCATGTTTGGGACCTCTGCAAAGAGAGGGTCCCAGCATGTCCCTTTTATAATGGGAGATTTAGCTCGAGGGGCTTTTGGGTGTAGCCCCAAAGTTGGCTCAGATCTGGGTGAGGCCAGGACAGGTCCGGATCTTCTACTGGAATACAAAGGGACCAGGATTTGTGAGTTAAAGGGTAATTACATTAACTAGGAGGGGATAGGAATCTTAAAGAAAGGAATCTTCTCCACATCAAAAGGACCCCCTATAGGGTCTGGATTGCTACCTTAGGTATCATTTTTCTAATTAATAGTAGCTAGAGGAAAACAACAAAGGAGGAAATGGTAGGCTATCGACTATGATTTCCGGGACTCCTGGGAACTGCTTTCTTTACACTACAGGGTTGTATCAGAGTCTTTTTACAATAGGTAATTCTATTCACCAGCGACTTCCTTCACATTTTCCCACCTCTCCAATTTTGCCTGCTAGTCCAATTTCTGGGGAAGAGAATGAACAAGAGCCATGCATTCCACAGACTTAGTGTCATATCAGCCATTTCATAACAACTAATTCTGATGAAAGTAGAGTTCACTCACCTTTCTCCTTCCCCTCTTCCCTTCTACTGTAAAAGCTTTTTCTTGCCTCATTTATGGAAGATAATTTACATCATTCCACCTCTTCCTTTCCCTTACTTTGAGTACATTCCTCTATCTTCTCTTAATTTTATTTTTTTTAGATATTATCCTTTCATACTCAACTCACACCTCTACCATCTGTTTATATATATTCCTTCTAATTGCCTTAATAAGGTTTCCATTTGTTGTTAGTCCATCATTTTAAGGATCCCGCAAAACAATGAAGTGACTTGTCCTGTGTAATACAGACAATTAAGTGTCTGATCCAGGATTCAGACTTAGGCATCCTGACTCCAAAGTCAAAGTCCTTTCTATTCCACCCCACCGAGATTCCCATTCAATTATTTGTGGGATGAAAGTAAACAAAATTATATTCTTACATTTTAGACTAGGCACATTATAGATGCATTGGTCTTTACAACCAGATAAAGGAATAGATTTGATACTTCCACAGCAAATATCAAAAATTCTAGAGCATCATGATTATTCAACTCAATTTGACAGGTATGTACTATTACTACTCTAGGCATTTCCTTTGCTAAAATGTCTTAGTCTAACTCAACAGTAAGACATTGGGAAATCCGAATAATAAATGGAAATCAGTATATATCTAATTTGCCAAAGAAAATCTTTAATGGGGCATCTGTCTTAAGCAATCAGATTACAGAGTGTATCCCAGAGTACAGTGACCAAGATAATGAGAGGACTCAAAGCCCAGCTATATGGATCCTGAGTTCAAGAACAGGCAAAAGGAAACTAGAACTTCTAAGTCTAATAGGGCACATAATAACACTCCTCAAGAACATAAAAGATTTTCATGTAGAAGACCAATTAAATTTGTTCTGCATGGTTTTCAATGACAGAAGCAATGGAAAGAAATAAAAAGGGGAGAAACTCCCCAAAAACCCATTTCTAATGGGAAATGGGTTTCCTTGAGTATCAGTGAGCTCCCCATCATTAGAGATCTTCAAATAGAGGATGTTGTATGCAGGACTGAAGATATGAATAGGTATTCATTTGCATGAACACAAAGGTCCATTCAAGATAGTAGGATTTTCTCTTCCTATGGAGTCAGAGCTGGCCTGGCACATCAAGATAGACAAGCTTTAAAGCCAAGACTTTTAAAAACAGTTTTCCTCTTTCTTTCAGTGATCAAGGAACCAATTTTTTCATTATTTACTAAATGCAGATAACATACGGTCAAGTGTCTGTTACCTATATCTATAACCTTACAAGATCAAACTGATAGGAAATCAACCCTCCACTAATGCTTTGCCTCTTGCTATGCTGTCCCATGAGAAAGCCCAGAAATCAAAGTATGCTACTTCCCTACTTGAACCAGAAGAAGGGGATGACACACATTTCCACACAAAAAAAAATTATTCCTGAAAATTTTGTAGGCAATTTGTAAATTAAGGTATCTACCTTTCCTTTGCTTATGCTAGTACATGGATGATAAAATTGTAGATGTTTGTTTTGTTTCAGCTCTAGAAGAAAGTACTTGCAGTTGACAAGAAAATTGTAAATAGAAGAATGAAAAAAAAAGTAAAATGAAAATTATATATGAGCTAGTGTCATCGTTGTTCAAGATCACTAATCTTAGAAGCAAATGAGACTGAAATACAGTTTCTTTTAATCTTACCATAACAAAGGAAGGAAAGGACATTTTAACACCTGGGCTACATCATCAGAGTAACAAAACCTTTCTTATATGAATAACATTTCAACTTCAAGTTATAAACTACCTCACTATCTTTGCCAAGATAATGCCAAATGGGGTTATGAAGAGTTATACAACAGAAAAATGACTAAACGATTTAGAAGATCTGGCTGGGAAGTGCTGAAGGGATAGCTAAGCCAATATAGAAGTAAATCAGGTCCAAGAAAATCTAGACAAGATAGAACACTGGGCTGAAGTTAACATTAAAACTCATAAGTGGAATGGACGAGGCCTCAGAAAACTGACCCCTGCTATATAGTTTAGGGCTAAAGTTTCAGAAACCCCCCCTTGTTTGTACCCTTGCTTAATCTCATACAAACTACTTTGTAATCTGTAATTCCCTGTTTTTGTACCTTGGGAGTGGAATGGATTTCCAAGAAAGATTGTAAACCTTGACACTAAATCAAGGACAGCTGGGGCCCAAGGTCAGGATATAAAAAGAACTACTGAGTTGTCTGTGCTTTAACTTATTTGATTGGACTATGCTAGTGGATGCAACGCCCTTTTCCTGCAAGAACTAAATTAACTGCTTTCTGCTCTGGCTCTTTGTTTTACTATAGCATACTGTTTACATGAGCCTTCCCATGCCAGTTTTTTGTTAATTAGACTAGTATAGGAGGGTGATACAGTATGAAACCTAAACTAATAGGCATACATATTTTGGAAAATACAAAAGATGTATATCCTAAAAATAGCCAATAATATCTAGGTAAGCTTCAAAGCTTGATTCTTGAGAAGATACTAGGTATTTTTGAAAATTGGTACCAATTAATTGGTAATTAATTAATATTAATTAAATAATAATCTTTAATATTCTTATCAACATCAACAGAATTTTAGCCTGATTTATGTAAGGTTATTGCATCTAATTGTACAGTTTAGTGGCCTCATTTCCACTTGAGTTTGACCCCACTGCATTACATGACAGGTGTGTTACAAAGTGCAAAATCAAGTGTTATACAATGATGGAAAGTAGAACTTATTGTCAGGGCTCCTTTACTTATTAAGGCCTCCAAGGCCTCTTGGAACAGCTGGATGGAACAGTGGTTAGTGCACTAGCTCT
The DNA here is from genome assembly GCF_902635505.1 of Sarcophilus harrisii. Taxonomy (NCBI): domain Eukaryota; kingdom Metazoa; phylum Chordata; class Mammalia; order Dasyuromorphia; family Dasyuridae; genus Sarcophilus; species Sarcophilus harrisii. Next base: position 2,710,584 of record NC_045432.1, read on the forward strand.
AAAGTCAAGAGGATCTGAATTCAAATCCAGCTTCAGACATTTAACACTTCCTAGCTGTGTGATTCCAGGCAATCACTTAATGACCAATTGGCTCACCAAAACAAAAACAAAGACCTCTACTTTCCTGATTAACTCCTACTTCTCAGTAGGAGGTATATAGATCAATTCTTAAGCACTGTCTTGTCAGTGTGTTTGGCATTTCTGAATAATCCGGTTATTCTATTTTTTAAGTTTCAGGATGAGAAAGGAAGTGAATTAGCCATGGAGTATCAAGAAAGGTTTCATGTTGAAAATGGAACTTGTGGTGAATTTTGAAGGAAAAGTAGAATATGACTGAGCTTGGGAAACTGGGTGACTGGAAAGATTACAGTAGTGTCTATAAAAATTAGGAAGTTCATATGGGCTGTGTTAAACAATGTAAGTTACATAGCACAGTAGAACACTGGGCCTAGAATCAGTAAAACCTGACTTCAAATATAAATTCAGATACTAACTTGTTTGACTCTGGGCAAGTAAGTTAATTTCTGTTTGTCTTGTTATGCCACAGTTCTTTTATTGTCCTGACTCGGTTTCCCTAAATTGTTCTGCCTCAGTTTCCCTAATTGGTCCTGACTTGGTTTCCTTAATTGTTCTGCCTCAATCCCTTTAATTGCAATGCCCCACTCCACCCCCCCTTCATGAAGACTGATATAACCCAGGGCTGTTTGCTCTAAGGTTATAAACTGTCAGTCTGTAAACTCAGAAAGGATCAATCCAGACATTCTGTCTGGAGTCCCGACATTTTCTTAACTCCCAACTTGTTAGAATTTATGGTACTACCCCCCAACCTGTTGGAACCGGATTAATTCTTCCTGCCTGGAGATTCCCAATCACCAGAGTTTGGACTCCACCCACCCTGCCTTTGTTTAGCTACTTGTATAAATATGTCATTGAGAACTCATGCTGGATGCTGGATGCTGGCTGGAGGCTGTATTCTTGGAGGTCATAGCTTCATTCAGCCCTGGGACCAAAACATGGATCCTAATTTGTTCCCAGTATTTCTCTCCCATTTAATAAATTATTAAAAACTCTCTAATCTCTATCTTGTCTAAGTTTCTCCAGCATTACAATCTCAGTTTCCTCAACTGTAAAATTGGGACAACAATAGCACCTATCTCATAGGGTTGTGAGGATCAAATGAGATAATATTTGTGAAGTGCTTTAACACAGTACTTGGCACATAGCACCATTTAAAGGCTGATTCCTTTCCCTTCCCTATTGAGTTTGTGTTGAATTTGAGATGCCTATGGAATATCTATGTAGAAATTCCCAGCAATCTATTGGTAATATAGGACTGAAGCCTGAGTAACATGATGGCAAGATTTGTAGATTTGGGGATCATTAAAGATATCATTAAAGCCAGGAAAACTGATGAGTTTTATATAATAGAAAAGTATTTATAATAGAAAGTAGAAAGAAAAGAAGAGATGATACAAGACAAAACTTGGAATATATCCACAGGGAATAAAACATGGATGCTTTTCCAGCATTGTACAGTAAGAAAAGGTAGACAAAAGGAAAACTATGAAAGAACAATAGAGCACACTGCCTCCAGAAAAGAAAGTATCTGAATATAGACTCACATAACCTCAAAAGTAGAACCTCTCCCCCAGTTTTCTCATACTTTTCTATTCATACCTCCTCCAGGTAAAGATTCATTTAACCCAAACATATCATTCCCAGTATGATGAGCACAGAGTGCTTCTATATAGAACATTGTAAAGTATCTTTATACCTGCTACTACTACAAGGTATGTCTGTAACGTTCTGGTTAGCTTTCTGGAGGGCCTTTGGACCAGCCTTCATTTCAGCAGAATAATCAGCACAAGAATGGTCAGGAATAGAGTACAAAGTCTTTCTCCTTCAGTCCGTCTTCTTTGCCTGGGGCCAGGCTAGCTTTCTGGGGGACCTCTGGAATGGGTCTTGATTTCAGTAGAGGAATGCAGGAGGCAGGAGAGCCACCATGAGGCTCTTTATCTTCAACTCTGTCTACCCTCCCAGATCGCTTAGCTCTTATATACTTTAAGCACATCATCCGTGGTATCAATCTTGTAGAAGTGTCAATTTGTAGAACTATACTAAGTATAGTTCAAGTAAACTAGAGAATCATTATCTTAATTCCACTGAGTTAACACCTTGTAGGATTAAATTAATCATACTGAGCCTTAACTATATTTCTCTAAAGGTCCTGCCCTTTACATCATCTACCAAGGAACTGTTATAATAGCTTAGTCCATTTATTCACTCAAAACATCTTATGCAAAACAAGGCACCACCTCCCACAACTTCAAATTTTTTCCTTCATTCATTCCACATACCACAGTTCCTATAACCCATGCCATCCATGAATGTTGAGATGAAGGTAAAAGGGTCAAGGATGACTGGTTTTTAAGTTGAAGAATGAGAGCACCAGTGATAGAAATAGTAAAGTTGGGAAAGGGATCTGGACTGCCAATACAAATCTCAAAGGAAAGCTATCCCAGAGCTTTCAAATGGAAAGAGGTAAACTATACATTAAGCCTTTACTATATGCTAAGCATTGTGATAAAGTTTCAGGGATACAAATATAATCCCTACCTTCAAATAGCCTGTAATAAAATAAAAGTAGAGAATACTTGTGGAGAAATAGTGGCCAAGTATTCGTCATTTGGTCTAGGAAGTCAGAGAAATGGCAATGTGGACAAATATGGTCATAACTTTTCCAGATGCAAAAGTCATATTTTCATTACAGTATTGAATGGAAGAGATGGAAGGAAGAAAGAGGGGAAGCAAGAAAAATGTTTCCGGGTATAATCTCAAGAGGTACAATTTGGAAAGCAAATCAAAATTGGCAGGATAGAAAATGACTAGAGTAAACTATGTTATCTAGGATGGAGTGAGAAATGTGAGACATGATAGAGGTAGATCTTGATGAGGACAGAACCCATAAAGTTCACTGTTATGATTCTTACAAGATGCTAAGTCACTGGAATTGAAGGGAACTCTGGGAGATTCACAAGTCAAGATTCAGTGGAGGAGAGTCACAAGTCAGAAGCCCACAATCCCACTCTCAGAGGAGGAGTCAAGATTCATTCCAACTTCACTTTTGTGCTGGCTGGAGGCTGAAGCTGGGAGAGGCAAAAGACTAGCAACAGGAGCTCTCGGAACCAAGAAGAGAGGCCTCTAAGAAAGCTAACTGGGCCCAAGGAAGGAGATTCAGAAGCCGGAGATAATAGAGGAAAGGGACTTTAACAGCTGGTTGCATTTGAGATGATTATTACACGGAATTGAAACTAAGGCTGCTCCCAGAAGCTTCCCAAGAAACATGCTTACAGAGAACAATATATTTCAGAGAAGAGAATATTACATTTTACAGTAACTGAAGGGATTCTAATTTAATGGATAAAGAAAAAACATGACCAAATTCAATCAATGGAGATGGGAAGGTCATACTATAGAATATATCAATCAGTTAATCAACATATATTTGTCAAAGAACTGGGTACCACAGATACACATTCAAAGAATGAAACAATGTGTTAATATTCTATGTGAGACAACAAGGACATATAGAAACATATATAAAAAGAAAAAAGTAGAAAGTAGAGATCAAATGCAAGCGATGTTGAGAAAATACAAACAGTAAGATTTGGCAACTGGTTGGGCATAGGAAATGATGTAAAGTAAGGCATTCAGGATAATACGGAGATTATGTACATGAGACACACTGGAAGGAAAATGGTGTTTTGAGGGGAAATGGGGAATTTGGAAAATATAAAGATAATGAGTTCAGATTTACATGTTTAATTTAAGGTGTTTCCAAGACCTCTAGTCTGAAATATTCAATCAATAGGTGATGGGGTACTAAAGCTCAAGAGAAAGAACAGGCCTGGATATATAGGAGTTGTCTGCAGGGAAATAAAAAGTAAAGCCATGGGAGGTGAGTTTCCAAGAGAGAAAGGATAGAAGGAAAAGAAAAGAAAGCCAAGGACAGAAAATTGTAGAATGCTTACCATCTGGGGGCATGATGTTGATGATGAGCCAGCAAAGGAAAAATTCCCAGATACGAGAGAGCATACAGAAGAGGGTGGTCAACAGTGTCAAATGCAGCAGACAGGTCCAGATGGATTTAAATAAGAGATCATGGATAACTTTGGGGAAGAAGTTTCACATGAGGATGAGGTAAGAATCTATATTGAAGCCAGCTGCCTTCCAATCAATCTAGAGAGGAAGAAAAACCAGGAGAGTGGGGAGAGTGTGGTGACCCACAAACCTAGAGAGGAAGGTATCTAGAAGGAGAGAGTGATCAACAGTGTCAACGATGGTCAGGAGGACTCAGAACTGAGAAAAGATGATTGGGTTTGGTAAATAAGAGATCATCAGGAACCTTGCAGAGAGCAGGAATTTTTTTTTGTATTGATAAGGTCAGGGTCAATAAATGTTCCACAAGATTCTGTCCTTGGTTTTCATTTCTTCCTCCTTCTATAACATTTCACTTAGTGATCTCATCTGCTCTCATAGATTTAATGATCATCTCTATGCTAAGGATTTTCATATCTACCTATCTAGGCCCAACCTTTATTGACTTCTAGTCTTTTATTTACAACTGCCTGAAACTGGAAATTCTGAAGACAGATAGATATAGCAGTGGATAAAGTGTGGGGCCTGGAATCAAGAATTGACTACAACTAAGTAAGGCCTTAGACACTTACTAGCTGCCATCCTGGGCAACTCAAACATTGGCTTGGTTCTCTTTCTTCCTCTATAAAATGGAGATAATAATAGGACTTGCTTCACAAGATTTTTCTTTCTTTTCTCTTTTTTTATTATAGCTTTTTATTTACAAGTTATATGCATGGGTAATTTTACAGCATTGACAATTGCCAACCTTTTGTTCCAATTTTTCCCCTCCTTCCCCCCATCCCCTCCCCCAGATGGCAGGTTGAACAATCCATGTTAAAGATGTTAAAGTATAAATTAAATACAATATAAGTGTCCATGTCCAGACATTTATTTTGCTATACAAAAGGAATTGGATTTTGAAATAGTGTACAATTAGCCTGTGAAGGAAATAAAAAATGCAGGCGGATAAACATAAAGGGATTGGGAATTCAATAGTCATCTCCCAGAGTTCTTTCACTGAGTATAGATGGTTGGAACTGATTTGGTTCATCTCATTGCTGAGGATGGCCACGTTCATCAGAATTGGTCATCATATAGTATTGTTGTTGAAGTATATAGTGATCTCCTGGCCCTGCTCGTTTCACTCAGCATCAGTTCGTGTAAGTCTCTCCAGGCCTTTCTGAAATCCTCCTGCTGGTCATTTCTTACTGAACAATAATATTCCATAACATTCATATACCACAATTTATTCAGCCATTCTCCGATTGATGGGCATCTACTCAGTTTCCAGTTTCTGGACACTACAAAGAGGGCTGCCACAAATATTCTTGCTTCACAAGATTTTTGTGAGGATCAAATGAAATAGTATTTGTAAAGTGCTTGGGAAATATTCAGTCGTTTCAGTTATGTCTTCATTTGGGATTTTCTTGGCAAAGATACTAGAGTGGTTTGCCATGTTCTTCTCTAGCTCTTTTTGGAGATGAGGAAACTGAAGCAAATAGGGCAGCACAACTTGTTCAGGGTCACACAGGTAGTACATATCTGACGCAAAATCTGAATTAGGGAAGAAAAGTTTTCCTGATTCTAGGACCTGTACTCTATCCACCTGGTTGCTCATGCTTAGAAAACAGAAGTCACTTAATAACACATGTTAGTTTCCCTTTCCCTTCCTCCAGAGACATCTCAAACTCAAGCTGCCCCCAACTGAACTCATTATATTTTCCCCAAAACCTTTCCCTCTTACTACCACCATCTTCCCCTCCCCGAGACTGGACAGCTAGATGTCATCCTCTACCATTCACTCTCTCTCACCCCTCAGATCCTATGTGGTGTTAAAGTCTAACATCTCTCATAGAAGCCACCTTCTGCATTCTGACAGTACATCCATCATAGACTATTAACCTGGAGGTTGGTTACACTGACTCTAGTCTCTCCCCACTGCAATCCATCCTCCGATCAACCAACAAAGTAATGTCCCTAAAGTGAAGGTCTGACTGTCACATCTCTATCCTACAAACTTCGGCAGCTCCCTATCACAAGATGAAATGTAAAATCTTTTATTTGTCATTAAAAACTCTTTATAACCTGCCCCGCCTATCTTTCTATTCTTCTTTCACCTTAAACCCCACTTTCCATTACCACCCCTATTCTTTAATGAAAGTGTCTTCCTAGCTATTCCTCAAACAAAATACTCCTTCCTATATCTCTGGATATTTTCTATGGCTGTCTCCTATGCCTGGGATTTTTTCCATCATTAACTCTGGCTCCTGGCTTTTCTGGCTTCTTTCAAGTCCCAACTTCTACACCAAGCCTGTCCAATGCCCCCAATTCTAGGGCCTCTACACTGTTGATTATCTCTGATTTATCCTTTCTATATCTTGTTTTTACACAGATGTTTCTATATTGTCTTCCCTTTAGATTATGAGCTACTTGAAAATGGACTACTTTTGCCTTTCTTTGCATCTCCACTGCTTAGCATAGTGCCTGGCACAAAGTAGACACTTAAGAGATGCTTCTTTAGGTGATGAAAAGAGGGAATAAGCAATTAGATAGCATCTACTATGTGGCAGGCACTGCGCTAAGTGTTTACAAATATTTTCTCATTTGATTCTCACAGTAAATCTGGGAGACCTATTCTATTATTATCCCACTTTTACAGATAAGAAAACTGAAGAAACAGGTGACTTGCCCAGGGTCACACAGTAAGTGTGTGATGCCCTATTTTAACTCAGGTACCCCTGACTCCAACCCAAGATTGAATATATCAACAATTGACCAATGAAGGTAGGAGAGCCAAGTACGCCCACTACTTAATGTGATGAGTTACAAGAATACATCTGCTTATTTTCTTTGTGTTTTCTTTACTTGAGTGATTTTTTTTTTTCATTTTTTACTACTCCTTAGCACTGGTAAAGTCACAGTTAAGTGTTATGCTGGACAATGTTGAACAGCTGGCCTTCTTGAAAAAAAATTACATTTTATGTATGTATACACATATATGCATAAGTTTACTATCAATTTTACTAGTACACAGCATTGTAGCACATAAATAACAAATAATAAAATCTACAATACAATTTATTGTAAATTCCATAGCACCAATTGATTCTCTTATTCTGCTTTTGTTCATTTTTTACCAAGCTCTTCTATCTATACAACACTAATGTTGACATTCAACTGTGTATGTAGAAATAAATTTGTATCTCTTTTTCCAATAAATTTATTGTCATTAATGTTCCATAATCTACTGGTAAATGACTTCTCAACTTCACACTAATTATATTTGTTAAACATAAATTTCTTACAGTTTCAATTATATTGACAGCAATGATGCCAACATCTTTTTAGACTTATGTATACTTGCAGGCATTGGAACATTGACTGATTCCACATTATTATCTATAAAATTCCCAAATCATTTTAATCAATTTCATGGTTTTAAATTTCATTTAAATGATATGATTTTTCACTATTCATAATAAATGTATTCTTCATAAGTCTAAGTAAATGACTCTAATAGATCAAATTAATTAAGCAAATTTTCATCATTTCTTCTGCCCAATGAAAGACATAAGTTTATGTACTGAAATATATTTTCTAGTTCTATTTTCCTAAGAAGATCATTGAATTTTTGACTTTCATTAAATGGAATTCCCTTAAACCTATCTAACTTAATCAAATCTTTAACTTGATATTCATGCTTTCTAGTACACCTTTTTAAATTTTCCACATAAACTGTGACTCATCGGCTTCATTTTTGCCCTTTCTGAATATTAGTTGAAGTTGACTCATTACAGGTGAAGGTCATGAAAATTCTTTGAAAATTTGATCTCTTAACAGATATCTCTTGATTAATGTGGATATTAATGCTAAAGATTAAACACAGAAGCATTCAATCCCAAATTCACATGATTGTGTGGTCTGAAACATGGGGAATTGACTCATTAATGGTGCAAGCTTATGCTCAGTGGGCTTAAAAAAAATTATAAGAACTTATTTAGATAGTAATGAATACAAGTTTGATATACTTTGTTCTAACTGATAAAGGATGTGTCCCTGAAAAGTATTGTGTGAATCTAAATATTTATGTAATATTTCACATGCCCAAGAGGACTAGCTATTTACTTGCAATTTCTTTATAAAATGAAGAATCAATTTGAAATATGATGGAAACCTTTCTCCTAATTTAACTCCTTGAATTCTGATTTTGGTATGCTGTATATTTGTATTAAGGTTGTGTTATCTTTGGACATTAAGTTTCTTTATAGTGAGGTTTTTCTAATTCAGTTAGAAATTTAAAGTTTTTGGGAAAATGTAGATTCAAAAAACCTAAGATTCATAGAATGTCAGAACTGTTGAACACTTACATGATCTTTTTTTCCAATCCTCTCATTTTACAGATAAGGATAAATGGACGCCTAAGGTATCAAAATGACAGGTGTAAAGTCACACAATGATAATTTAATGTGATTTGAGTATGGCACATGATTGAGATTTTTTATAAAATTAATGTATTAATGATTCAGGGGACTGTAATTAAGTGGTACCAGATAAAGCAATGAGTGTGAATTTTATGTATAAATATTTAAAATAAAATTTAAAGGTAAATTTTTAGATTTACTGAAATATGTGTTCATCTCTCTATAAATTTTGAAAATACAGGTATTTTGAACTATAACTTTCATGCTGATTCATTCCTAGTTTTCTGAACAAAATTAGTCTGTGCTTTTTTATTTTTCTATTTATTGCTGATTCCTTTGGATTTATGAGTCCAGGTGGATAGGATTATGTATTTTCCATATACAAATTTGGCACAATCATAAATCTTCAATATTGGAACTCTACAGATTCCTCGAGAAAAAAAGAAAATCTGATCTAATAGTTTTGACATCCTTTAAAATTTATTTATTTAAAAGTAAGTTTTAATTGATATATTTTTGACATTACCAAATTTCCTACAGTATCCACATTGCTCTTCCCAGAAAGACATTCTATATAAAATACTATTTTCAAAGACAAAAATAGAAAATGAAAAATTTCGCATAAATTATGTTTGGACTAAAGTATAAATTATATGTGCTATGTGTAAAATTTGAGTGGAATTCTCATCTTTATGCATTCTCTTCTCTCTGTCCCTCATGTTCTTTCTATTTCTCTCTTGCTCTCTCCATTTAATTGCTTTATTTGCATAATTTCAAATTGCTTTCCAAAATAATTGCACTGATTCATAGCTCTATTAACAATGATATGATATACTTGCATTCCATTGACCTGCAACATTGATTATTGGCATCCTTTTTCATCATTGCCAATTTGAAGGACTTGAGGTGTCTTTTTTTATTGGATTTTTAAAATACATTCAAATTTAAAGTTATGAGACTTAAATTTACATTTTCCTCCATTTGTCTCTAGAATTTTTTTTCAAATTAGGATTTTCCCCTCTAACTTCCTAAACACAGAACTCTGTCTCTTTAGTTATGTCATTTTAATGTTTTGTTTTAAGGCAATCCTGTTCTTACTAACTCTATATCATCCTCACCCAATTTATTTTTTTCTCTAGTTTTGCTTATTAGCAATCTTTCCCATTTTCCCTTTATCCAGTTTTCAAAATTATGTTCCCTTTTATTTCTTTCAGTTAGTGAAGAACAATTCTTCTTTTCCCTTTTTCATTGTTATGATAAAATTTTGACAAATTTTGATAAAATAAAATTTTATTCTCTATTTTAACTAAAAAGGATTTGGATTCCTTAAGTTCTTCTTTTTTATTTTCTTATTTTCTAGGTGGTGTAATGGATAGAGTACTAGGCCTGGAGTAATGAAGACTCCTCTTCCTGAGTTCAAACCCAGTCTGAGACACTTAATACCTTTATGACCCTGGGCATCTCACTTAATCCCATCTGACCCAGTTTCCTTATCTATGAAATAAGCTAAAGATGGAAATAAATGGTAAACCACTCTAATATCTTTGCCCAGAAAACTCCACATGGGGTTATGAAGAGTAAGAAATGACTAAAATCGATCAACAACAAAAGACATTTATTATCTTATTCATGTTCTAATACTTATTTGATCAATTTTTATAGTTTGTGTTCCTAATAAAATTAAAGATTCTAAGGTTCCTATTTGAATTTTTGTCTTCTAAAGTGTTACCATGTTCCTGTTTTATAGATCCTGCTCTTTGGTCCCCATGCATTACATAAAAGACACTTTATAATCCTTGAAACACATGTGTTTTGCATAGGATTCCTTAATGTAGAGATTTTTTTCTGAGATACTCAAAAATTGAATTGGGCTAAGAATAGCTACTTAAAGTATAATATATAAGTACAGTAAAGCTGCTGGCAATTGATTAGGAAGTCATGAGTGAATCTTTGCCTGGCATGGTGGATGGCATGTTTGATCTATCTCCTGACTCGTCTTGTCACCACAGATGTTTTTCAAAGCTTCTCATATATCTTGTTAGATAGATATATAGAAAAATAGACAGACAGACAGACAGATATTGTTTTGTAGAATCTAGAGACTTAGATGAGTGCCTCCTGGCTGATAGGAGAAAGTGGGGAATATGTCCATTTCTCTCCTAGCTGAGGGTTCATAATATACACTTTATAAGGAGGTAACATGAGGGCCAGCAGGATTCCTTGGAAATAGACCAGGAACCATGGCAACTAGTGATTGAGATCAGCTAACACCACCTTCATGGATACTGAATTCTTCCTCAGCAGGGGCTCCTAAATCTGAAGGGTACAGCTTCTGCTTAGAGCCCATGTAGGGATCCACTTTTGTAGAAGTTTTGTCAGTGTTGTCCCACTTCTTCCTATTCTCTATTCCCCACCACCCTGGACAATCTATCCAATTATTTTACAAGAAAGGGAGTAAGAGTAGAAGGTACTCAAAGTGTACTGTATTGTACGTGGAGTCAGTTCTTGATGACGGGCTTCAAAATTTATACAGACTGTACTTAGTTTATCTTCCACACCCTCTCTTCACACTCCAAAAAGTGACATGCTGATTCAGCCCAGACACAGAAGAAAATAAGAGAAAAGGGAGAAACTGGGTGTGCACCAGAGGCATTTTCACTACCTCACAGTGAATGAGTAGAAAATGCAGGTGAGTGGGAGAGAGACCTGGGGATGAGGGAGTAGGCACTTTGAATCTATGCAAGTGTTTTTGGTCTTTGGTAGATTGATCCCAAATATTTTATGGGTCTTTTCATTATTCTGAAAGGCATGAAAGCTGCCAGTTCTTGAGCTCCCATTTATGTATTCTCTTTTCCCACCAGATTGTAGGCTCATTGAGGGCAGAATAGCTAACCTTCTTGTATTTTTAGGCTCAGCCCTTGGCATAGCACATGGCACATGCTTAAGTTCTTAATGAATGTACTATCCATTTCGCTTTCTATCATTTATCTATCACATAATTATCAAATGTCTAACATTTCAGTGTTTTTTTTTGTCTCTTTCTTTTTCTCTTTCAGTCTTCTTACTCTTCCCTTGCCCCCATGGACTCTTAGATACAATGAAATAGCCACTTCAATCTTCCTCAGATACTCCATTTCTTGACTTTGGGCATTGTCACTTCTTGTCTTCCATGCCTCAAATCATCTCCCTCCTCATCTCTGTCTCCTGCTTTTCCTGATTCATTTCAAGTTCCAGCTAATACCCCCCCACTTCCCATAAGAAGCTTTTGCTGCTCCTCCTAAATGCTAGTGACTTTTTTGTTATGTCCAATTTTTCTTGTAAATATTTGATTAATTTAGTTTTTAATATGTTGTCTCTGATATCAGACTCTAAGGTTCTTAGGAGTAGAGACTGTCTTTTGTCTTTCTTCTTACCTAGCACTTGCCCAGTGCCTCACATACAGAAGCTGATTAATAATTTGCCTATCTACTCATCTCTCACCTATCTGTCCATCTCTCATCTATTTGTCGTTTTTCCAATGATCTTCAGCATCTTTCAGCTTCCATATCTGCTTTTCAAGGGGTGTCATTATGATCACTAAAATCAGTCATTCACCCTTTTCTCAGCTTTATTCTAGACTTGACCCAACTCTTCATTCCAAAGATTCCCTCTAACCCAGAAAGCCATTTCTTAGAAACACCCTGCATGTCTTTGGTCTCTCTCTCTGATTGATGGCTCCATTTAGGGGGGGGCCACTTTCACCAGGTATGTCTTCTTTTCCAGACTTCTTGTACCATGGACCCTCTCCACACCCCCAGCTTTTCCAGACCTTTTAATGTGCTATCTTCTCCTGTGAGAATGTAAGCTCTTTGAGAGCAGGAACTATCTCTTTTTAGTTGTATTTATATTCCCAGTGGTTAGCACAGTGCCTGGTATACAGTGCTTAATAATTACTGTTAACTGATTCACAGACTCATTCAACTTCATGCTTTCTCACCTGGACAAATGCCATAGACTCCTGACTGGTGTCCCTGCCTGATGCTTCTTCCCTCTGCAATTCATCCTTCACTTTGTTGCACAAGGTCTTCTTATACCCTTAATCTGCTCATGTTCAATAAAGTTCTGGGGCCCCTGCAACTCTATGATCAAATATTGCCTCCTCTTTTTGTCAGAGTGTCATTCATAACCTGACTATAACCTGTTTTTTTAGCCTTATGTATTCTAGTGGACCTTATGGTCCAATCACATTTCTTTTTCCTTTCTTTACACATGGCACTTTGTCTACATACCTTTGCAAAAACTTACCCCATGCATTCCATCCTCACTTCTGTCTCTTAGAATCCCTGTTTCCTCCAAAGCCTACATAGCATACCACATTTTTATGTTTTAATATTTTTATTTTTCTCAGTTATGTGTAATTTTTTTAGATTTGTTTTTTAAATTTTTGTTTATTCCAGATTCTTCTCCTTCCTCTTTACATCCCTCCCACTAAGAAGGCCCATATGAAGTTGTTCAAAACATTTCCATAAAAGTCATATTGCAAAAGAAAACGTAGATCTTTACTCCCCCCCAATAAAAATAAACCCTCAAGAAAAAAAAAAGTTAAAAAAAGTATAGCATTCTACTTCCCATCTGAGGCCTCTCCTAATCCTTTTAGACCTTTTCTTGATCTAGATTAGCCAATCCTCCCACTGTTTCCTTTTTTATTAGTAGTGTGTATAGACATATCTACGTACATAGTCTTTTCAGTAATAGGATAGAAGTTCCTTCCAGTCTGGAACTGTTACATTTTTGTCTTTGTCTCAAGCTCTGGGCAGATAACAGGTGCTGAAGAAATGCTTATTGAACAATTAATTGTTACTGAAGAAAAGACTGTTTTGCTCACTTCTAGCTCCTAAATATTTTCAGCTTATTGAAATGGTTGAGGCAAGCAAATAGTTTTTTCACTTAATTAGTGTCCAAATCCCAGCATATTACATTCTGCTCCCTCCCAAATTCTATTTTAACTTAATTTTCCCACATGGGACAACTCAGTCACTGTTAAAGAAGGCAGAACAAAGTCAAGTGAAATCCTTAATTTATGAAATGAAATAAAACAAATAATGAATTCTTTCAGTGTAATAAATAAGAATTCAGACTAAGCCATCACCACTCAAATTTTAACATTCCAAACCTATCACAGGTGAGATGATACAGATGAGCAGCATAGGTAGCATTGAACAGACAGACTTCACCCCATACTGCACCTGATCTCTGCTCATTATTGTCATCCATTCGCAAGAGCATAACTTGAAGGAGATAAACACCCAAAAATAGCTGATCCTGGATTTGAAGTAAATTTGTGAAATACATATTAAAGTTTGACGGAAACATTGACATGCTAAAGTCCCCTCATAGGGGATTTCAAGAACTGGTATTACATTTTGGAGAATTTTTAGTTAAAATTGTTAAATGCAGCCAGTAAGATGCTCCTGCAGTGTAAAATTATGCTACTTTTAATAATGTCACTTAGAGCAGAGCACATTTTCAGCATATTGTTTTCTAATGTAAATGTTTATAGCTTTAATTATAACTATTTAAAGATGAGCTTCATTGCATTTTGATCTGATGGCACAGATCCCTAACACTGACAAAAAAAGTCTAGAACAGCTACAGTTGACCGAAAATTTTCCTAAAATTTTTATATTTAGTAGGCTTAAAGCACTGGTTGCCATTATCACTTGATAATTCAATATATAAATTAAAACAAGCAAGCCATTTAAAAAACTTTTTGAATAAAATTTATTCTATTTGCTACTAAGCTCACAAATATCAAACTGAACTAGGAACTGTGGAGCAAGAACATGAAATTGAAACTATTAAAATAGATCCAGTTCTGAGACTGGATGGTGGTGTGAATGACTTAAGCTACCTAAGTTACTACTGCTGTGTGGCCCATATACGTTATATATTCATTTTACTTGTCCTTTTCCTTCTGGTTTGGGAAAGAGATTAGCTAATATTATTTGTTAGCAAGACTTTGCAATCATTAGATTGCTATTCCAGAAGAATTTTTATTACTTCCACCTGTATTATAGTCAACATTCAAAAAGGTCAAAACTAAATATTTTTATTAAAGATTTTTAATTTTCAAAAGATACACATGGATAATTTTTCAACATTAACTCTTGAAAACATTGTATTTAATTTCCCCCCTTCCCCCACCTGCTCCCCTTGATAGCAAGTAATCCCATATAGGTTAAACATAGTAAAAATATATGTTGAATCCAATATATGCATACATATTTATACAGTTCTCTTGCTACACTAAAAAAAGCAAATCAAAAAGGAAAAAAAATGAGTAAGAAAACAAAATGCAAGTGACACGAACAATAAAAAGAATGAGAATGCTATTTTGTGATCCAAATTCAGTTCCCACAGTCCCCTGTCTGGGTGTAGATGGCTCTCTTCATCACAAAATCATTGGAACTGGTCTGAATCATCTCATTGTTGAAAAGAGTCACATCCATCAGAATTGATCATTGTATAATCTTGTTGCTTATTTCACTTAGCATCAGTTTACATAAGTCTCTCCAGGCTGCTCTAAAATTATCCTGCTGATTATTTCTTATAGAACAATAATATTCCATAACATTTATATGCCAGAACTTATTCAGTCAGTCTCAAGTTGATGGGCATCCACTCAGTGTCCAGTTTCTTGCCACTACAAAAATTTTTGCACATGTGGGTTCCTTTCTTTCTGTTAGGATCTTTTTGGGATATAAGTCCAATAGGAGCACTGCTGGATCAAAGAAAGGGTATGCACAATTTGTTAGCCCTTTGGGCATAGTTCCAAATTGCTCTCCAGAATGGTTGGATCTGTTCACAATTCCACCAACCATGTATTAGTGTTCCATTTTTCTCACATCCTCTCCAACATTCATCATTTTTTTTCCTGTCATCTTAGCAAATTTGAGAGGTGTGTAGTGGTACCTCAGAGTTGCCTTAATCAAAAATAAATCTAATGAACTATTAAGTGATTTGGAAAATTCAAACAGTAGTGCTAGGAAACATGACTCTCAAATTGAAGATTTGATTATGTCAGATGTTTTAAAACATTTAATTTAATGGAAATTGTAAATTTAATAGCCTTCCTAGGAATAGGTAACTAGAAAATATACTACAACAAATGAACTTATGTCTTTCATTGAACAGAGGAAATGAGGAACATATATTTAATTATCTTAATTTTTTAGAATCATTCACTTAGCCTTATGAGGAACATATTTCATGACACATAGATGATAAAAATTCAAACATTTAGATAAAAGTTTAAAACATGAAATTGATGAAAATGATTTGGGGGATTAGTCAATGTTTCAAGTCCTGTAAGTATAGAAGACTGAGAAATAGTTTAACAATAGATCACAGAGCAGATTTGGGGACAATAAACTTATTGGAAAAACAGCAGTCTAGGATGCAATTCTATTTGACCAACATGGTTGAATTGCAACACTAAAGTAGCTACAGATAGAAGAGTTCAGCAAAAATACATGACAGTATTATGAGAGAATCAATTGGTGATATGGAATTTACAACAAAGAGTACCATAAATATTATTGTTATTTGTAAATTGTGTGTTACAACCCTTTTTATCAGTAAAATAGTAGAAGTATGTACACATATGCCTACATAAATACACATATATGTAGGGGAAGGCATTGCCTCAAGTTTCAGATATTTTGAGCAGTGTTTTTTTAGATGCAATCCTGGGGACCTATAAGTTTTAAGTTCTTCTCTATAAAGAGATGCACTTACTACTTTCCTGTTCTTTGCTCTAGTCTGTGAGCAACCAAAAGCATTCTTTTCTATGCTGGAGCTATGACAAGACCCTAGCTTCCCTATAACTCACAAGCTCTGGTGTGCTAGTTCTTCTTCTTGCCTTGGGACTGAGACCCAGGACTATAACCCAGAGTGTGGGCAATATAATAGAGTCCTGTCCCTGGTATCAACAAATGGACCCCTGTACTCTCCTTCTGATCAGTTGTTCTACCCCCTTACTATCCTGTGGACTGAGAGGTCCAGAAATCTCCACTGCTACCACTGATTCAGTTGCTCCCAAGTCTTTTGGTTTGCTGGGGCCTGGTTTGTGCTTGCTTGGTGAACTTAGCTTCACTTTCACTCAGGTGCAATAAACCTTTTCTGCTGATCTTCGAAGTTTTCTTGGGCTGAAAACTGTTTCACTCCACCCTTGTGTGGGTTCTGCAACTCAAGAATTTGTTTTTAAGGTATTACTGAAAGGTGTTTTGAGGGTTTGGGGGAAAGTCCTTTACTTTTCTTCATTATCTTGGCTCCCCCAATGAATAAAAAATAAAATCAATAGTTACAATAATCATATTTGAGGGAAAAAAGTAAATAATTAAAACATTAAAAGAGATAAAGAAACTACATTAAGCTGAAAGAAAGCACAGACAACAAACTAATGGAAACATTAAACTTTTTTGTGCCAAATATCTTAGCATGAAAACTTGGCAGGAACAGGCAGGAAACTATCCTTAATTTACTTTATATTCTACAACTTTGTTAAAGTTGTTGTTTCAACTAGTTATTTAGTTGATTCTTTTGTGCTAAGTATGCCATCATATTATCTGCAAAGAGCAATGGTTTTGTTTCCTCGTTGCCTATGTCTGTTCATTTAAATTCCTTTTCTTTTCTTTTTGCTCTAGGTCCCAGTTTCTTAAACTGTGGGTTGAAGCCCAATATAGGATCTCATAATTGAATGTGAGGGCTGTAAAATTATGATTTATTGTCAATAAATGATTTATTTGTATACCTATTTTATATACCTACATATCTGAGGCCACGTAAAATTTTCTCTGGTAAAAAGGGGTCATGACAATCAATTCTGATGAATGTGACTCTTTCCAACAATGAGATAAATCAGGAGAGTTCCAAAGATCTTATGATGAAGAGAGCCATCTACATCAGAGAGAGGACTATACGAACTGAATGTGGATCACAACATAATATTCTAACTCTTTTTGTTGTTGTTCACTCGCATTTTGTTTTCTCACTCATTTTATTTTTTTTTTGATTTTTCTTGTGCAACAATAGAATTGTATAAATATGTTCACACACAATAGATTTAACATATATTTTAACATGTATAATATATATTGGATTGGGGGGAAGGAAGGGAAAATCTGAACACAGGGCTATGCAAAGGTCAATGTTGAAAGATTATTGTGCATATGTTTTGAAAATAAACAGCTTTTATTTATTTTTTTTTTTAATTTAATAGCCTTTAATTTACAGGATATATACATGGGTAACTTTACAGCATTAACAATTGCCAAACCTCTTGTTCCAATTTTTCACCTCTTACCTCCCCACCCCTCTAAATGGCAGGATGACCAGTAGATGTTAAATATATTAAAATATAACTTAGATACACAATAAGTATACATGACCAAAACATTATTTTGCTGTACAAAAAGAATCAGACTCTGAATTATTGTACAATTAGCTTGTGAAGGAAATCAAAGATGCAGGTGTGCATAAATATAGGGACTGGGAATTCAATGTAATGGTTTTTAGTCATCTCCCAGAGTTCTTTTTCTGGGTATAGCTAGTTCAGTTCATTACTGCTCCATTAGAAATGATTTGGTTGATCTCGTTGCTGAGGATGGCCTGATCTATCAGGACTGGTCGTCATCTAGTATTGTTGTTGAAGTATATAATGATCTCCTGGTCCTGCTCATTTCACTTAGCATCAGTTCGTGTAAGTCTCTCCAGGCCTTTCTGAAATCATCCTGTTGGTCATTTCTTACAGAACAGTAATATTCCATAATTTTCATATACCACAATTTATTCAGCCATTTCTCCAACTGATGGACATCCATTCAGTTTCAGTTTCTAGCCACTACAAAAGGGCTGCCACAAACATTCGTGCACATACAAGGTCCTTTCCCTTCTTTATAATCTCTTTGGGATATAATCCCAGTAGTAACCTGCTGGATCAAAGGGTATCACAGTTTGATAACTTTTTGAGCATAGTTCAAACTCTCTCCAAAATGGTTGGATTCGTTCACAACTCCACCAACAATGAATCAATGTCCCAGTTTTCCCACATCCCCTCCAACAATCATCATTATTTTTTCCTGTCATCTTAGCCAATCTGACAGGTGTGTAGTGGTATCTTAGAGTTGTCTTAATTTGCATTCTCTGATTAATAATGACTTGGAGCATCTTTTCATATGACTAGAAATAGTTTCAATTTCTTCATCGAGAATTGTCTTTCATATCCTTGACCATTTTCAATTGGAGAATGGCGATTTTTATAAATTAGAGTTAATTCTCTATATATTTTGGAAATGACCTTTATCAGAACCTTTGACTGTAAAAAATATTTTTCCCAGTTTATTGCTTCCCTTCTAATCTTGTCTGCATTAGTTTTGTTTGTACAAAAACTTTTCAGTTTGGTATAATCAGACTTTTCTATTTTGTGATCAGTAATTCTCTAGTTCTTTTGGTCATAAACTTCCCTTCCACAGGTCTAGAGGTAAACTATCCTATGTTCCTCTAATTTATTAATAATTTCATTCTTTATGCCTAGGTCATTGAACCCATTTGACCTTATCTTGGTGTACGTGTTAAGTGTGGATCAATGCCTAGTTTCTGCCATATTAGTTTCCAATTTTCCAGCAATTTTTATCAAACAGTAAGGTTCTTATCCCAAAGCTGGGATCTTTGGGTTTTCAAAGACTAGGTTGCTATATTTGTTGACTGTTTTATCCCTTGAACCTAATCTATTCCACTGATCAACTAATCTATTCCTTTAGCCAATACCAAATAATTTTGGTAACTGCTGCTCTATAGTATAGTTTTAGATCTTAGCTAAACCACCATCATTTGATTTTTTTCATTAATTCCCTTGAAATTCTTGACCTTTTGTTTTCCATATGAACTTTGTTTTATTTTTCTAGGTCCATTAAAATGTTTTAGTCTGATTGGTATAGCGCTAAATAAATAGATTAGTTTAGGTAATATTTCATCTTTATTATATTTGCTCGCCCTATCCAAGAGCATTTAATATTTTCAATTGGTTAGATCAGACTTAATTTGTGTGAAAAGTGGTCTGTAATTTTGCTCATAAAGTTTCTGATTTTCCTTGGCAGATGATTCCTAAATATTTTATATTATCAGTAGTTACTTTAAATGGAATTTCTCTTTGTAACTCTGACTGTTGGATTTTTTGTGATATATAAGAATGCTGATGACTTATGTGGGTTTATTTTATAACCAGCAACTTTGCTAAAGTTGTGGATTATTTCTAATAACTTTTTGCAGAATCTCTGGGGTTCTCTAAGTATACCATCATGTCATCGGCAAGGTAATAATTTGGCTTCCTCATTTGCTATTCTTATTCCTTTAATCTCTTTCTCAGCTCTTATTGCTATACAGGTGTTTCTAATACAATATTAAATAAGTAACGGTGTATGGGCAACCTGTTTCCTCCAGATCTTATTGGAATGGTTGCAGTTTGTCTCCATTACATATGATGCTTACTGATGGTTTTAAATAGATGCTGCTGATTATTTAAGGAAAAGTCCATTTTTCCCTATACTCTCAAGTGTTTTTAATAGGAATGAATGTTGGATTTTATCAAATGCTTTTCTGCATCTATTGAGGATGATCATATGGTTTTTTAATTTGGTTATTACTGGAATTATATTGATAGTTTTCTAATATTGAACCAGCCCTGCATTCCTGGTATAAATCCTATTGATCATAGTGTATTATCTTGGAGATGATTTTCTGTAGTCTTTTTGCTAATATCTTATTTAAGATTTTAGCATCAATATTCATTGGGAGATTGGTCTATAATTTTCTTTCTCTGTTTTCAGCCTACCTGGTTTAGGTATCAGTACCATGTCTGTGTCATGAAGGAATTTGGTAGGACTCCTTCATTCCCTATTTTATCAAATAATTTATATAGCATTGGGACAATTGTTCTTTAAATGTTTGGTAAAATTCACATGTAAATCCATCTGGTCCTGGGGATTTTTCTTAGGGGTTGTTTAATTGCCTGTTCTATTTCTTTTTCAAATGGGACTATTCAAAATTTACTTCTTCCTCTATTAGTCTGGGAAGTCTGTATTTTTGGGTAGTCATCCATTTCACTTAGGTTATCAAATTTATTGGCATAAAGTTGGCAAAATAACTCCTTATTATTTCTCTAATTTCCTCTTCATTGGTGGAAAGTTCTCCCTTTTCATTTTAAGACTACTAATTTCATTTTCCTCCCTCCTTTTCTAATCAAAGATTTACCAAAGGCTTATCTATTTTATTGGCTTTTCATAGAACCAACTCTTAGTTTTATTAATTAGTTCAATAGTTTTTTTACTTTCAATATTTTTAATTTCTCCTTTTAATTTTAAATTTCAATTTAGTATTTGATTAGGGGTTTTAATTTGGTCTTTTAGTTTTTAGTTGCAAGCCCAATTCATTAATCTTTCTTTCTCTGTTTTATTCAAGTAAGCCTCTAAGGATATAAAATTCCCTCTTATTACCGCTTTAGCTGCATCCCAAATTTTGGTATGATGTCTCATCATTGTCATTATCTTGAGTGAAATTATTAATTGTATCTATAATTTGCTGCTTCACCCAATCATTCTTTAAGATGAATTTTTAGTTTCCAATTACTTTTTGGTCTATTTCCCCTAACTTTTTGTTGAATGTAGTTTTATTGCATCGTGATTTGAAAAGAAAACATTTATTATTTCTGCAGTCCTGCATTTAATTTTAGATCTTTATGTCCTAATATGGTCAATTTTGAATAGGTTCCATGAACTGCTGAGAAGAAAGTATATTCTCTTCTATCTCCATTCAATTTTCTCCAAGATCCAACATACCTAATTTTTCTAATATTATTTACTTCTTTAATTTCTTTCTTATTTGTTTTGTGGTTTGGTTGTCTAATTCTGAGGTGCAAGGTTGAGATCTCCTACTATTACAGTTTTGTTGTCTATTTCTTCTTGCAACTCTCTTAACTTCTCCTTTAGGAAGTTGAGTGCTATACCACTTTTTGCATATATGTTTAATATTGATATTGCTTCGTTGTTTATGCTACCCTTTGCAGGATGTAGTTTCCTTCCTTATCTCTTTTAATTAGATCAATTTTTGCTTTTGTTGATCTGAGATAAGGATGGCTACCCTCTTTTGGCTCACCTGAAGCATAATAGTTTTGCTCCAGCCTTTTACTTTTTACTCTATATGCATCCCCCTCTTTAAATGTGTTTCTTGTAAACAACATATTGTAGGGTTCTGACTTTTGATCCAGTCTGCTATCTGCCTCCTCTTTTGGGGAGTTCATCCCATTACATTTACGGTTAGAATTACTAAATCTGTTTTCCTGCCATCTATAACCCCAGATTGTGCTTTACTTATCTTGCCTCCCCCAACCTCTTTCCCTTTTAACTTATGTACCCCTCTTGTATCACGATCTTATCCTCTTTATAATCCCTCCCTCCCCCTTTGGTCTTTCCCCTTCCTTCCCTTTACTCTTTTCTTTTCCCTTTTCCTCTCCCCGTTTTAATGAGCGAGAGAATTTTTCTAAAACAAATGTCAATTATTTTTTCTTTTGAAGCCAACTCTGATGAAGTAAGATTCACCAATGTTCCTCCCCTCTCTAAATTCCCTCAGATTGATAAGTTTCCTTAGCCTCTTTGTGGTATTGGTTTCCCTCTTTTTATCCCTCCTTCACCTTATTCTGCCATCATCCCTTTTCCATTCTACTTCCCTTTTTCATGTTATATCAGTACAATCAAATTATACATGTATTCTTTTGTATATCCACAACAAATACAATTCTCAAGGAGTTATTTTTACCTTTTCTGCATCTCTTGAGTTCTATTCTTGGAATCAAATTTTTGTTTCGTTCTGGTTTTCTTCAGAAACAAATGGAATTCATTTGTTTCATTAAATGTCCATCTTCTTCCCTGGAAGAAAATGCTCCAACTTAGCTGGGTAGTTATTCTTGGCTGCATCTCAAGTTCTTGTGCCTTTCGATATCATATTCCAGGCCCTTCTTTCCTTTAATTGAGGCAGCCAGATCTTGGGTGATCCTTATTGTGGCACCTCCGTATTTAAATGGTTTTGGCTGCTTGTAAAATTTTTCCTTAATCTGATAGTTCTGAAATTTGGCCACAATATTCCTTGGGGTTTTATTTTAGGATTTCTTTCAGAAGGTGTTCGATAATTCTTTCAATGCCTATTTTACCTTCTGATTCTATTACATCTGGCAGTTCTCTTTGATGATTTCTTGTAAAATAGTATCTAGGCTCTTTTTCATCATAGTTTTCGGAAAGTCCAATAATCCTCAGATTATCTCTCCTAGATCTATTTTCCAAGTCTTCGTTTTAGCAAGTAATGAATTCTGGTTTTCCAGTTTGTCATTTTTTGTTTTGCTTATGATTCTTGCTGTCTCAATGCATCATTAGTTTCAATTTGTTCAGTTCTAATTTTTAAAAGAATTATTTTCTTCATTAGCTTTTTACTTCTTTCTGTATATGTCAATTGAGTTTTTAATGTATTTTTTGGTCTGTGGAATTTTTCCATTTCACTAATTTTTTTTAGTGAATTATTTTCTTTTTCAATTCACTAATTTTGTTTCCCTCACTTCCTGAAATTTTTAACTTTCAATTCGTATTTCAGGAAGTTTTGCTCTCTTTAAAGGCTTCTCTTTCCTTTCCCATTCATCTTCTAACTCTCTTTTGGACTTTTAATGGTCTCTTCTAGGAGCATCATGTAAAGGAGGACAGTCTGATGCATTTTTTGCTGTTTGGTCTCTTCAGGTTTGCTGACCTGCTCTTTTTCTGCATAGAAGCTGTCGTTTTCTTTTCATCTTTTTATTCATGTTTTAAAGCCTTTAGGGTGGGTCTCTAGGCAAGGGGTTACCAGCTTCCTCTGCAGAATAGGGGAGGATGTAAAGATTTCCGGCTCCAGGTATGGGGTGCTCTGGGTGGGAGTTTTCCCTTCCCCCAACAGAAGTGGATTCAGCACTGGCCGAGCTATCAAACTGCTTAGTAGGGCTGGTGGATTATCGATTGCCCTCGGCTGGGAACAATGGTGAAGTGTCAGCCCAGGCCGGAGCCTCTTGTGGGACTGTGAGTTTGCAGCTGAGCACAGACCGCGAACGCAGACACCACAAACTCTGCCCAGTGTCTCTGCCTGATGCAAATGGGCCTGGAAAAGCTCTATGGCCCCAAGCTGAGGCTCCCCTGCGCAGATTGGAGGCTAACCGACTGCGTCCTCCTGCCGTGCAGGATCCAACTCCCCAAGGAAAAGCCCCTTACCTGCGGGTTGGGGCTGCGCGCTTGCTGAATCTGTGCTTCACCCTCGGTTTGAGACTCTCCTCGGAACCTAATTTCTCTCCCAGTCTGCGCCGATCTCCCCCTGGCCCCGGAACCAACCTTTTAGCGAGACTGCAGATTTTTTCGGCCGGTGGTTGTTCTACTTCTTATCTTTACAAATTGTAGCAGTCAAGACTATTTTTGAGGCTCGATATAATATTGATAAAGAGGGTAAGAGAAGAGCTTAGAAAGACGCGTGTGTCTTCTCCGCCATCTTGGCTCCGCCCCCCATAAACAGCTTTTAAAAAAAAAGAAAAAGGGTCATGAGTGAAAAAAGTTTAAGAAGCCTTGCTATAGGGATAACATTTTTACTCTAATATTTCAAATGATCAACATTATCATTACTATTATGTGATAATGGTGATAATCACTATCTTTGCTTCACCCTTGATCTTATTGGGAAGACTTCCTCCCCATTGCATTTAAATCTTACTGTTGTTTTTAAATAGGCACTACTTACCATCTTAAAAAAAAGCTTGGTTCATTCCTATGTTGGCTAGTGTTTTCAATAGGAATGAATGTATTTTTTTCCCAAAAATTTATTCTGCAATAATTGATTTTGTTGTTTTAGTCATTGATATAATCAGTTATAGCTTTTTAAATATTGAACCATTTCTATTATTAATTCCCCCTGGTCCTAGTGCATGATCTTTGTGATTTATTGCTATAGTCTCCACTAGTAATTTATATAAAATTTTTGCACAAATAATCAAGTAAATTGTTCTATAGTATTCTTTATTTTTGCTGCCTTTGATTTAAGTATCAAGACCATATTTGTGTTACAGAAGAAATTTGCTAGGAATCCTTCTTTACCTATTTTTAAAAATAGTTAATATTGGATGGGAATTAATTGTTCTTTAAATGTTTGGTAAATCCATTTGGTCCTGGAGATTTTTTCTTTGAAATCTCATAATTTATTCCATTTTTTTTCCTAAAATAGGATTATTTAAGTATTCTATTTCTTCTTCAGATAATCATGACATATTTTTGGTTTTTATAAATATTCATTCATTTCATTTAGGTTTTCAGTTTCATTGGCATAGAATTGGGCAAAGTAACAAGTTTTAATCAAATTATCTAATAATTTATCTCATTTTATATAACCAGATATTAGTTTTGTTTATTAGTTAACTTTTTTTTAACTTCCAACTTTATTAATCTTTTCTTTGACTTTCAGGGTTTCAATTTTGGTATCTAATTGGGGATTTTTAATTTGCTTTAGTTCCAGTTTTTTTTTTTAATTTTAAGTTGTATGCCTAATTCATATATCTACTCTTTCTCTCTCTTACTGATATAAATTTTTAGAGGACTAAAATTTCCCTTAAGTACTATTTAGGCTTCATCCCACATATATTGGTATATTTTCTCATTGTTGTTATTGTCTTTAATGTGATTATTATTTCTATGAGTTGTTCTTTGACCCATTCATTTTTTTAAAGTTATTTTATTTATTTATTTATTATTAAGTTATTTTGTATATTCTTTACTGAATGTCATTTTTATTTTTCTTTAACTATGGGGCAGTGCATTTAATATTTCTGCTTTTCCAAATTAGTGTATGAGGTTTTTATGTCTTAATATATGATCAATTTTTTTATTTTAGCTTTTTATTTACAAGATATGCATGGCATTGTTGGTGGAGTTATGAATGAATGCAACCATTCTGGAGAGCAATCTGTAATTATGCCCCAAAAGTTATCAAACTGTGCATACCCTTTGATCCAGCAGTGCTACTACTGGGCTTATATCCCAAAGAAATACTAAGGAAGGGAAAGGGACTTGTATGTGCAAGAATGTTTGTGGCAGCTTTTTTTGTAGTGCCTAGAAACTGGAAAATGAATGGATGCCCATCAATTGGAGAATGGTTGGGTAAATTGTGGTATATGAATATTATGGAATATTATTGTTCTGTAAGAAATGACCAGTAGGATGAATACAGAGAGGCTTGGAGGGACTTACATGAACTGATGCTAAGTGAAATGAGCAGAACCAGGATATCATTATATACGGCAACAACAATACTGTATGAGGATGTATTCTGATGGAAGTGGATTTCTTCGATAAAGAGAAGATCTAATTTAGTTCCAATTGATCAATGATGGACAGAATCAGCTACACTCAGAGAAGGAACACTGGGAAATGAATGCGGACTATTTGCATTTTTGTTTTTCTTCCTGGGTTATTTTTACCTTCTGAATCCAATTCTTCCTGTGCAACAAGAAAACTTTTCGGTTCTGCACACATATATTGCATCTAGGATATGCTATAACATATTTAACATGTATAAGACTCCCTGCCATCTGGGGAGGGGGTGGAGGAAGGGAAGGGAAAAATCAGAACAGAAGTGAGTGCAAGGGATAATGTTGTAAAAAATTACCCATGCATATGTAGTCATTTAAAAGTTATAATTACAAAAAATAAGATATATGCATGGGTAATTTTTCAGCATTGACAATTGCAAAACCCTTTGTTACAATTTTTCCCTTCCTTCCCCCCAGCCCCTTCCTCAGATGTCAGGTTGACCAATACATGTTAAATATGTTAAGGTATAAATTAAATACAATATAAGTATACATGGCCAAACTGTTATTTTTCTGTACAAAAAGAATCGGACTTTGAAATGGTTCACAATTAACCTGTGAAGGAAATAAAAAATGCAGGCAGACAAAAATAGAGGGATTGGCAATTCTACGTAGTGGTTCATAGTCATCTCCCAGAGTTCTTTCGCTGGATGTAGCTGGTTCAGTTGATTATTGTTCTATTGGAACTGATTTGGTTCATCTCATTGTTGAAGAGGGCCATGCCCATCAGAATTGATCATTATATAGTATTGTTGTTGAGGTATATAATGTTCTCCTGGTCCTGCTCATTTCAGTCAGCATCAGTTCATGTAAGTCTCTCCAGGCCTTTCTGAAATCATCCTGCTGGTCATTTCTTACACAACAATAATATTCCATAATATTCATTATATAACAATTTATTCAGCCATTCTCCAATTGATGGGCATCCACTCAGTTTCCAGTTTCTGACCACTACAAACAGGGCTGCCACAAACATTCTTGCACATACAGGTCCCTTTCCCTTCTTTAAAAATCTGTTTGGGATATAAGCCCAGTAGTAACACTGCTGGATCAAAGGGTATGCACAGTTTGATAACTTTTTGAGCATAGTTCCAAATTGCTCTCCAGAATGGCTGGATGTATTCACAATTCCACCAACAATGTATCAGTGTCCCTGTTTTCCCACATCCCCTCCAACATTCTGCATTATCTTTCCCTGTAGGAATTTGTTTTCCAAATATTTCTCTCTCCCCAATATAGCAAGTAATCTGATAAAGGTTAAATTTCTAGCCAAATATCTCAGAGTTGTCTTAATTTGCATTTCTCTGATTAATAATGACTTGGAGCATCTTTTGATATGGCTAGAAATAGTTTCAATTTCTTCGTCTGAGAATTGTCTGTTCATATCCTTTGACCATTTATCAATTGGAGAATGGCTTGATTTCTTATAAATTAGTCAATTCCCTATATGTTTTGGAAATGAGGCCTTTATACATGATCAATTTTTTGTGAAAATGGCATGCACAATTGAGAAAAAATCATACTTTCTATTGTGATTCAATTTTTTCAGAGGCATATCATATCTAAATTTTCTCAAATTCTATTCATCTTCTAAACATCTTTCTTATTTATTTTATGGTTAGATTCATCTTATTTTGACAAGGGTAAACTGAAGGATCTATTTTCTCTGGTCATTTATTTAACTTTTTCTTTAAGGATTTGCAATCACATCCAGAGAGAGAGAGAGCTATAAAGACTGAATTTGGATCAAAGTATGGTATTTTCACCTTTTTGTTTGTTGTCTTTTTCTTTCTTGTGTTTTCTTTTTCTTTTTGGTCCGATTTTTCTTGTACAACATAACAAATATGTTTGAAAGAATTGCACATATTTAACCTTTATCACATTGCTTGCTATATTGGGGAAAGAGAAATATTTGGAACACAAATTCTTACAAAAATGAATGTTGAAAACTATCTTTACATGTATCTGGGAAAACAAAATAATTTTTTAAAAGATACAAAAAAAGAATTTTGATGTGCTGCCATTTGGTGTATATATGTTTTTACTGCTATTGCTGCTATGGTACGTATTAGTAAAATATAATTTCCCTGCTCATCTATTCTAATTGGGTCTGGTTTAGTTTTTGCTTTATCTGAGATCATGATTGCTAACTCTTCCTTTTTTAAGCATAACAAATTCTGCTACTGTCCCTTAGGTAAACTTGGTGTGTCTTTCTGTTTTGGCCATGTCTCATAAGCAGCATATTGTGGAACTCTGATTTCTAATCGATTCTACTAGGTGGCTTGGTAGAAAAAGTTCCACCTGGAGCTAGGAAAAACTGAATTCAAATCTTAGTAACTGTGTGACTCCGGGTAAGTCACTTAACTTGTTTGCCTAAGTTCCTCACCCACCTGTCAAAAGAGCTGGAGAAGGAAAGGGGGTATGCAAAAGATGCTGCAGTGTCTTTACCAATTAAACATCAAAAAGGATCACGAAGAGTGAGACAGGACTGAAACCCTGACCATAGTGCTCAACAGGTGGGCGGCTTGTGACGTCATCACGTCATCACGCACGCGCAGGGCATGGCTGGTTCTGTTGCCCAGGGTGACCAGGTCCATTGTTGGTCTGTGTGCGGTCGTCTTCTTGGTTGCTGCCCGCCGCGGATGTCTCTTCTGGGGGAAGATGGGACCTGCGGTGGGTCCCGGCTGCCAGACCGGGACCACAGAAAAAAGAAGTCCCGATGGCCAAACTGATGGGCAACCGGCACCAGGGCAGAGCACTACGGTTGGGGAAGGTGGGGATCCGGCGATGAGAGCCAGGGAGACGGTGAATCCCGGCCACCAGCCCTCTTCCCAACCCGACTGGCGCCCCGTCCCCCAGGGTGGCCCCACTGGCAGCCTCCCTGGCTGCTGTCACTTCACACCAAAGGTGGGAGAAAGGCTTGGGGTGGAAGAGGAGAGCTCCGAGTCGGAGGCCGACAACCTTTCTCTTCGATTTCAACATATTCTTTCCCGTGCTCTCAGTAAAGTCCTCTTCTCTAGAGGCTTCACTCAGATAGACGCCAATGAAAAAGATGCCATAATGTGGTACCAAAAGAAAATTGGAGTATACGATCAGCAGATATGGGAACAATCTATTGAACAAAATCAGGCAAAAGGCTTCCAAAACAAACCCAAAAAGATAAGTCACATCAAGTCGGACTTGATAGATGTCGACCTCATCAGAGGCTTAACATTTGCCAAAGACAAACCTGAAATTCCTTGGATATCACTAACTTGTGAGGGAATTATTCGGGTTATTTTTTTTCCTTTTTTCAGTAAATGGTGGATTCAGGTTACCTCTTTCCGAATATTTTTTTGGCTGCTACTGCTTTATCTCATGCAAGTTACTGCTATTGTGTTGTATTTCATAATGCCTGCTGTGAATTTAAGCGAAGTGATTGTTCCCGTATGTCTTATGGTACTGATGGGAACTGTTCACTATCAAATAGTCTCCATTCAGATTGCTAAACCTTTTGAAACGAATGGAAATTACAAAAGAAGAAAATCAGACAAATCTGCAAATGATGGTGGGAACACAGAATGTAAAAGTTATAATTGTTCTGATAAAATCAGAGGAATAGAATTGTCTGCATCCCAAAATGCTGATTCTTGGAGGACTCTCTTTTTCAACACTCCCATAAAAGGACTAAAATTATTAATTGACAGGATTCAAGCTGAAAATGCTTCAGCGCATTTGAATCTCAGCACAAAGAAGAAACATTCTCAATCAGAAATGAAAATGTGGCAACCAAGAGAGAAAGCAAAACTATCAGATGGTGAAAAGAGTGAGAAAGATAAAACAGATTTGGGAAATGAAGTTCCAGATGAATTGTCAAGTGAGAATGACTGTGAAGAACAGAAAAAGATAATCCTGTCATGGAGAAGAGTAGAAGGAGCTCCAAGTGACAATAGTAATGAAATCAAGAATGAAAAGCCATTGATTTCATCAAAACACACAAGTACTCAACCAAACAAAATTTCCACTTCAACATGGTGTCCCACCACTGGAGATTCAGATGGACTGCCTGAATCAGATCTTGAGTCAGCTAGCTTGAGTCAGGGGTCTCCATCCAGTGTCAGTGGTGATATTGGAAGTTATAGTCAGAGTGACTCTGAAAGTACCAGCCCCGATTCAGAGACAAAGGACATGTGGAATAACCTTTTGCAAAATAGTGAATGCCACTCATCAACTGCAAGCAACAGTGATGAGGCAAATATGAAGGCACTGCTCCCAGGTACCAAGCAGAATTCAAAAGAGGACACTTTCCAACTGAACCATTTGTCCTGGCTTCAGGACATGAGTTCTCCCTCTGAACGAGTGAGTGCAATAATCTGGGAAGGTAATGAATGCAAAAAAATGAAGATGTCTGTTTTGGAAATCAGCAGCATCATCATGAGAAGGGTTAAAACATATCAGCAGAATGTAAGTTACCAGATGCTGGGAAAAATTATTACTATTGGATTAACAGTTTTTCCATTCTTATATCGAATCTTCCATGAAAAGAACCTGACCCAAATACCTTTCATCTCAGCCGAGGAGCTCCTGACTCTTTTTTGTGGGGCACCACCTTCAATATCGATCATCATTTTATCAACAATCAATTTTCTTGAACACTTGTGTCTGACTTGGTTGTTCTTTTTTATGATGTGTGTGGCAGAAAGAACATACATGCAGCAGTTTTTATTTGCAGAATTTTTTAGCAATATAACCTCTGCAAGGCAAGCTATGAAATATGAAATCCCCCATTTCAGGCTCAAAAAGATGGAGAACATTAAGATCTGGCTATCACTACGTTCTTATTTAAAAATGCAAGGTCCACAGCGCTTTGTGGATGTGATTGTATATTCGGTATTCTTAATGACACTTTCAATTGCTTTTATTTGGTGTGCCCAGGTTCTCCAAAGCCATACAAGCTTTCTGGATAATGCTTATAATTGGGAGTTCTTGATTTGGGAAACATCCCTGCTGCTCTTTTTATTGCATCTTGCCGCCATAGGGTCTGAAACCAATAATAAATACAATAACATTTCAGTACTGCTTACAGAACAGATCGATTTATATCTCAAAATGAAAAGGAAGCCAAATAAAACAGAACAGCTCACACTGGTGAATAACGTGCTAAAGCTATCAATGAAGTTACTGAAAGAATTAAATACACCATTTAGGCTGTATGGCCTAACCATGAATCCCCTATTCTACAACATGGCCAGAGTGATCATCATTTCAGTTGTCTCAGGGGTCATAAGTAATCAACTAGGATTTAATATAAAATTGTGGAAAATTAAGCCATGAGCTAAGCGGTGTATTTGGACCAGAAACTTTTACTAACATCCATACATAACCATTTGATGAACAACTGCAAGAACAAGTGAGACAGCCTTCCATTTTTTGGCATGCTAAATAGCATGCAACTGACCAATCATTTCTTTTCTGGGTATACATCTTAACTGATGGGCTAAGTTATTTCTATCCTGGAGGGAGCTCCAGTTCATCACAATATCTCTTTTGGGAATAACAACAGCCCTTTGTTAAGAGAAGAAAAAATAATGTAAAGGCATTAACAGGAATTGGGTATATCCTCTGCAATAAAGACACTGACCAATATTGCTCATTGTTGTTATTGTTGTTTTGTTTCGTTTTGGTTAGCGTTTCTGAAATGAATTTGGCTTTCTCTTTCAATCAACAGAAACTGAATGTTGATTTTTACAATAAAAATGCCCCTTCCCCAAATTGGGTAAAAGTCATTTCCCCAAATAAAAACCATGGTTGTCTCCTGGGACCATGTTATAGAGCTGAAAATAAGGGGGCTTTCTAGAATCAAATAAATGGGCTGGAACTCACCAGGTTTGCTCTCTGTAATGGGCTGAGGTTTGAGTTTATGCACTGAGGTCCCAAGTACATGAGGCTAAATAGTAATTGGGCTATACTCTATTAATATACATGATTGACCCCTGCCCATTCTCCGTGCAAGTCCTGATGTGTTGTATAGGAAATGACGATTTTGGTGGGTGGAGGTAGAGAGAGACAGGAAGAGAAGCTGGGAGAAATTGGGCCTGGGTTCCATACTCCTAGCTGCTGGTCGTGTGGCTGCTGATCTAGCTAGCTTCTTGACTCATCTGCACACATTGCTATCGCCGATTCCCTTCCACCTCTGATCTTTCTTCACTGAGAATAAAGAATGACGATTTTCCCCTAACCTGAATTCCTGACTCTGGCTGATTTTAAAATACACGATCTTCACAACTGGCGCCCAACGGTGGGAAGCAAGGACTGAAGTAGTCTCTGGTGACCAGGAACTTGGGTGAGTATTGTTAATAGACAAACAGGGAACTT
The DNA here is from genome assembly GCF_902635505.1 of Sarcophilus harrisii. Lineage (NCBI taxonomy): Eukaryota > Metazoa > Chordata > Mammalia > Dasyuromorphia > Dasyuridae > Sarcophilus > Sarcophilus harrisii. The sequence goes on from NC_045432.1 coordinate 2,742,951, forward strand.
ATTTTCTTAAAAACTAAACCAGTAATCTTTTTTTGGCTAAAATGGGACAAATGCTAGTTAAAGACTCTCCATCTCCGCCCCCAACCCCTTAAACCCCTTCAACCCCTTCAACCCCACCCACAAGTGGTGCTATAGAAAGCATGCTTAAGCTGATAGAAGGACAACGGCTACTTATAACTTGGGAACAGGTAGCTAGACTTGTGGGTACATTAAACCGCATCTCCCCTTGGTTCTTAGAGGAGGAGCAGATCTCTCGAGATAACTGGTCCCTGGTTGGACAATAGTGTCCACGTATTACAGTGAAAATGGTCACCATTCAATTTCCATTGAGGCATTTTATTTATACAATATAATTCAGTTAGCACTAAGAAACCCTATCCCTAGAAGAAAGAAAAAAGTTCCTTCTCAGAGTAGCCAAATAGGGAAGCCTGATATTAAGGAGGAAGACAATGAAGAGATTAATGACTATATCCCCACAGGGGATGGAGACTTAAGTGAGCAAGGGTGTGGTGACTTTCTACCTCAGGAGGCAGCTTCAGCCCCACCTCAGGAGCAAGTGATTGACTCTCCTCCATCAACTCCACCCTCCAGGATGGAGGGAGGAGGGGCAGTGGGGGGGGGGCAGTGACAGCACCAGCACCTCCTCTCCGGCATCCAATTATGAGTATATTGCAAGAGGGCTTATTGAAGGCCAAAGAAAATGGCGTGGACGTGAGGGAGCTCCAGCCACATATCTTTCCTGTAATTTCCCAGTTTAATGCCTCTGGTCAAGAAAGTCGAAGATACGCCCCTTTTAACATAGAAATCATCAAAGACCTGAAAAAGGCTTGCACTCTTTATGGGGCTACATCAGCTTATGTTAAGATGCTATTACAGAATTTGGGGGAGGGCAGTTTGAGTTGAAATCAGACAGAGATCTTCTAGTTGAATAGAAGATTTCCAATTGAATGAGTGTCCCTGGACTAATCTTCAACTCAATAGAAGGGTATAATCAGTAGTGAGTGTTAATGGTGTGTGTGTGTGTGTGTGTGTGTGTGCAGGTCTCCTTCAGGATAACAGGATGAAACTACTGCCCTGGGGCAGGTCTCTCTCAGGGGAGAGGTTCTCTGAGGGTTCAAGGAGAATTTCTCCCCTTCAAGGCATTTCTCAAGCATTTACTTCATGGTTCCCCCCCCCCCAAGTCAGGACTGTATCAGAGTTCCCCCATCATTTCTATATGTCCTTATCTCTCTGTCTTTCTTCATCTGTGTTTCTCTCTATCCCTGTCTTTGTCACTTTCTGTCTCTCTATCACTCTATTTTATCATTCTCTCTCCTTTTGTCTCTCTATTCTCAATCCCTTTTCTATTCTACTCTCATTCCCTTTCTCTCTCATTCAACTTTCTCATTATCTCTCTCCCTGCCTCCCCCCTTTCTCTTTTTCTTTGTCTCTTTTTCTCTATCTCTTTCTCTCTCCCACTCTTTCTCCATCTCTTGCTTGCTCTCTCTTACTCCTTCCATCTTTTTCTATGTCGTTCTATTTCTCTCTGTGTGTTTCTCTCTCTTTGTCTCTCTCTCTCTTTTTCTTTCTCTTTCACTCTCTCCCCATCTCTCTCTCTTTTTCTTTCTCTTTCACTCTCCCCCCCTCTCTCTCCCTCTCTCTCTTTTTCTCCCCCCATATTTCTTTCTTTCCTCCCCCCCTCACTATTTCTCTCTGTCTCACTTTGTTTCATTCTTTCCATCTCTCTCTCTCCCTCCCTCTCTCACTTTTTCCAATTCTCTCTCTCTTTATTTGCATCCCTTTTACTGTTTAGCTTTCACCACCTCTCTCTTTCTCTCTTTCTCTCTTTCTGTTTTTCTCATTCTTTTTCTCTCCCTTTCTCACTCTCTCTTTTTCTCTCTTTCTCTCTCTATCCCTCTCTCTCATTCAACTTTCTCATTATTTCACTGCCTCCCTCTCTCTTTCCCTCTCCCTTCTCTCTCTCTTGTGTTTGTGTGTGTGTGTGTGTCTCTTTTTCTCTCTGCCTCCTTTTCTCTCCTTCCCTCTCTCCCTCTCTTTCTCTGCCCCATCTCTTTCCATCTCTCTCTCTTTTCTGTCTCTCTCGCTAACTCTCGTTCTCTATCTCATTTTCTCTATTTCCATATCCTTGTCTCTCTATATTTCCCTGTCTCTCTGTCTCTATTTCTCTGTGTTTCTTTTTCTGTCCTTGTCTCTCTGTCTGTGTACCTCTCTTATTGTCTTTCTCTCTCTCTCCCACTCCAACTTTCTCTTTCTCTCTCATACTTTCACTCTCTCTCCCACCCTTCCCCCTCTTTCTCTCTTTTTCTTTCTGTGTCAACACTTTTTTCCTCCATACCTTTGTCACTCTCTCTCTGTCTCTCTTCCTTTCTGTCTCTCTGTATGTCTCTCGTGTGTGTGTGTATGTATGTGTCTGTCTCTGTGTCTCTTTTTTCTCTGTCTCCTTTTCTCTCTTTCCCTCTTTCTTTCTGTCTCTCTCACTTTCTCTCTTTCCCTCTGTCTCTCTCTCTGTTTCCAACTCTCTCTCTTTGTTTCTGTTTCTCTCTATCTCATTTTCTCTCTTTAACTCCATCTTTTTCTCTCTCTTTCCCTGCCTCTCTCTCTCTCTCTCTCTTTTTCTGTGTTTCTCTCTCTGTCCATGTTGCTCTGTCTCTATGTCTTTCTCTTTCTTTCTTACCATTTCTCTATCTCTAATTCTCTCTTTCTCTCTCTGTATTTCACTCACTCTCTCTCTCTTGCTCTCTGTCAAAATTTTTTTCTGCCATAACTTTCTCTCTGTGTCTAATTCTTTCCATTCATATCTCTCTCTCTCTCTCTCTCTCTCTCTCTCTCTCTCTCTCTCTCTCTCTCTCTCTCTCTCTCTCTCTCTCTTTCTCTCTCTCTCTCTTTCTCTCTCTGTCAAATTTTTTTCTCCATAACTTTCTCTCTCCATCTCACTCTTTCAATCCTCCTCCTCCTCCTCCTCCTCCTCCTCCTCCTCCCTCCCTCCCCTCCTCCCCTCCTCCTCCCTCCTTCTTCTTCTTCTTCTTCTTCTTCTTCTTCTTCTTCTTCTTCTCTCTGTCTCTCTCTCTCTCATGCGTGTATATGTGTCTGTTTATCTGCCTCTCTGTCTGGCTCTTTCTTTCTCTCTCCTTCTCTCTCTTTCCCTCTCCCTCTCTCTCTCTCCCTCTCTCTTTCGCTGTCTCTGTCAACACTTTTTCTTCCATACCTTTCTCTCTGTGTCTTTCTATTTTCCTCTCTTTCTTTCTCTGTCTCCATGTCTCTTTCTCTCTTCCTCTCTGTATCTCTCTTTCTCTCTCCTCCTTTCTCACTTTCTCCTTTTCTCTTGTCTCTGTCTCTCCTGTGTGTTTTTGTGTACGTGTGTATGTCTGTCTCTGTCTCCTTTTCTTTCTCCTTCCCTCTCTATGGTTCGCTTTCTCCCTCCTTTCTCTCTCTCTATCTCTGTCTCTGTCTCTCTGTCTGTCTCTGCTCTCTCTCTCTCTCTCTCTCTCTCTCTGTGTGTGTGTGTGCGCGCGTGTGTGTGTATGTCTCTCTCTCTCTCCATCTCTCACTCTTTGTCAGTTTCTCTTTCTAACTCTCATTTTTCTCTTTGTTTCCATCTCTCTTTATGTGTCTCTCTGACTCTCTCTCTCTCTCATTTTCTCTATTTCCATCTCTTTCTCTCTGTCTTTCCCTGTATGTCGCTCTTTTCTGTGTTTTGCTCTCTGTCTCTTTTTGTCTCTATCTCTCTGTATCCCTCTCTCTCAATTTGAGGTAAACAATTTTTCATATACATTATACATCTCCATAAGTCCTAAAAATAGTCCCAAAGGAATCCATTGTCCATTAGTTAATATGCTAAGAATCCAATAATTCCTGTAAGCTCTAAAATTCTCAATGTCTCATCCAAAATTTTTTCATCTCAAGGAAATTCAATAGTTTCTTTTGCTGGTTTTCAAGAACTGGAAAGAGTCTCATCTTGTTTAAGAAAATCCAATGATTCATGAAAGATTTTTAAAAGTTATTTAACATTCTCATTTATCAATATGCTCTTATTTCAGATGTTTCTTGAATCTTCTCCCTTTGTTTTGAAGAACTTGAAACAATCTCTTCCCCTTTGTTAAAATCTAAATGATTTCCGAAAGGGTTTAAAATTTTTTAACAGTCGCATTTTCAGCCATGCTCCTTCAAAGGTGTCAAATGTTTTCTTAAATCTTTCCTTTTGTTTAGAGGTTTTTCTCTTTTTCTGTTTCTCTCTGAATGGACAGGGCAAAGATACAGCTCTTGGCACTCATCTGATTCCTTCTCCACCTGTGGAATACAAGCAAACCTTTCTTCCCCAAGCAGTTGGCCTAATCAATTTTCCATTCCACCACTTTCTGGGTCTCTCCCACATCACCCCTGGGAAGTTATCTAAAGATAGTGGAACTTCTCCACTGGACACTGCCCCTCCAAGTAGGTTATAAAACCCTGTCTGCCAGGAACCGGTTCATTTTGTCAAAAATCAAAGGAAGTTAATAGTTATAAAGGGCCTAGGTTTAGAAGCTCTCTAGGATTACCTGTCCCCCTTTCTTTTTGTTTTTGGAGGGAATCTTAATTGTCTCTGTTTTCCCCTCTACTATTTTTCCTTAGGGATTAAAAGGGGTATGTCAGTGGTGTGTAAAATCTTATATTTGTTGCAAAAGTGTCAAAATTTTTAAAGTTCAGGTCCATTATCTTTTTTTTATTGCTTGTGGCACCCATAATGGCAAATGCTTGTATGAAGGAATTCAGTGACCACTTTCTCTTTTTGCTGCTAATTTTTGAAAAAGGTAGATCCTGAAAGGTGTCTCCACAACATGGATAAAAGACAGACGACCAAAAGATTTATAATGGGTCCACATCCATTTCCAAAATTTCACTGGGTCTCAAACCAAAAGGTGTTCTTCCCTGGAGGGGTGTAGGGGACATTGGAAAGGAAAAAGCTTAAACAGGCTTTTTACTATGCTCCTGGCTTCCTCTCTTGTTATTCCAAATTTAAACTTAAAAGCTCAAAGGCAGCCCTGATGATATTTAAAATGAGATTCTTGGGCTTCCTGGAAAAAAGTTTAGCCAACATAGTTAGAGGGCTATCTGCCTTTGAATTACCATAAAAAATAGGACCTGGAAGTCCACGATGAGAGTGGACATGCAAGATATAAATATAAACTGGATGTTTTTTCACTTGCTCTTTGAAGTTCCTTAAAGAGCTGATATATATTAGAGGCTACAAATTTTATTTGGGCTGTGGCAATTCTTTGTACCACACCTACTGAATAGGCCAAATCAGATATCATATTTATATCTCCTGGATAATAAGTAAGAGCTAGAATGATTGCATACAATTCATTCTGCTGAGTGGACTGAAATGGAGTTCTGATTACTCTCTTTATAGTTAAGTCACGAGAGTATACAGCACAAAATTATGTTTGGATGCATTTGTAAAGATAGTTGGTCCTTTAAGAGGAACTTTAGAAACTTTTTCTTCAAGAATCCATTGCCAATTATGTAATAGTCTGGTTATTTTAATGGAGACTCATGTATAAAATTTGGAGCCATGGCTAATAAAATTTGCGACTCTGGGATAGTTTCACAGCATACATTAATTTGTGCATTAGTATAAAAGGTGTATATCTTGTCAAATCTTAGCTCAGATAATTGCACTGCTCATTTAATGGCCTTTAATAAAATTCTAACACAAGTTCTGGGTAAGGAGTAAGACTTTGTTCTGGTTGTGGTGGGAGGTTCACCCACGGTATCACACTGTCTCCTTGATGAAAGACTGATGTGGGTGCCTCTTGTGTAGCAAAAACTGATATTTCCAAGGGCTTTTGAGTGACTCTTTCAACCACATTGGATAAAGCCAGATCAACTTCTGTCAAAGCCTTTTGAGCTTCTTTTGTAAGCTGGCTTGGTGAGTTTAAAGCACTGTCTCCCCTTAAAATGTCATACAATGGTTGCAACTGATAGGTAGTCAAGTCTAACACTGGTCACATCCATTGGATATCTCCTATCAATTTCTGAAAGTCATTTAAGGTATTTAGTGTTTCTGTTCTTAAGGAAAGTTTTTGTACTGTAAGAACCTTAGGGTATACTTCATATTCTAAATATTGAAAAGGAGCATGTCTTTGAATTTTTTCTGAAGCTATGTACCATTTGTAGTTCCTTAGTGTCTCTATGGTCTTTTGTAGACATGCTTCTAAAATTTGTTCCTCAGGTGCACATCCCAATATATCATCCATGTAATATAACAACATAATTTTTGGAAATGCTTTTCTTACTGGAGCAAGAGCAGCAGCAACATACATTTGACACATAGTAGGGCTGTTTTTCATTCCCTGTGGCAAAACTGCCCATTCATATTTTTTATAAGGCTCAGCTAAGTTAACGCTGGGCACTGAAAAGGCAAACCTTTTCATATCCTCCTTATTCAGAGGGATAGAATAGAAACAATCCTTAATATCTATAACCCAAAGAGGCCATTCTCTAGGCAATTGAGTAGGAGATGGAAGCCCAGACTGAAGAGTTCCCATAGTTTCCATCTGTTCATTCACTTTTCTTAAATCCATTAACATCCTCCATTTTCCAGATTTCTTTTTCAGAACAAACACTGGGGAATTTCAAGGACTTAGAGAAGGTTTTAATTGTCCTTGGTCAAGCTGCTCCTGTACTATATCTAATAAGGCCTGAATTTTATCTTTGTCTAAGGGCCACTGTTCTGTCCACACTGGTGTATCAGTTTTCCATTGGATAAGAACAGGTGAAAGTGTTGGCAGGCCTTCAACAGCAGCCCTGCCTAAAAAAACAAAGTAGTCATTTGTAATCCTAATTGTTGTAAAACGTCTCTTCCCCACAGATTGATGGGGATTTTTTCAACTATAAAAGGAGTAAAAACTCTTGCTTCAAAAGTCCATCTCAAAGGGGTAGCAATAACTTCAGCTGCTATTGATCCTCCTACACCAGACATGTAGGTGTCTGCCTTAATCTTTGGCCAGTGACTGGGCCAGCTGGCACCTCTAATGACCGTCCGATCTGCACCAGTATCTACCAATTCTTATAATTGTATGCCATTTATATAGATAGTGAGCATAGGTCGGTCAGCTGTCATCGCTGCTGTCCAGTATATTCCTGGATTTTGTTGCTTAGAGTCAGAATCTGGGTGACTATCACCAGATTGCTTATTAGGAGTCTATATCAGTAAACCTGATGCTACTCCTTCTGGTTGATAAGTCACACATTGTCTATCTGTATTAGTGACTAGGATATTATCTACACATTCCCCAGTTTCCCACATCAGTGTGTGGATGGACACTGTTTTGTACGTACTCTCAGGAGGTGAAATGGTCAAACCTACTGTGCCTGGAGGCAAGGGATCCATAGGCTGGAGAGGAACAGATTTCATCTCTCCGGGGCGGGGTATCTCAGTTGTCTCAGCTGCATACAACTCTATTCTCCCCAATTGTAATCCCTTTCTCCTATCATATGGCTTCCTGGATGATTGGTCATGTCTGGGTACTGCACTTCTAGGCACTCTCTGGGTGCACCATCGGCTGCCATCATGCCCCAAGTATTTTTTGCATGGGGCCCTGGGGCTGGGCCCCTCATCCCGTTTCCCTGAACCTGTCTACATTCTGAGGCCCAATGGAAGCCTCTGTTGCATTTCAGACATGGGGTATTGGGTCTTGTTCTCCCACCCTGTTTTCTCACTCTGTCTCTATGCCAACATTGAACTTTCAGATGCCCTACTTTACCCCATTGAAAGCATGAGGAGTCTCTCTTGAAGCCCCTTGCCAAAAGGGACCCTGTCTACCCATGTTGGGATCTTGGGAAGTCTGCATCATAGCCTGGCTATAAAAGGCATTTGTGCCCACTGTGGCACAGCATCTTATGATCTCCTCTAAAGGAGCATCCTTGCATAGTCCTAGTATAATTCTTCTACAAACCTCATTAGCATTTCCTTTAGCAAGTTGCCTTATCATAATGTCTGTTACTGCATTTTCACCATTAGTTCATACGACAGCTGTCTGCAAACGTCCCACAAAATCAGCAAAGGGTTCATTTAGCCTTTATGTTATTTTTGTGAAGGCCTCACCCTTGTCGTTTTTATTGGGGAGAGAAGCCTATGCTTTGATAGCAGCAGTAGTAATTTGCTCATATGCTGCTGTGGGGTAATTAATTTGTACTGAAATGTCTGCATAAGAACCTACACCTGTTAGTTGGTCATAGGTGATTGGAGTATTAACTCCACTATGACTATTTTGTTGGGCTTGTATCCTAAAGAGCTCACTATATTCATAAAGGCATAACAAGTTTTGTCCAGTTCTACACATGTCCTTGCTATAGACTTCCAGTCCCTAGGGGTTAAGACTTCATAAGTCAAATTCTGTAATAACAACTTAACATAAGCTGATGTAGCCCCATAAAGAGTGCAAGCGTTTTTCACGTCTTTGAGGATGTCTATATCAAAAGGAGTGTATCTTCTACTTTCTTGACCTGAAGAGTTAAACTGTTGAATCACAGGATACATTTCTACTCTCAAATCAGCTGTAGTCTGCCCTTCTTCTGTGGCTTTAAGTAGTGCCTTTTGCAATCTAGTCATAGGAGGGGGTGATTGCTGGGGGGGAGGTGCTGGTGATATCACTGTCCCTCCCACTACTCCTCCAGAAAGGTGAAGTTGATGGGAGTGTGTCAAGAACTAGTTCCGATTTAGGCAGGGTTGAAGCTGCCTTGTGAGAGCAAGAATCACCATGCCCTTCAACCTTACTTAACTCCTCATGCCCTCTAGTGGTATTGCCATTAATCTGTCCTTTGTCTTCCTCTTTTTCCTCATACTTCCTCATATGGCTGTTCTTAAAACTTTTCCTTTTTCTATAACTTGCAGGATTCTTTAAGGCCAATTGTATTATGTTGTATATATAGAATGTTTCCTTGGAAATTGAATCAGGACCTTTATCATTGTAGTATTTACATAGTTGATCTCCTACCAGCTTCCAATTATCTATTCCTACTTCTTCTTCCTCCAAGAACCAAGGGGACATGAGTTCTAATGTACCCAAGAATCTAGCAATCTGTTCCTAAGGTACAATGAAGCCTTGTTCCTTGATCAACTTACATATGCTTTCTATAGCTCCCCTTCGGGGTGGGGGTGGGGGTGGGGATGGGGGAGAATCTTTTCCTAACATCTGCCCCATTTCAGCTAGAAAAGGTTACTAGTTTAGCCCTTAACAAAGTAAGTTCCCTCTTTGTCTATTAAAATACTGACCCAATTTTCTGGTCACCAGAGACTTCTTCAGTGAAAGTAGGGTCCTCAGTCCCATGTTGGGCACTAATTGTGAAGACTGAGTTAGCACCCTGGATACCTTAGAATCATTTGGAGTCAGGATAAGCAAAAGTCCTTGATCTATATTCTTTGTCGAAGTGAGAGGAATGGACACAGGAATCTCCTCTTCCTCTCTTGGCCAGAAGTCACTCTGGCTTTTCTTACTCCACCCTCTAATCCCTCCTACAATTCTCTATATAAATCAACAGATCAAGCCAGCATAGGATAGTGGGGTGGGCCTTTTTCCAAGCATATGCTAATAGAGTATTGTCCAATAAGTAAATAGCCTTAAGTGCTTGGTTGCCCAAGTGCATCTGCTCAGTTTCAGCCCATTACACTAAGTGACCATTGCTACTTCTGACTCTATTCCTTCCAAGGACTCCGTGCCTACTCTGCTGTTAGAATCCTTACCAAGTGTTAAGTCACTTATTTAATTTAGCATGGTACTTAGCAAGTTCTCTAGCTCACTAATGTATTTAAGTACTCATTGGAGTTCACACTGGTCACTGGGGACTTCTTCAGTGAAATCAGGGTCCTTGGTCCACATGTTGGCCACCAAATGTGAAGACTGAGTTAGCACCTTGGATACCTTAGAGTCAGCCGGAGTCAGGATAAGCAAAAGTCCTTGGTCTTTATTCTTGGTCTTCAGGGGTAGAAGTGAAGGGAATGGACACAGGATCTCCACAACCTTCCTTCTTGTCTACCGCCAAAGTGACTGGCTTGTCTTACTTCACCCCTTAATCCGTCCCAAAATTCTCTGTATACACCAAAAGATCGAACCAGCATAGAATAGTGGGAAGGACCATTTTCCAAGTATATGCTAACAGAGTATTGTCCAGTCGGTAATTAGCCTTAAGTGCTCAGTTGTCCAACCCCAGTACATCAACTGAGAGTTTAAGCTCTTTACACCATACTGCATAAACTATTTGAAAAAATAGGTGAAAAAAATTGAGTTCTACCATATTCCTTTTATGACACAGATATGGTGCTGATATCTAAACCAAGAAGAGCCAAAACAGAGAAAGAAAATTAGAGACCAAGCTCCCTAATGAACATAGATGTAAAAATAACCAAAATATTAGCAAAGAAATTACAGCAACTTATCACCAGGATCATACACTATTATTAAGTTTAGTGCAAATTCACCATGTATTAGTGCATTAAAACCTCAAACATAAATGCTGAAAAATGAAAAAAATGCAACCTTTTGAGAATATAATGCAATAGAAGCTGCTCCAATAATGGGCTATGGAAACATGTTTAAAATTAATTATAAACTAAATAATCCAAACCTAAAGAATGAGTGAAAAAACAAATTATGCAAATGACTTAGTTAAAGAAAATGACAACAATGAGCTAAAATGTCAAAATTAATGGGATGTCGCCAAAACAGTCCTTGGGCAAAATTTTTATCATCTTAAATGTTTAAATGAAAAAAAGAGAAAGCATATCAATGAATTGAGCATGCAATTAACAAATAGGAAAATAATAAATTAAAAATCCTTAATTAAACACCACTATAAAAAAATCATAATAATCAAAGGAGATATTAAGAAAACTGAAAGTTTTTTTTAAAAGAATTAAAAATAAAACTAGATAAATCAATGGTTAACTTGATAAAAAATTATTGTAATCAAAAATACAAAGGAAAATTATATACCAATAAATATGTACTTCCCCTTTCCTCTTTTTGCAGTACAATCCTTTTTGCACTGCCTAATGTCTTTTTTATATCATCACATCAAAGGCAACTAATATATCCTCTGCCTATATATACCCCTTATAATTTCTCTAATAAAGATCCCCTTCTCAAAAGTTAAAAGTATCATTTTCTTATATTGGAATCTAAACAATTTAACTTTTAATAATATTTTTTTTCCTTTCCGGTTTATGTTTTTATGTTCCATTGAATATTGTATCACAAGAGCTGTTGGAATACACAGGAGGCACCTGATAGTGGCTGCTGGAGATCCAACCCAGACCTGCAGAATAGGTCTCCTCTTGTGAGAGGATGATACAAGGATCATTATTCCTAATTGTATGCCTTCTTCAACAGCTCTTTTATCACTTTACATCTACTCACCACTTTGGCTTCGAAGCAGCTGCCTGATACTGATATTTCATAGATGTAGTATGACTCTTCCTATATGTGTCTATCTACTGGTGAGGCTCCTACTGAGAGGCAATTGCGTTGTCTAATCTCTTTCCTCTTCCCTCTGCCTCCAATTTCTCTCATTCCCAGTCCACAACACCTCTGTCAGCAAAGGCTGTCTTGCAAATACTTCAGATGTTATGATCCACAGTTGGGAAGACTCTCAGAGAATTGACATGTCCCTTAACAATTGAAGATCCATCTCCTCTTGAAAGATTATATTCAATTTTGCAGGGTACTTTACTGATTGTAATTCAAGCTACTTTGCCCTCTGCAATAACTATCCTAGTTTTTTGACCCTTTAATGTGGAAGCTGCTAAATCCTAGTTAATACTGACTGTGGCTCCTCAATATTTGAATTGTTTCTTTCTGGAAGATTAAATTATTTTCTTCTTAACCAATTATAGAACGTAGATTTTTTTGGGAGTTTTCCTTGTGGGATCTCATTCAGGAGGTGGTCAATGAATTCTTTCAATGGTTATTTGAACCTCTTATTCTATGATATCTGAGCAGCTTCCTTTGATGGTTTCTTGAAAGGTGTTTTCCTAGATGTTTTGTAGATCATGATTTTCAGATAGTCCAATGATTCTTGAATTATCTTCATGGATCTATTTTCTAGGTTGGTTGTTTTTCCAATGAGGTATTTCACATTTTCAACTATTTTTAATTCTTTTAAGTTTTTTTTTTGTAGGAATCTATCTGCCAAGGGAAAATCAGAAACTTTATGAGCAAAATTACAGACCACTTTTCACACAAATTAAATCTGATCTAACCAATTGGAAAAATATTAAATGCTCTTGCATAGGGCGAGCAAATATAATAAAGATGACAATATTACCTAAATTAATCTATTTATTTAGTGCTATACCAATCAGACTCCAAAAAAACTATTTTAATGACATAGAAAAAAATAACAACAAAATTCATATGGAAAAACAAAAGGTCAAGAATTTCAAGGGAATTAATGAAAAAAAATCAAATGAAGGTGGCTTAGCTGTACCAGATCTAAAATTATATTATAGAGCAGCAGTTACCAAAACTATTTGGTATTGGCTAAGGAATAGATTAGTTGATCAGTGGAATAGGTTAGGTTCAAGGGATAAAACAGTCAAAAAATATAGCAACCTAGTCTTTGACAAACCCAAAGACCCCAGCTTTTGGGATAAGAACTTACTGTTTGACAAAAATTGCTGGGAAAATTGGAAACCAATATGGCAGAAACTAGGCAGTGATCCACACTTAACACCGTACACCAAGATAAGGTCAAAACGAGTTCATGACATAGGCATAAAGAATGAAATTATTAATAAATTAAAAAAGGATGCTCTCAGACCTGTGGAAGGGAGGTCTTTATGAAAAAGCAGAACTGAATCATTACTGATCCAAAATAGAAAATTTCGATTATACCAAACTAAAAGTTTTACAAACAAAACTAATGCAACAAGATTAAAGGAAGCAATAAACTGGGAAAATATTTTAAATAAAGGTTCTGATAAAGGCCTCATTTAAAATATAGAAATTTAATTTATAAAAAATCAAATTCTCAATTGAAAAATGGTCAAAGGATAGAACAGACAATTCTCAGATGAAAAATTAAAATATTTCTAGTCAATAAAAAGATTCCAAGTCATTACTAATCAGAAAGAAATTAAAACTCAGATACCACTACCCCTGTCAGATTGGCTAAGATGACAGGAAAAAAATATGATTTTGGAGGGATGCGGAAAACGGACATTGATGCATTTTGGTGGAGTTGAACAATCCCAACCATTCTGGAGGTAGTTTGGAACTATGTCAAAAAGTTATCAAAATGTAACCAAACAGTTTACTATTGGGCTTATATCCCAAAAGATCATAAAGGGGAAAGGGACCTGTTGTGCATGATTTTGGGCAGCCCATGAAAAACTGGAAACTGAATGGATGCCATTAGTTAGAATGGCTGAATAAATTTTGGTATAAGATATTATGAATATTACTGTTCTGTGAAATGACCAACAGGATGATTTCAGAAAGGCCTGGAGACTTACACGAATGGAGTGAAATAGCAGGACCAGGGTCATTTATATTCAACAAAATATAGATGATACCAGTTCGTGGACCCGGCCATCCTCAACAACAAGACCAACCAAATCATTTCTAATGGGCATAATGAACTAACCATACACCCAGAAAAAGAACTCCTGGGAATGATAAAAACCATTCATTTGAATTCCCAATCCCTATATTTACCCACCTGCATTTTTATTTCCCTTCCAAGCTAATTCTTTTCAAGGTCTTATTCTTTTTGTTAAAAAATAACAGTTTAGTCATGTATACTTATTGTTCAATTTATATTTTAATTACTTAACATCTACTGGTCATCCTGCCATCTGAGGGGTGGGGGGTAAGGGAAAAATTGGAACAAGGGTTTGAATTTTAATTAACTTACCCATCATATTTTAAATAAAAAATTAAATTTAAAAAGGTTTTTGACTATTTTTTATAGCTTTTAATTTATAAGATATATGCAGGAAATTTTCAGCATTGATAATTAAAACCTTTTTAATTTTTTTCCCCCTCCCAGATATAAACCAATACATGTAAAATATGTTAAAAAATTAAATACTAAATTATAATTCCATAAATTTTTTTACAAAAATGAACTTTGAAATACATATTAACCTTGAAGGAAATTTTAAAAATGCAGGCAACAAAATAAAGATTGGGAATTATTAATCAAGTTCTTTTGCTGGATGTAGCTAGTTCATCCTTCTATTGGAACGATTTGGTTCATCCTTTGAAGAGGGACATCCATCAAATTGATCATCTATGGGTTGTTGAAGAATATAAATTCTCCTTACTCCTGGGAAATAATTTAAAACAATTATCCCCTTCTTTACAAACTAATATTCCATAATACTCATAACCACAATTTATTCACCATTCTCCAACGTGGGTCCACTCTTTCCAGTTTTAACCACTAAAAAGGCTTTCCTTCTTTTAATTAATTCCTTTCCCAAAATCTTTGGGATATAAAATTCTTTTCTAAATCAAGAGGATGCACAGTTTTCTTTTTAGGCATAATTGATTTCCTCTAGAATGGTTGTTCGTTCACAACTCCAATGGCTCATCAATTCGTTTTCCATCCTCCCATTCCACAATCTTTCTCTGTCATTCTGCCATACATTGGGTTTTCAGGGTTGTCTTAATTATTTTCCCTGATTTAAAATGACTTGGGCATCTTTATCTGACAGAAAATTCCTTTTCATCAGAAAATTTATTCTTATATTATCTAGAAAAAATTTTTAGAAGTCACTTTCTATATATTTTGAAAAGCAACTTCAGGGAAATTCTAAAAAAACCCATTTTCCCTTCAAATTTGTTGCTTAATTTTTTTTACCTTTCATTAAATAATCAAAATTTTTTATTTTTATACAATAATCTCTATTCTTCTTTGGTCAAATTCTTCTTCACAGGCGAAAAATTATTTATAATTTCTTCTCATTTATTTATAATTTCATTCTTTTCCTTATCATAACTTTACCCATCTTCCCAAAATATTTAAAATGATTTAAAAGTATGGGTCAATGTCATTTTCCATACTTTAATCTTCCCAGCATTTTTCCAAAATTCTTTCCCAAACAAATTTTAAATTTTCCTTTTATTAAAATTATTAACTTTTTGTCCTTTGGTCCCAACCTTTTCCACTACATACTATTTCTTACCAATAAAATATTTTTACCACTACTTTATTATAATTTTAGATTTGGACACAAACCACTTTCATTGATTATTTTCATTAATTCTGAAATTCTTGACTTTGTTTTCCATATAATTTTTTTTTTGTTTCTGGTATTAAAATAATTTTAGAATCTAATTTATAACTAAATTTAAATGTTTACGTGGTATTTTTTATATTCTTGATTTTTCAATCATTAACCATTTCCCATTCTAAGTTTTAATATTATTTTCTTCAATTTTTTTTTTCTTTTCCTTTTAATTTCTTTTGACAGTGTTTGGATTCTTCAGTGGATTTTTTTTTGTATATGCCTAGTATTTTTTAAGGAATTCTTGTCTTTAGTCACTTTATGTCCTGTTTACAAACTGACTCTTGCTTTAAAAAAAATAGAGATAGGATAAAAATATCAAGGAAACTCTCTAAAGAAAAATTCTTTTCTTCATTCTACTTTCAAATCTTCTCATTTTTATAAATTGTAAATTTATAAATATAAAATAAATTTATATATAAATATATAAATTTATAAATTATGTTTCTTTGTGGATTTTGGCCAAAATCAAAACACAGAAAGGGTTTTTTAAAAAAAAAATATGTATTTTTAAACTTTAAATATAAATAAGCAAAGCAGTGCCCTCAGACAAAGTCTTTCTGTGACCATAGAGACCCAAAAGGGAAACACAGAAGAGCACACAGTCTTGGTGCAAACACAGAATACCACACAGTCTTAGTGGCCAGAAATTAGATGTAAAAGCTACTCCATTACTTACCTTGGTTACTATTTCACTTATATCACTTCTTACTTTGTTCAAGGTAATTCCTTTTTTCAGTCTGAATAAAAGTACCTACTTACTTCCCCTACTTAAGAAAATCCCTTTACACTCACAGCTTTATCTGCTAACTGGTAGGAAAGCCTGGTCCCAGGCATCCTAACTTTGGGAAAGTTCCTATTCTCATAGCAATGTCTCAGTTTCCTTTTGCACCCCTAGTTCGGCAAGAAATGTTTGGGGCATGCTACTTATAAGCCAGGCTAGCGTGTGTGCTCAGCCCTCCCAATGTTGCCCTGAGCTTCCCCAGAGGCACCTCCATACTTTGTGTGCACCAATGATCTCTCAATCTATTCCTGAGGCTCACTTGAGAGGGTCTTGTCCAGTGGAGTGTGATAGGACATATTCCCCTGACATCGCCCCCTGCTGTTGGGAGGGAAAACTGGAGGGCTCCGGAGTGCACACTTAACACAGACATAGAAGCTTGACCAGAGAAGATCCAACTGCTAGTAATGGGGAGGGAGCCAAGTCACAGGCAGAGTCCTCACAGCAAGGTCCCCCTTGTGGACCCATTTTCCACTTGAGCCTTCAGAGATATAGGGAACTTTGCTGATGAGAATTTGAGGTGCAGAGCTCTGGTCTCTTTGTGAGTGCCAAACTGTCAAGAATGAAAAGCCCGAGACACAGAGTTTCTGAGTAATTAATAGGAAATACATTAATTAGGCTAGCTGTAATTGATAAATGGACGGTGAGCAGTTTCTCCTAGTGACCAAAGACAAATGATGGAGGCTGCCAAATGCTTCAATTCCTTTAGAAAGAGGATGCCCATGCTGGTGGGGCAAACTCTGGCTCACACAGTCTGAGAGCATGCTCAAGCTAGAAGCAGAAAGAACCACTGAGGCCACTGAGTCTAATGTCCCTAGTTAATTGAAGAAGAACCCAAGGCCCCAGGAGGTCAAGGATTTGTCCAGGATTACAAGGACCATAAGCGTCAGGGACACTTGGGTCTCCCTGGCAACTTCTTTGGAGCAATTCCACTCTCCAAAGGTCTGTACAGCGTGTGATGTAAACTTCCTGCACCTCCCACCCCCTGGCCTGAGAGCTGGCTGTGAGTGTTATCACCTAGCTCTGTGGAGAAGAGAGGAGGCCACAGGAGCTGGTGGAAGGGCCCAGGGAGCAAGACCATTGGCCTTTGATGAGGGCAGGCTCTCATGGGCATGGATGAGATCACCTCTTTTGAAGGCCATAGATTCCACCCCATCCATGTCCCCTGCTGATTGATTCCTGTTGATATCCTTCCCTCAGCCTTCCTGTTCTGAACAGTGGTTTTGGCTCAGGGAGGAGGCAAAGTGTGCCCCCTAGTGATGGCTGCCATGATCCTCACTGCACGACAGATCGTGCTCCAAGCACACACAAGCATGGTAGCACCTGGGACAAAGGAAGGGTAAAGAGGAGAGGGAGTACCCAGAGAAGGGAAGGACAGTGAGAAGATAGAGAGACAGATGAAGAAGAATCTTGTGGATGCTTTCACATTATGAAAGAAGTGTATATAGAAACAGGAGGGATGCTGAAAATATGGATGAATAAAAGATGGGCATATCATCAGGAGAAAGACATGCAGAAAGGAAGGAAGAGACAGTTCCCAGAGAAGGGAAGGGCAGGGAGCAGGTGGCCCCAGGGTTATGGAGACATTGATGGAGAAATGTAGATATATGGAGATGGGAGGGGCATGCAGAAAGACAATAGAGCAAACAGAAGATTGAGGAGTACTAAGTAAGGGGAAGGACGGAAAGAGGTGTGAATCATATAAGGAGACATAGAGAAAAGAGACAGCCACACAAAGAGGGGGAAGACCTAGAGATATGAGGGGTCTACAAAAAGAAGGGGCAGAAAAAGACAAGGGAGAGTTGGATTGAAGAAAAAGACATAGAAAGTAGGAGAACCCACAGCCACTTGGGGAAGGGTGAAAACCACATGTGAAGAAGGGGCTCAGAGCAAGAAAGACAAGTGGAGTCTAGACTGGGTACTGGAAGAGGAAAATGATGCAAGGAGAGACAGAGGATCACCTAAGGGGGGGAGGAGCGACACCAAGCTAAAATGTGGGACTAAAAGAGCAAAGGAAAGCACAAGTGGGGAAAGGAGAGGGGCTGTGGGAGCAAAAAGTGATCAGAGCAGCACAATACACACAGATGGTAAATTCAAGGAAAGGA
The DNA here is from genome assembly GCF_902635505.1 of Sarcophilus harrisii. Lineage (NCBI taxonomy): Eukaryota > Metazoa > Chordata > Mammalia > Dasyuromorphia > Dasyuridae > Sarcophilus > Sarcophilus harrisii. Next base: position 2,761,108 of record NC_045432.1, read on the forward strand.
GACAGGCACATAATCAGAAACCTTCACAGGGGGCATTCAGAGAGTGAGATGACATAGAGAAAGGAGGACCATTTTAAGGACAAAGTTAGGGGAGGGCACACATCCAAGAGAAGGCATGCAGGGAAGTTAAGGACAGAGCTATAGACTGAGAAACACAGAGGGAAGAGGGAGAGAGAAAGAGGAGAGAGTCCCTTAAGAGAGAAGAGACACTCAAAAAGGAGAAGGAAAAGTAACCAAAAGGGATGAGAAGAAAAAGTAAGGATGAGAGGGAAAATACGAAAGTCCCATCAGTAAATAAGTGAATGTCCATAGACATGTGGGTGTGAAGAGAAAAGGAGTAAAGGAGATAAGGAGAAACAAAAGGTGAACACAGAGTGGAGAGGATCACAGAAGAGATGTGTACAGGATACATAGGGGGAAAGAGATATGCAACAAGCAGAAAAGGGGATAGTCACATGACTTTCATCACAGAAGGACTAATCAAGGATAAAGAGCTCAGCAGGAAAGTTTCTCTTAAGTATTTCAGAATACTGAAATTTCAAAATACTGAAATATTTTGGAAGCAGGAGCCAAGAAAACCCCCAACTTCAAAGCCTAACTCCTTGAGGAGTTAGATGCCCCGCATTTGCAACCAGGGGTATCATGAAGAAGTTGATGATGAGCAAGGGAAAACCTTTTGCCCAAATAAGTTGCAAAAAGGGCAAAATTTCCAGTAGTGGCTAGTTTGAGGGGCCACTTGGGTTCAATTGGACACTCTTCTTAAGGGAAGCATCCCAGCTGGTCAGGCCACTAGCACCCAATCAGCCTGGGTGAGCAAGATTTAAAATATTTCCTTTCCATTTAACATTGGAAGTTGTCTAAAATGTGCCTACATAATTTGCTCTATTGGGAAGCTCCATAAATCCCCCAACTCCTCATGAACATGGCTATATGAAGGGTAATTGTTCAACAACAAATAGCAGCAACAACTGCTTTTCAAATGTAACACGGTTGAGAAACACCTTAGCTTTTTGCCTTTTTTTTTTCTTTTACCTTTTTTACATCCTCCTACACAATGACTTAGAAAATATATGAAACCAAATTCTGATTAGGAAATTTAAGAAATAGTCACAATGAGTCATTTTTCCACTGGAAGGCAATTTAGGATTACAGAAAGAAAACTATTATTTGGACCCTGGTGTGAGGACTGGCCAGGAATTCATTGCAGCTGAAACACAGGGACTGGAGGAGGTAGTATGGAGGAGAAACTGTTTCAGAAGGGCAGGAAAGGAGAATCCCAATGCCAATCTTGCTTAGACTTCCATCTCCAAGCCCTAGAAAAGTATTTAAGTACACTCATGAGTGGAACAAAGTGGAGGGTATCCCTCTTTTCCCTCCCTCACAAATAGAAGAAACCCATTCATAGAAACTGTGGAATTGCTCAGGCTCATCTCAGTCAATGTGCATCCCAGGCTGATCCAAAACCCAGGAGGTTTTTTCTTTTGCCTTTCATTTAACTTCACTCTCATAACTTTAGTTACCACCTTACCCCCCTTTAGAACAACCACAACCTTATGAGCTATCTTATGAGCTATTTTTTATGGATTTTGATGGAGCTCTATGAATAATTTGCCCCAACTTCAGTGAACAGTGTTACTTTCTCAGGGGAATGCTTTCTGGGGGATTTTCAGCATACAAACCTTAGCTGTCAAAGGAGTGAGATGACAAGTTATAAGACAGCTACTCTGGTAGTCATGACAGTCATGTACTCAAATGCATGTTCTCTGTGTGTTAAGGGACAGGTCAGTTCTCCGAGAGCCTCCACAGCTGTGGATCACAACATCTGAAGGAGATGCAGAGCAGCCTTTGCCGACCCAGGTGTTGCGAACTGGGAATGAGATAAATTGGAGGCAGAGGGAAGAGTAGAGAGGTCAGACAATGCAATGGCTTCTCAGTCTCCTTGTATCATCCTCTCAGACCAGGAGATCCATTCTGGGTTGGATCTCCAGTAGCCACTGTTAGGTGGCTCCTGTGTATTTCAACAGCTTTCTCATGTATTCCAGCATGTGTGACCTTGACCAATACCTTGCTCTCCTCTTGACCTCAGTTGCCCTTTCTCTAAAATGAAGAAGTAGAGCCAGAATATATCCAAGATCTTTTAGCTCTTCTTTCCAGAAAAATCTACAAGGCTATTCACACTCCATTCCCACATCTATAGGTGGAAGGTAAAGGTCTGCTAGGAACCAGTTGAGGACCATTTCCCTGTCCTTGGAGCTGGTTCTAGGATCTCCAAGTGGATTTCTCATGGTCTTTTGGGGTCTCTACTTCAAGTCCCTGAGCCTTAGGTACACATTGAACAGGTTCTCTGGTATCTATCATCTACCAGATATCCGTCCCCAACCCTCAGAGGTACTCATGTAGCCACAAGCCAAGCAGAGCTAAGTTGGGGCAAGGCTGACCCCAAGGTGAAAGCAGACAACCAGTGATGTTGCTAACTACCTTTGAAGCAGGAACTTCTTACCCAGCAAGTCCCCTTAACCCTCTCACAGGCCAAGTGTTCCCTTGTGCTTCCTTTCCTCCATGAACCCTTGGGGCTTCATTTTAGCTTTTCCTATTCTAAAACCCTTCCCCCCATCCCCACCAAGAGGCCCACATTAATTTTCTGCCAGTTTATCTGATTGCTGGAATTCCATAATCCAAAGGTATGAGGATGGGAGAAGGGTTTGGATCCATGGTAATTGCCCCATTTTTCCTTCTGTCCATCAGTCTGTCCATCCATCCCTCCCTCCCATCATAAAACCCAATAGACTTTCTATATTCAAATCCATGAAAAATCAGCTGAAAGGTTGCCTTGAACAAATCTTTCCTGATCCATCCTTGCTGGTATTTATGTTTATCCTCTGACAACCATCTTGTATTTATTCTGTATAGATTTTGTATGTGCTCATGGATAAGAAATCAACAAAGTATGACCCTTGGGACAAATCCTACCCCAAATATCCTAGTACTTTATTTTTTAATGGTAAAAGATTTAGTCCTTGGACTATAGTTGACCAACCCTTATTATAAATGTCTATGTTGTCTCCTCTGATGAAATTCAAACTCCTTTGCTGGCAGGGACTGTTGTCTTTGTGATCCAACCCCTCTTTTCTGAACTTCCTTATGTTATAAACACAATCAGAAGTCTAAAACTCCCCAAAACAACAAAATCTTCAGAGTGAATGAATTTGTCATACCTATCCTTATAGTGGAGGAGCAATGGAACAGAAGCCAGAGGGTGCTTTTATCAACTAAACTCCTTCCATGTATCACCCAGTCTCCTCCCAGTGGTTCCTGATTGGTCAGTGTTCTGCTGGCTAATGATATTTCCCTCTCTGCCTTCTTCATGTCTTCTTAGATGATATGATCCCCTTGGGAACAATTTGGAACTATGCTCAAAAAGTTATCAAACTGTGCATACCTTTTGATCCAGCAGTGTTACTACTGGGCTTATATCCCAAAGAGATCTTAAAGAAGGGAAAGGGACTTGTATGTGCACGAATGTTTGTGGCAGCCCTGTTTGTAGTGGCCAGAAACTGGAAACTGAGTGGATGCCCATCAACTGGAGAATGGCTGAATAAATTGTGGTGTATGAATGTTATGGAATATTATTGTTCTGTAAGAAACGACCAGCAGGAGGATTTCAGAAAGGCCTGGAGAGACTTACACGAACTGATGCTGAATGAAACGAGCAGGACCAGATCATTATATACTTCAACAACAATACTATACACAATAGCATCCAAATAGATTCTATCATCAAATGAACTATGGGGACTTTACATCTATCATTTCTCTTTCTTATTCCCTTGCCCTTCTTTACCTGTGCCAACAGAGCGTCATATACTAGGGTGAACGAGACAACCAACATACCAGCACATAAGTATCTGCCCAGTCAAGAGGGAGAGTTGATGAGTTTTTCCTTCACAAACCTACCATAGATTTGCTGGGGTAGTCATTCTCAAGAAGTTGTCACTATTGTCCATAGTCACATTCCACTGCTAGATGCCGAGGGTCATTCTGCATAGGTCCTGAAATCCTTTCCCCTGTCTTGAGAGGCAAAGAGAGTGATTGGTGATCCCAAAGGTAATGGTGGGAATACCTTAATTGTTCTTTGTTGACTGGTGGAAACAGAAGGGATATGTATGGGATTGCACTCAAGGTCTCCACATTTCAGACATGCCATACCCTTAAAGATTTTTATCTTTTAACTTCTGTTTAAGGTTTTTCTTGACTGAGTCCAATCCCTATACTGAGTTGTCCACCACACATCATACCAAGCTGAACAAGATGGGACTCTATACTCCATTGCTGGAATTTCAGTTGATTTCTTGTCCACACAAAGGTATTTATGCTCACCTCCCAGCCTCCTTTAGTGATCAATGTCCCCACATTCAATTATCTGACAGGTATCTACTTGAATTGTTTGTGGGTGCCCTGCTTCCATCAAATTAACTTATATCTTATTTTCTTGGAGAGTTCCCACCTAGAGTGTACCAATTATTATCATAAACTTTATCCTCTTCTCTTAATTCAGACTTACCCTTAATATCCCCAGACTCCAGATGATTGTGAACCTTAACCACATTTTGGGTTTGAGCTAGGAGATATAAAAATATAATCTCAGAGATTCCAACTACCAATATAGTTAATCCAAATACCAAAGCCAGCCCATCAAGTCCAATCTTTCCAAGGATTTGTAGCTTTTCTTCTTCCCATGAAGTTCTGTACCTAAAAGTTGTCTGTCTACAGAATACCCTCAGTTCACAGAAGGTGTCCAAGTTCTGAAACTATGAGTCTCCAGCCTTTATCCCACAGCAGGTCCAACTTTCCAGAGAATCATTTTCAATGGAGAATCATCAATTTACTTTTCCTGCTTCACTGGTCCCTTTACCCTGGTGAAATGAGTCCAACCTCACTCTGCAGTCCAGATGATGGTTTCTGTAGGGAAATATCCCAGCTAGGTTACTTAAGTGTAAAATCCAGGTTTCAATCACCATTCAGGCTCGGGTCAGGAGTGTTTACAGAACATAAGGGTGGATTTTGGGCAAGTAGTCCTCTCCATCTAAGATCTGAAAGGGAGAGTGATACTGCCAGCACATAGACTTGCAAGAACTTTGGTTTCAAAGGTGCATAGTCCCTCTGATTTTCCTAAGTAATGTAACCCAAATAGCATCTTGCATGGTGATTAACCCCACATCCCCTTTAGGAGCTGTGCAGATTCTCCTTAAAGCAAGGAGTGAACATTTGGTGCAAGGAAGTTTGGTTTCAATTCCCAATTTGGTTGCTTAAGCATTTGATTCATCCTCTCTACTTTCTCTGAGGACAGCTGGTGGTGTGCAGTATGAAATTACTACTCCACTTGTAATACCTCTCTGATTATCCTTTTACTCAACATTTTCCTCCTTTCTTGTAATACCTCAAATCCTCCCTCATTTGTACCCATCTAGTCTCTCTCATCTGTTCCTCTTCTGCCTGAGAAAATACTAGGGGTCTCTTGACAAAGGGATGTCATCGTCACCATTTTAACCTCCCAATTTTCTAGTATACCCCTCAGTGGACTATCATGGGGATCTATGGGGCTCTTCCCCCCTTTCCTTTAAGCTCTTACTTCCCATCCTAGGCTTACCAAGAAGTCTCACTCCCTCTGCATTAGGATGTGCTCCCAATCAACAAGGCATGACTTAGTCACCATTTTCTTACCTTGCCTGAGCTCTCAACTTGCAGAGTCTGTCTGGATATTCCTTACCCAACTTGTGCAGTCACTTCACTCTCAGTGCAAACTCAAAATTTTGGACTCCTACTTGAAGGGGATGTCTCAAAGGAGGGAGAAGCAAGGACCACTTGAAATTAAGCAGAAGCGCTCTTCCATACCTCCCCAATGCCAGGCTGACCCACTGGACTTCAATAACCTGGACAAACCCCCAGATTATTATAAACGCCCCAAATGATGAACCCCCCAAAATGATGAAAGTCTCCACAGTGAGTAAAAGAGCATTTATTACATTCCTGGAGAAAATGGGTGAGATTTTATAATGGAGGAAAGCACCCAATCTCCTCCCAGTCATTTGTAATTGGTCTAATGCATCCACCACTGGGCTGACAAGGTGATTTTTCCAAAGTGAATATGTCACCCCCTTGCTCAATGAACTCCAATAGTTTTCTCCAGGATCAAACAAATCCTTTTTGGCACTTAAACCTCTTCATAACCTGATCTTTTTTTACCTTTCTTACCTTGTTACACTTTTTTTTTCCTACCACACATTCTGCAATCCAGCCCTACTGTTGACTTGCAGTTTCCCAGCAAAATAATCCATATTCCATCTTCAAGCATTTGCACTAGCTGTTCCCTATGCCTGAAATGCTCTGCCCTAACATTTGTCTCTTAATTTTCATGGTTTCCTTCAAGATTCAACTGCATTACCATCTTCTGTTGAAGGCCTTTATATGAAGATCTAAAAGGCATGATCTGATGAAGTGCACCAATAAGTAGTTTTTTTTTCAAAATACACTGATGTCTACAATGGAAGCATCCACTTTTTTATCAATCTTTATGGCAAAACTGGAAAATATTTCAGAAATTTGTGCAATCACCAAATTGTTCATCTGAAATAGATTTTTTTTCATTTATGTCAGAGGAAGGTGTGATTTTGTGATACATACAGGAAAGATCCAAACAGTAAAATTGCATCTAAGTGATCACGATGTGCCAGGAACTAGCAATTATTAAAGAAACTCCCTCTACCAAAGTAGGTCTGTGCTTTCTCTGAAACTTAAAGTCCTAAGAGGATTGCCTAGAACATTAGGGTGACACAGTCAGGACATGTCAGAGGCAGGACTGGACCTCAGGTTGCCTTTATTCTAAAACCAGCTCTCTCTCTGTTTCTCTGTCCCTGTGTCAATCTCTCTCTCTCTCCCCTGTGTCTCTCTCTGTCACTGTCTCTGTCTCTATGTCTGTCTATCTCTGTGTGTCTCTTTGTCTCTCTCCCTCTCTCTGTCTCTGTCTATCTCTCCTTCTATCTCTTCTTTATCTCACTCTCTGTCTTTGTCTCTTTCTCTCTTTGTCTCTCTCTCACCTCTCTGACTCTGTGTCTTTCTGTGTCTCTGTCTCTGTCTCTCTTTTCATTAGATCACACAACCTCTCAGGTACTACTATCATTACTATATATTTATGGTGCAGAAATAATTGATGTAATGACACCATATTTGTCATACAAAAAATAAATTCCACAGCAAATTTGAGTGTATTTTTGCAAATATGAGCAGTAATATGCTCCTATGGAATCCCTCCATAACTTCACAAGATTCTAACTCATCTGACCAATCCCTTCTTTCTCAGTCAGAGGCCTTATTTCTAGACACATAAAGGTTGATTCAGCGTTTCTCTCACAAGAACATGGTGCAAAAACTGTCACTGAAATTTTGTGGATTGTAATTATGACACATTAAGTAATTTGGCTTTATCAAAAAGTCAGTGTGTACAGTGGGAAGCAGGGAATTAGGACACCAGGATTTGTATTTGAATCACAGCCCTGCTGCTTACTAGCTATATGACTGTCCTGAACCTCACACTTAGTAACACTGATCATTTCTTTTACTCTGAATTTATCATTTTATAATCTGGAGATAGGAAAATAGGAGCCATCTAGAAAACTAGATTCTATTTATTCTAGTTAAAGGAAAGCACTGCTCTCCTTCTCTGTTTACCCATATAACTACTAACATCAACCTATGTTTTCTCTGTGACTAGATCAAGAAAATGATGCAGATGGAGATGAGATCTAGAATGAGAATTGTTATATAATATACATATATTAATATGTAAACTCAATTCTATGTTAGAGACCAGGTAGTTTGGGAAAAAAACTACATGTATGACATTCTTATGCATTTAATCTTCATTAAGAAGTGTCTGTCAGGATTGTGTAATTCAGTGGGGGCATGTGGAGGCATGGCCGCCACAAACTGTGGTTTGGGTTTGGTTGTTGCTGGTGACTTTTGGCTGAGTCATATGTGGACTCAAGTGGTCATGAAGAGAGGGAGTCTACATGGTGGTGATGAGAATATCAAACTGGAAAGTTTTATGTGCTGTGCATTGCTCAGACTGGGAAATTTAGATCCAACATCAACTTCATGGTAGTCAAGAAGGGAAAGAGTAGATTGCTCACAGCAGTATTCTTTGGTCTTGGTGGGAAATATGATCATTTTTCAGAGGGATAGTTATGAAAGATGGATAATCTTCAGCCAACATATTTATCACATTAAGAAAGAAGTGAAGATGCTTTTAAATCTGACCTGTATGGGGACTCAATATAACTGTGTAGCAATACATTAGTGTAGACAAGGTACAAATTAAAAGGTCAAGGAGACAGAGTTTATGGCCATTTTTCATTTTATTTTAATTTTAACACATGAGATGGGCATGCAGTTATTACAGACTGGGCATAATAGTGGCAGATACAAATTGTTCCTGAAACTGACCAGTATTGAACAGATGAAAGAAGAGTACTCAGAAATTTTGGAAAGAAAAACAAGAAACCACCATAAGATAGACCAAAAATAAGAGCAGCTTGAGAAGTTCATATGCAAAAGTATAGTGGAGATCAATAGATACAGAAAAAAAACATCTGACAAACAGAATTCAACACTCATTTCTATGAAAAACACTACAGAGTATAAGAATAAATGGAGTTTTTCTTAAAGTGATCAATAGCATCTATATAAAACCATCAGCAAGCATCATATGTAATGCGGACAAACTAGAACCCTTCCCAATAAGATTGGGGTAAAACAAGATGGTCCATGATCACCATTACTATTCAATACTGTATTAGAAATGTTAGCTTTAGCAATAAGACAAGAAAAAGAGATTAAAAGAGTTAGAGTAGGTAATGAGGAAACCAAATTATTACTCTTTGCAGATGATAAGATGGTATACTTAGAGAATCCTAGAGAATCAACTAAAAAACTACTAGAAACAATCCACAACTTTAGCAAAGTTGCAGAATACAAAATAAATTCACATAAACCATCAGAATTTTTATATAATACCAACAAAATTCTTCATCAAGATACAAAGAGAAATTACATTTAAAATAACTGTTGATAGTATAAAATGTTTCCCAAGAGAAAGTCAAGAACTATATGAACATAACTACAAAACACTTTCCACACAAATAAAGTCAGATCTAATCAATTGGAAAAATAACAGGTGTTCCTGGATAGGCCAAATGAATATAATAAAAATGACAATACTACCTGAATTTTTATATCCCAAAACCAATCAAATCAAAGAAATTAATTTTAACGTTTAGAAAATGCCCAAGGTCAAACTAAGAACAAATAAAACATTTCCAAAAATATGAAAATCAATGAAAATCCAGGTGTTCCGATCTAAAAGAATTATAAAAAATACAAAACCAATTTGGTTTACTGGCCTAAAAAATAAAGAAATTATCAATTGTGAAAGGGTTAAACTTGAAAACAAGGATATTTTCAAAAACTGTGGAATGAAAATGATGGTCCTAGTTCAATCTAAATTATTTAAAGCAGTATGTAAAATTTTGGTCTCTAAAAAATAATTTAGTAATTGTAAGGGCTAACTAAAAGGATTTAAAGGGTTAAACTTGGAAATGAGAATTCCATTTTTACATCCTTGGTTGGGTTTTTGGTTCCTGCACCTATGAAATAGCTGTAAATGGCAATCAACAAAGGTAAAGGGGAAGATCTGGAAATAGACAATTCCATTTTTTGACCATCTCTATGGGTTGTCCTCATCCTTCAGAAATCAAGGTCCAAATTGAAAGTCCCCAAAGGAAAGCTAAGCCCAAAAATTAACATTTCAATTCAGTGGATCCCAAATTATTAGGTTCAAAGGATAAAATAGTCAATAACTACAGTAATCTAGTGTTTGAGAAATCCAAAGACTCGGGGCGGAGCCAAGATGGCGGAGAAGACACACGCGTCTTTCTAAGCTCTTCTCTTACCCTCGTTACCAATATTATATCGAGCCTCAAAAATAGTCTTGACTGCTACAATTCGGAAAGATAAGAAGGGAACAACTCACCTGCCAAAGAAAATCTGCAGTCTCGCCAAAAAGGTTGGTTACGGGCAGGGGAGATCGGCGCAGACGGGAGAGAAATTAGGTTCCGAGGAGAGTCTCAAACCGAGGGTGAAAGCACAGATCTCAGCACAAGCGCCAGCCCCAACCCGCAGTAGGGCTTTTCCTTGGGAGTTGTGATCCCACGGCAGGAGGACGCAGCCTGGTTAGCTCTCCAATCTGCACAGTGGGGAGCTCGGCTTGGGGCCATAGAGCTTTCCAGGGATTTGCATTGGGCAGAGACACTGGGGCAGAGTTCCGGCGGTTCGCGTCCGGCTCAGCTGCTAATACCACAGTCCCCAAGAGGCCCGGCCTGGGGCAGTGACACTTTCACCACTTAGTCTCTAGCCTAGGGCAATCGATAATCCACCCAGCCCTACTGCCGTTTGATAGCTCGGCCAGTGCTGAATCCACTTCCTGTTGGGGAAGGAAAACTCACCCAGAGCACTCCCATACCCTCGGAGCCGGAAATCGTTTAATCTTTCCCTGCTCTGCAGAGGAAGCTGAACCCCTTTGCCTAGGAGACCCACCCAAAGGCTTTAAACATGAATAAAAGATGAAAAGAACAATCGACAGCTTCTATGCAGAAAAGAGCAGGTCAGCAAACCTGAAGAGACCTCAACAGCAAAAATGCATCAGACTGTCCTCCTTACATAATGCTCTCATAGAAGAGAACCATTAAAGTCCTAAAAGAGAGTTAGAAGATAAATGGGAAAGGAAAGAAAGCCTTAAAAGAGCAAACAACTTCCTGAAATACGAATTGAAAAAGTTAAAAATTCTAGGAAGTGCAAATTGGAATTGGAAAAATAAAAAATCACAGGAAAGAAGAATTGGAATTGAAAATAAAGAATTCACTAGAAAGTAGGATCCGTGAATTGAAAGACAAAGAACACGCAAGAAAGTAGAATCGGTGAATTGAAAAAGAAAATAATTCATAAAAAAAAATTAGTGAAATGGAAAAAATTCCACAGACCAAAACAATACATTCAAAACTCAATTGGACATATACAGAAAGAAGTAAAAAAAGCTAATGAAGAAAATAATTTTAAAAATTAGAACTGAACAAATTGAAACTAATGATGCATTGAGACAGCAAGAATCAGTCAACAAAACAAAAATGACAAAACTGAAAAACCATGAATTATCTACGTGCTAAATGACAGACTTGGAAAAATAGATCTAGGAGATAATCTGAGGATTATTGGACTTCCCGAAAACTATGATGAAAAAAAAGAGCCAGATACTATTTTTACAAGAAATCATCAAAGAGAACTGCCCAGAGTAATAGAATCAGAAGGTAAAATAGGCATTGAAAGAATTCATCGAACACCTTCTGAAAGAAACCCAAATAAAACACCAAGGAATATTGTGGCAAAATTTCCAGAACTATCAGTAAAAAAAATTTAAAGCAGCCAAAACCATTTAAATACGAGGTGCCACAATAAGATCACCCAGGATCTGGCTGCCCTACATTAAAGGAAGAAGGCCTGAATATATCGAAAGGCACAAGAACTTGGGATGCGCCAAGAATAAACTACCCAGCTAAGCTGAGCATTTTCTTCAGGGAAGATGGAATTAAGAAACAATGAATTCCATTTGTTTCTGAAGAAAAACCAAATTAAACAAAAATTTGATCTCCAAGAATAGAACCGAGATGCAGAAAAAGGTAAAATAACTTTGAGAATTGTATTTGTTGGGATATACAAAAAATACATGTAAAATTTGATAACTGATAAACAAAAAAGGAAGTATATGGGGATCTGGCAGAATAAGGTGGAAGGGGATAAAAGAGGGAAACCAATCCCACAAAGAGGCTAAGGAAACTTATCAACTAGGAATTTAGAGAGGAAAATTGTGTGAATCTTACTCATCAGAGTTGGCTAAAGGAAAAATAATTGACATTTGTTTTAGAGAAAATTTCCTGCCCCATAAAAACGGGGGAAGGAAAGGGAAGAAAAGACAAAGGAAGAAGGGAAGACCAGGGGAGGGAGGGATAAAAGAGGATAAGATCGGACACAAGAGGGGCTATTTTAAAGGGAAAGAGGGGGGAGGAAATAAGTAAAGCACAATCGGGTTATTAGGATGGCAGGAACAAGATTTAGAACAACTGTAAATTGAATGGGATAACTCCCCATAAAGAGGGGAGATAGCAGGATATCAAAAGTCAGAACCCTAAAATGTTGTTTAAAGAAACACAAAGCAGGGGATACATATAGAGTAAAGAAAAGGCTGGAGGAAAACATTATGCTAGGTAGCCGTGAGGGTATATCCTATCTAGACAAGAAAAAAATTGATCTAATTAAAAGAGATAAGGAAGGAAACTACATCCTGCTAAAGGGTAGCATAAACAACGAAGCAATATCAATACTAAACAATATGCACCAATGGTATGGCACTCAGCTTCCTAAAGGGGAGAAGTTAAAGAGTTGCAAGAAGAAATAGACAACAAAACTGTAATAGTAGGAGATCTCAACCTTGCACCTGAATTAGACAAATCAAACCACAAAACAAATAAGAAAGAAATTAAAGAAGTAAACAGAATATTAGAAAAATTAGGTATGTTGGATCTTTGGAGAAAATTGAATGGAGATAGAAGGGAATATACTTTTCCTCAGCAGTTCATGGAACCTATTCAAAAATTGACCATTTAGGA